>NC_132856.1:47696905-48001205 GCF_048164855.1 Canis lupus baileyi
CTCATGGCCCAGTGATGATGGGTTTTGGGTAACACTTTTTTCCCTTTTGACCTTTAGCCCTAGAAGGGCTAGCAGTTTCCTGCAGTTTCTAGTCTTTAGGTAACCTTATATTCCTGTTCTGTTTTTCCCAAACTTTTACACTTATTCTCCTATATCAAATGGTCCTCTGCCTGAAATATCTAGAATGACATGACGTTTCCTTATGGAACACAGACTGATAAAGGAGTCAAGACAGCTAAAAGCCTCTATTACCACACCTGGACCACTGCTCTGGCTTTTCAGCTGGCCCACCCTCATCCATCCATCCATCGATGCTCAGGCCACTTTGCCTGCTGCATTGAGAGTCACCATTCTAGAACACAAATCTGATTGTGTTCAAACCCTCTGGTGGCTTCCCATTGCTCTTTACATATTGAACGGAAGGGTAAAGGAGCATGCTAAGCTTGAAAACTTGGAACTAAGACTGCAAAACAGTCTCAAGAGAGGATCAGATGACACATGGTCTTATCTCATTGCTATTGGCTCATGGGTGTCTCATTAAGACCAGCAGCAGCTTGACTCCAAAATGGAGGAGGTGGACAGGAACCTGTGCCCCACCCCTGCGATCACATGGCCTCCTGGCTTGCCTGCCTAAGACACGGTTGCCTGGCTAGGTTTACTGTGCGACCATCACAGGAGGCCAGGCAAGGGAGGCCCACCTGCCCTAAGGAAACCTTGTGCCACTGTGGTCAGCTGCTTGGCTGCCCTGTTGGTGGAAACTAGCCACAGATGAGTGTGTGTCCCTAGGCAATAGAAGACAAAACATCTAAAGCAATAAATGTCCCCTCCAGTATCGGTTCTCCAGGAAACATCAGGCCCAGCTCTGTGCCAGGCACAGTGTGAGACGTGGAGGGGGAATAACAGCAAACACCTATTACCATCCCCTCTTTTCAGAAGGGGACTGGGGGCTCAGAGAAAGTACTTAGGTGACTTGCCAAGGTCACTGTGCCAGAAAGTGGCAGTTGGGAACTTAACACACACACACCCCTATCCTAGAAACAGGGAGCGTTTGGGCACCGCGGGGTTCCTGACCCTCTGCGGGGTGGGCAACAACTCCCCACAAGGCGTTTGGCAGGTGCACCGGGAAGGGGATGAACGAGAGCGCGTCAGACTTAGGCAGCGGGCCGGGCCGCGGGTAAGTGAGCAGGTGAGCTTGGCGCGCGCTGGGGGTCCTGCGCTCCTCCCCGGCCCCGCCCCCGCCCCGCCCCCTCCCGGCTGGGCTAGGCGTGAACGGCCCCGCCCCCGGTCCCGCCCCCGGCCCCGCCCCCTGGTGTTCGGTTGCGCGTGCGCAGCCCCGCTTCGGCCCCGCCCTCGCCCGGACCCAGCTGCGCGCGCACCGCCCCTCGCCCCCGTGCGCACGCGCGGCACCGCCCCCGTCTCCCCGGCGCTCGGAGCCCGAGTCCGCGGGAAGATGGCGGCTCCGCTCATCCCGCTCTCCCAGCAGGTACGGGCCGGCGGGAGGGGGTGCAGCGCGAGGGCGCGGGGCGCGAGGCTGGCGCGGCGGACAGGCTGATGCGCGGGGAGCCCCAGCCGGGCGGCGGCGGCTCGCGCTGAGGCGCCCCCGCGGAGGGCGGGCGAGTGGGCGGGCGGTCCTGAAGGTGACAGGCCGGCCCAGCCCGCGGCCTCCCGCGCCCTGGCGACCCTCTGCGGGTGGCGTACAGGCGGGGCCGCTGCCTGTGTCTGCACGGCCCGGGCCCTGGCTCGGCCCCGCGCCCGGCCTTCGCCGCAGCTCGGGCAGGGCGAGGCGCTGTGGCAGCGGGCTCTCATTCGGGGAGGTGGGCGAGGGGAGTGAGCCTTCCTGCCGGTGCGTCGGCCCCGCGGGTCTTTGTCTCCTGCCGGGTCCCAGCGCCGGGGCGGACGGTGTCCCCGCCGGGGTGGTGGGGCGGAGAGCCCTGCCAGAGCCGGGACCCTCCCGCAGCGCGATCCCGGACTCACCGCCTCTCTTCCTTGGGAGCTGTTTCTGCCACCCTTGAATCGAGAAAGAGGAGATCGCACGTCCCCGAGACCCTCTCCATGCCGTCAGATGCGCTTGGTGGTCTTACTAAGGGGCAGGAGCAGTGGCGCGACAGATGCGTGCAACAAGGAGCCTTGCGCAGGCAGCCCTGCTCCCTGGGAGCGACGTTCATTCATTTCTCCGTCAGACGTGCAGGGAGTGCAGCCGTCCCCCAGACAGACAAGGTCGCTGCTCTCCCGGAGGTGACACTCTCATGGGAAGTGGAAACTACCTGTGCCCTGCTAATAACAGCCGCCTCTATTGACGGAATACCCGTGTCGTACCAAGCACCGTACGATAAGCATTTTGCCTGAAGTATATCTGGCACAGAGGTGGGAGTAAGAGTGAAGACACGGGGTCATTATCGTCTTGTGTTTATTTCTTGGCTCCATCATTTATTTCTCTGAGTTTCCTTGAGCGACACGTTTAGAACTCATTTGGAAAATGGATATATAAGGAGTATTGGGATAACGTGAAGATTAAGCCTGTAAAGTGCGTAGTGCAGTGCCAGGCACATCACAGCACACAGTGATACTATATTATCATCATTTAATTCTCTGGCAGATTGGGACATATGGGAATGTAGACCACAGCAGCAGGAATGCTAAACCTTGAGAGAGAGCGGATAGATGTGTTGACATGACCATGACCAGCTGCTGTTCAGAGGAGGAACACATGCACACCTGCTAAATCTAGCAAGAACCAGCCAATTTGTAACACTGTCACTAAATTAAAAGTATTAAAGACCAGTGGTTATTGACTAGCATTCTCATAGCAGACACCAAAGTGCTATGTAAACCAGGTGCTCTACAGATGTGGGGTATTGTTGTCATTGGCCAGTTGTTACAGTTGAGGGTATGTGTGTGTGTAGGGGGTACAGGTTCGATTAATGAGAAAGTGCTCCCAGTTTTTTGGGGGAACCTTTTTAGAATTCCTATCACATTTTGACAGTAGCCCTAGTTTGAACTTTAATGAAAATAATGGCTAATGTTTATTGAGTGCTTTAGAGTTTAAGTGCTTCTTAACATGTTGACACTTATCCACACAACAAGGGGAGGGGAATTCTTATTTTACTGATGAAGGATTAGCTTCGGAGGAGGGCAGTGGTTTGCCCTTGTGGGTTAAGGTAAGAAAACCTGAATCCGGTCATGTGATTCACCTGCTTAGCACCTTTTTTTTTCTTTTTTTTTCTTTTTAAATATTTATTCATGAGAGACACAGAGAGAGGGAGAGAGAGAGAGAGAGAGAGGAAGAGACACAGGCAGAGGGAGAAGCAGTCTCCATGCAGGGAGCCCGATGTAGGACTCGATCCCAGGTCTCCAGGGTCATGCCCTGGGCTGAAGGCAGTGCTAAACCGCTGAGCCACCGGGCTGCCCTGCTTAGCACCTTTTGGAATAAGATCTCAATTCCTTCTCAGGAAGCCTTGCTGGTCTGGTACCTGCCTGCCCTCTCCCACCTCATGCTTTCCCTGTACCCACACTGCAGCCATACTAGCTGCTTTTTTACTCCTCCTATAGTCCAAGCTTTCTCTGACCTCAGGGTATCCTCACTGGTTGTTCCTTCTTCCTGAAGTTCTCTTCATAGTTTCTTCTCTTGGTGCTTTCAGTGCCTGGCTCTTTTCCTGTCTTTAGGTGGTAGCTCATTCTTCCCAGAGGCCTTTGCTGACCCCTCTGCCGTAGCACTAGCAGTGTGCTAGTGTCCACACACCCCTCAGTACCAATCATGGTCTACAGATGTCTGTTTCTCCCCCATTAGACCAGGCACCCAGTGAGAGCAGGTACAGGCCTCTTGTTCCTATGACCAGCACCCAGGAGGTGTCTGGTAAACTCATGAAGCAGGAATCTGAGACTTACACCTATGAGCGCTAGTTACAGGTGGCTTTTCTTCTCCATGTGTGGAATGGGGCTAGGGGTGGGAGTGGAATTGAAAGAGGCCTTGCAAGAGACCGTCAGCCAGGAGCCTGTGACAGCTTTAGGTCTCTGACTTCTATATTTTTTTCTTGTTCCTTTATATGTCAAACAAAGGCATGACCAGCTTTTCTTCCTTAGGTAGCTATGCCAACATTTCTCTATACCTCTTCTTATGTGGAGTTCTGCGCCAGGTGTTCCTGTTGCCCTAGGTGGGAGGTGTAGCCCTTCCATGTGTTTTTAGCCCAGCTGAGGGATCACACAGGTTCAAGCATGGGTATGATTCCAGGATAGTTTCTGGTGGGTGGCAGTCAGGGAGCCCCCTGGAGCATGAGGCTGTGCTCTGGTTGGACTGAGGTGCCAAGTGCATTTGGAACACGGGTGGCCAGTTGAAGGTGAGTAAAGTGGTTGCCAGCAGGTTTGCAGAGGGAGAAAGGGGTGTTTCTTCTCTGTCCCCAGCACTTTTCCTATTGGCATCTTTCCTGGTCTGCTCTATTATCCCCAGGATCTGTGACACCTCTTTCACTGTATAGTCTCTGAATACAAATCTTTCCCGTTTGAAAAGTGAGGATTCTAGGGTTGATTTCTTCTTCCACTGGCGTCTGGGTGATTTCTGTTTCTCCCTGCCTCCGACCACAGCTCCACTGTGCTTCTCTGACCCCAGATATGACCCATGTCCCTCACCCCCTTTGTACCATGTGGTCTCTTAAGCTACTGGGCATCATGCCATCCTTAACCCCAGTGGCCTGTCGTTGGTCATCCTTGAGCCCTACCACATGGGTCACTGGAACCCACCAGTTGGCCTTCATTGTCTTCTGCATCCTTTCTCTCTGCTCCTGTTTTAGGGCCTCCCCACAGAGGATGCCCTTTCCCTACCAGGACCCTTCCAGAGTCTAGCCTCTCTTTTCTCCCTTGCCAACCCCACACCCCACCCCCATTGGTTGTTTGCTGGAATTGGCCACCTTCTTGCCACATCCATAAGTTCACAGGGCTGGGGCTGTCCCCCTTCCTACTTAGCCTCTCCCTCTTAGTTCATTCCACACAACCACCCTCCCTGCTCCAGCAACTTCCAGCTGCTCCTGTTTCACTCCCCTCAGTATGTCCAGCTCGACTGCTCCTGGTTTAGCATTTCCCACGCCCCCTGTGCCTCCACCTGACCTTGCCGGCTTGGTCTCCCACACTTGCACCATTTCCCCATATACCAGTGCTCCCCCTATGCCCTCCGTGGTGCTGTTGCTCCCTCCTCATGCTGTGACCTCCTGCTGTAGCCTTCCCCACGTTCTACCCACTGGAGGCCACTCTCGGAGGCCTCCTTGGTGGTGTCTTCCCTCAGTCCCACCCCAATGACAGTTCTCTCTGCTGCACCTTTTGTGGGTCCCTTGTGTGGCCCTCGACCCAAGAAGCACATGGAAAGCCTTGGGCTCATTGATGAAGAGAGTGCCCTGTGCAAGGAATTCCACACCCCCACCCCCAGGTGCCCCTGGGGTCCTCCTCCTCTGCCATGTGCTTCCTATGCCCAAGCACTTAAGATACATCATCTTTTTAATGGGTGCCAGGTTCTAGGAGGTTTTTGTTCCCATTTTGCAAACAGAAAACTGAGAACCGAAGGGATTTAGGTAATGGAAGTCCCATAGTTGGTGAGTTGACCCCACATCTGTCTGCCTGCAGAGCCCTGCTCTTTCCCTTCTTCCAGGCAGCCTTCTGGGCACCTCGCCCAGAGCAACACCCGGTGAACGTGTCTGCAGTGAATGCCAAGTGCTTGGGACACTTGTTTGTCCTTTCGTTCCTTGTTTTTTTCTCTAAAATAATTGCTAGTCTCTCTGTCTTACTAGAATGCTAATGGTGATGTGTTATAAATTGGTGGGTAGAGAGGAGGTTTTTAGAGTAAAGACTGGCCCTGCCCTGGAAGATCCTGAATTCCCTGTCTGTATCTTACTGACCTGCTCTGGCCTGGCATTTGTGAGCTGAGTAGCTCCCAGTTAAGTACGTTTTGCTCCCTCAGCCTCAATTTTGAACTTTATTTTTTTTATTTTTTATTTTTTTTAAGATTTTATTTATTTATTCATGACAGACACAGAGAGAGAGGCAGAGACACAGGCAGAGGGAGAAGCAGGCTCCATGCAGGGAGCCCGACGTGGGACTCAATCCCGGGACTCCAGGATCATGGCCTGGGCCGAAGGCAGGCGCTAAACCACTGAGCCACCCAGGGATCCCCCAATTTTGAACTTTAAAGCAACTTAGCTACGCCTATTTCTTTAGCCGATCAGCTGATCTGGGAAGTGAATGTCTTTGATCAGGTGGTACTTGAGAGCTGAGTGTCAACTCTCTGATGCCTCAAGCCACTTCATGTCATCATACCGACAGATGGATACAGCTGCTGTCACCTTCATGAGAGGCACCCTGTCAGCCACTGAGGGGGTGCTCTCAGGCTCTCCCCATGCAGACCTCACCTGAATATCTGGCGTCCGTGCAGAAAGCTACTACACATTCTTTCCCAAAGAGGACTTCCCCTTCCCATTTTCATTTGAGGTCCCTTTAGGGTGTGTGTGTTTTCAGTGTTAGGGTCCCCAGATGTTCTTTCAGTGCCCTCAGTTGTGTAGTGTTTTCAGTTTCTCCACGTGCGAGCTGACAGTAATTCTATATTATGTGTCTGCCTCCTGACAGTGGAATGTCAGCACCTTATGTGTGCACTGTTCATTCAGCAGATACATATCAGGCATCTTCTCTTTGCTGGGCACTTCCAGGGCAGTGGGATGTAGCTGTGAACTGGAAGACAGCCCTGTCCCACATAGCCGAGGGTCTCAGGAGCAGGGCACAGGTGGAAGGAAACAAACAAGTATGTAGTGTGTCCCAGGGTGAAGTGATCTGCACAGTGAGAACTGACTCGGAGTCTATGGTCCACGTGTGAGGTTGGGGAGGCCTCAGGCGCCACAGACTGACCAGGAAAGGCATTTTGCATTGCTCACTGTATCCTCCCAAGTCACCCTAGTCAGTCTTATTCTCACTTTATAAAAGGGTAAACTGAGGCCCAGAGGCATATGTTACTTGTGAATGGTCACACCTGGCGAGCTTGCACTGATGCAGCTCATCTAATGCAGGCCTGGGGCTCTGTGTTGCATTGTCGGTTCTATTTGTTTGTTTATTTAAGTAGGCTCCATGCCCAGCATGGAACCCAGTGCAGGGCTTGAGCTCATGACCCTGAGATCAAGACCGTAGTTGAGTCGGAGGCTTAATTGACAGAGCCACCCAGGTGCCTCTTTTTATTATTATTATTTTAACTGCCAAGCATACAACAGTGTGAGATCTCATTTGGTTTTAAACTGGTCGTGGGACGCCTGGGTGGCTCAGTGGTTGAGCGTCTGCCCTCGGCTCAGGGCGTGATCCTGGGATCGAGTCCTGCACCAGGCTCCCCACAGGGAGCTTGTTTCTCCCTCTGCCAGTGTCTGCTTCTCTCTTGTGTCTCAGTGGTTGTGCCACCTAACCTCTAGATACTGTGGAGTCTGATGGAGAGAAGATCATTTGTTTAAATTCTTATTTTGTTTTAATCATATCTCACTGAAAAGTCATGGGAGAAATGGCAAGGCAGCCTTATCGTCTTTACAGGTTTCCCTGCTCAAGTGGGTATTTGTTGCTTCACTGAGACTGATGCAGAAATGAGTAAGCCATGCCTGGCCCATGAGGAGGGTTGGTTTGATCCAGGCCACAGTGGAGGCACAGGCCATGAGTGGTCAGAGCTGGATGAGGGGTGGATAACTTGCGTCCACTTGGAGAAGGGGCATTTGGGCTGGGCTGTGGGGATGCTGGGAAGAGAGGAACGAATGCTTTTTCAGACGGAGGCAGAACAAAATGAACAGAAGCCAAGACCCTGGGATTCTAGCCCAAAGGGCCAAATGTGAGGCCAGGACTGTGTTCTCTGGGGTCCACAGCCCTCTTTTAACTACAGTGATTTAGAGATTAAAGGAAGGGGGTGGTTTGGTAAATGGAACACAGTCTGTGCTTGGCCTACAGATTGACCTGAGACAAAAGGGACTGATACGGTGTCTGCTTGCTTAGAGAGCGGCCCATGTTGGGGGAGTGGGGAATAGTGGGAAGGAGACCTGCCTGCTGGGTGACCCAGAGGGCTCCTTGGAATGCTCTGCCTGCCATAGTAGGCCCAGCCCTTAGTGTCACAAACTGCTGGAGGGAAGTAGAAGTTGCAGATGACCACAAACAGCCATGTCCTCAGACTTCCGTCTGGCCTTACCTATTGGGTGGGATTGTTGTACTCTTGATGGCAGAATCAATTTACCAATTCTGTTTCAGACCAGCCGATACAAAGTCAGTTCTCCTTTTGTAGACACTGGTTGAGAGCAGGAAAGGATGGTGCCCCGAGGGCTGGTTGTCCGTCACTGTCTGCAGACTGGAATTGGGCTTCTGCCCCATCCAGCTTCCTACTCATCTGCATCCCACTTTCCCAGTTTTGCCCTCCCTGTTTGCTCTGCCCTGCGGCCCCTGGGCCTTTTTAAAAAATATTTATTTGAGAGACAGAGAGCGAGCAAGCAAGCTCACAAGCTGGGAGAGGGACAGAAGGAGAGGGAGAAGCAGGCTCCCCGCTGAGCAGTGAGCTCAATCCCAGGACTCTGGTATCATGACCTGAGCTGAAGGCAGACACTCAACTGACTGACCCACCCAGGTGTCCCAACCCCTGGGTCTTCCTTTCAGTTACTTGTTCAGGTGACATTCCCTCTTGCCTCAGGGCCTTTGCACGTGATTTTATGGCCCTTTTCTGATATTCTATCCCCCACTTTATTTCTGGGTTAACCTCTGCTCCTCCTCATATCTCAGTTGGCACATCACTTCCTCAGCTAAAGCCTTCCCTGACAGGCTGGCCCAGCTTCTCTGTTGCTGCCTGTGGGGATACTCTGTACTTTTCCACATGCCAGCCTGTAATTTTCTATTGGTGGGATTATTAGATTGATGGTCATTCTCTCCTACCATGTAGACTAGGTCCACAAAGGCCTGTTTTAACTCGTCCCTGTTCCCCAGGTGCTCAGTAATCATCTGTTGAAGGAATGGCAGAGTGATAGGGCAGGTCCACAGTATGTGAGGCAGGTAGGGGCTATGGCAGGATCTTAAGGAGTGAAGTGACTGGTGGCATAGAGAATGGGCAGAGCTGGGTACTAGCTCAGAGACGTTAGTTGTGATGTGGGCATGAAGTGATAAAGAGTAGCCTGGCCTGAGGTGGTTTCCAGAAGAGGAGAAGGGGTTGGTGATTGAAGAAATGTGTGAGATGGTTATTTGCACCAGAGCCTTCTAAGTGTAGGGAGGAAGAAGAGGCAGGTGGGGTGTGTTCAGCCAGCAAAGCAAGACCAGCTTTCCTGGGTGTTGCCAGGTGGGTAGCTGGGTCAGTTGAGACAAGAGCCATCACCTTGCATTGGGCCCTCCGGGCTTGATGGGGCCCTACATTTAGGTGCAGTTGAGAAGCAGCCTAGCTCCTGGGGTCACTGTCACATCCCATTTGCTGAGCACCCATCCTATGCTGGTCTGGGACTAAGAGAAATAAAACGGAGCCCCCACCCTTTAGATGGCTCAATTGGAGCTGGGTTCCCAGGCACACAGATAGATAGGACCCCAGGTGGCAGATACCCTCATGGAGGTCAGGTGGCAGCCTGCAGAAGCGGAATGAATTGCCTCCACTGGGTTGGAAATAAGGAAAGGAGGAAGAGAGGGCCTGGGTCTTCCTTCCTTTTTTTCCTCTTCTGTTCCAGCAGGACTGGAGGAAGCAGATGGGTCCAGCCTTTGAGACAGGCCACTCATCATCCTCTCTGACCCTGTCAGAGCCTCCTTCCCTGACTCTGGTAACCTAGGTGTTGGGGAGAGATTGGGGGTGCAGGTCTTGTACAGAAGTAAGGGAGTGTGGTTGGACACCCACTTTGTGCCCATTCACCACTGACTCCCCATTAGGGAAGTGTCATTGTCACTGTCTGTGCTCGTTTCTGAACAAGGAAACTGAGAAGGATAGAGCTAAAATGACAGGTTCCAGGCCTCCCAGGGAGTTGGGGTGCGTGCTTGGATCAGATTGCAGCTCCAAAACCAGTGTTCTCTCCTGTGGACACTGCACCGTGGGCTCCTACGGGGTGGGCAGGAGCAGCCCTGTCCCTGCTGTGTCCCTAGTCCCTGTAGCAAGCGGGTGATGACTGTTGATTGGCGGCTGCTCGCTCCAAATAGCAGCCAGGAGCAGTCTCTAGCTGCCATTCACAGTAGTTGAGTGGAAATGTCTTATCTCCTTGGTGAAGAAGCAGGAACCTACTGCGCTGGTGAGGTAAGTCAGGGAGGCCTTGAGGGCCAGCATCCTGATGGCCAGGCCCCCACCTTTCACAGGGCTGCCCATGTCTCTGCACTTCAGCTATGAGGTGTGGGGAGGGTGTTCTCTGATTTACTAATGACAGTAATAAGCATACCTGTGGAGCCATAGAAGATGTGTCTCCCTTTTTTTTTTTTTTAAGATTTTATTTATTCTTGAGAGAGAGAGAGAGAGAGAGAGAGAGACAGGCAAGAGACATAGGCAGAGGGAGAAGCAGGTTCCCTGTAGGAAGCCCGATGCGGGACTCATTCCCTGGACCCGGGATCACGCCCTGAGCCGAAGGCAGATGCTCAACCGCTGAGCCACCCAGGTGCCCTGAAAATTGGCTTTTCTTAATCCACAAGGATGTTTGCCGCTTTACTTACCCAGTGGGGAAAGGAAATTATTTTTCGGACTGCTTTTAAAGGGGGAAACAAACAAAAAAAAAAAAAAAGAGAGAGAGAGAGAGAGAGAAAAGGCCTGTTGATGGTGAGGTCCTCACAGGGAGATTATTAAGCCAGGACTGGAAAGTTGGGGGCATGGATTAGCCCCCTAAATTACTCCACATCCTAGAAACAGCTAGAAACAGCACTGTTTATGGCTAGAGGTGCCCACATGCAACCGACCTAGGTGTGTGCTATTGAGAACATTTCTCCTGTTGGGAGTGTTCTTTGATCAAGACCAGAAAGGTCTCTGTGCCCTCAGTGCTGTACCCCTGGATCCACTGTGGACACAATCCATGGAGAAGAGGATTCCATAGGGGATGAGCAGATGTCCACGGTTGCTGAGTGGGTGCAAGTAAGTGCTGCTGTTTTTCTCGCCTACACACCAACTCAGGGAATCGGCATTTTCTTTCATGCCGAGCTCATTCTGTTGGCATTCGGCCTCTTGATTTAATTCTATGTTGCCTTTTAGCTACCAAAAATTATCCTTTAATTTACAGCTGCTAAGCACTTAACCTACTGTGTGTGCAATTGCCCACTTCTTTTAAAAAAATAAATAAGACTAAGAGAACTAGTAAAAGACTCTTGGGAGTGGCTCAGCCAGCTAGTTGAGTGAGAGTATGAGTACAACATGTACTGCAGCGTATCCAACATTTGGTGAAATATTTTATTATTTTTTGGCAAAGATCATTTGGTGTGGTGTGTTGTAAGGACTGTGATTTAATTCCTGCCAAACACGCCCTGATTAGTAGCCTTGCCTGACTTCCCTTCCCATCCCCCATGATTCCTGGTCAATAAAGCTTGCTCCTCTGTCTCAGTGATAGTATTAAGAAGGGTAATAATGGACACAGTAGCGTCTTGGGGTTTGTAGAGTGCTTTACCTACATGTTCTCATCTGGTACTTGAGGTAGTCCTCAGGGCAGACACTGTATTATTCCCACTTCATGGATGGGAAAACTGAGGCCCCAAGAGGCTTTGTAACTTGTCTTCACTCTGCTGCTAAGTAGTGGAGCTGTGTCTGCTTGAGCATCAACATCTCTGCACCCATCTCACCCACTCCCTCCTGAGGCTCCATCAATATCTTACCCATTCTGTAAACAAACAGTTTATTAAAAAAAAAAAAAAGTCTACGGAAGCTTCACTTACAGTGCCAGCATTGCAAGAGGTAGAATAAATCTGAGACTTCTACCCCACTCCCTACACCCCAGAATTGAAAATATAGGAAGGAGGGAGCCCCAGTTGTTACAGTAGCCTTGACAAAAATTGGACATTAAGAAATGTCCCATTTGTAGATTTGGGGCTATGGGAATGTGGAGGAGAGATGCATTTCTTTTGGGGGGGAATTTGGGTGGCTTTTTAAAGCAGGGGGTCGGTTTTGGGGCTGGGAGGTAATTGGCCTTGAGCCGCGCCAGCCCCTTCCCACCCCCCCCACCCCTGCCTCAGGCACAGGGAATGATTTGTGTCAAGATAAGGAGTGTATGGTGCGCAGGACGTAGGGCATCTGCCAGTGCAGGAAGGGAAAGCTGGGATTGAGTGCTGTGTGTGCACAAGTGTGTGCAAGCGTCTCTGGGTGAATGTGTATCAGCATCCAGGTGTATGGGTGTGTGTTGGATGTGGGTAGTGGAATTAGCTCAGAAGGGGCAGGGGATGGCTGAGAGTTTGAATCTTGTGCTCCTCACCAACCACAAAGGGTCTTTTCTGAGCTGGGGAGTGACCAGCTGGGGAGTGACCACCGTGTGAATTCCTCCCCCTGCTCCTGCCAGTGTTTACTCTTCAGTGTTTGTTCCCTGAGCAGATCACTGTGCTCCGCTCCCCTGTGGTAGTGGTGAGTGTTTTTTGCTCACAGTGGAATCCAGGAGCCTACTCGGTGCCTGGTGCCTAGAGGATCCAGGCTCTGTAGAAGAGCAGTGGGTGCTGGTTGGCTGCTGCTGCCACCCACAGAGAGGAGGGGAGGGGCACGGAGAGCTGCTGACCCAATCTGCCTTGGGGATCCCTGAGTCCTGGGCAGTGTGCCTGCTTAAGAGGTAGTGAAATATCGGGCCAGGACTCAGATATGGTAGAAGATGGTAGAGATGTTGGAACCCCAGTGTGGCTGATCCAGGAAAGGAATTTTGGGAAGATTCAGGGCACACTTGGGAAAAGTTGGGAGCACTGTGGGCCATGGGCAGTGGGCATTCTCAAGGAAGACAATAGGTGCCCTGCTGTGTGGGGACCCTGTCACCCCTGTGAGTCTGTTCAGGGCCTGGTCCACTGTGCAGAGAAGGAAAGACAGAATGGATGGGGGGGGGGTGTTCTGTGAGATACTGGGAAGAGTGACACCCAGAAAGGGCTCTAGGGAGGCCAGGGTTGCTTTTGATCTTAAGCAGTATTTTTGGGAGAACAGGCTAGAATCTGCCCCATTCTCCACCGGATGCTTATTGCCTGATCCTTTTCTGTCGTATCCACCTGCCCTCTGTGTGGCTGCACTAAACCCCATACCCCTCCCTACATGCTCAGCCCCTGGTTCCTTCAGGATCCCACTGCCTTGGTGTTTGCCCGCCAGTGGGGACTCTTTCCATCTGTGTTGTAGGCCTGTCTACCCCAGTGCTTCAGTGCAGGTGCTCCTTGTCCTGTAGCCCCTCAGGCAGGCTCAGCTGGGGCCGTGGCGGTCTCCCCACTCTCACAGGTGCATGTTTGGTCTGCCAAGCGCCCCCACCACCCCTGTCTGTTCCTCCCAGCACTTAACAGCCTTCAGTATGCATTGTCATGTGTGATGACATTCCCCTCCAGAGTAGGAGCACCGCCAGGCACTCTGTAGAAAGAGACTGCTTGAATGAGAATGAGATTTCCACCTTGATGGCCCTTGAGGACATCCCAGAGTAAAGTATTTAAAGGTGAACAGCCCCCTTTCTCTGTGTGCAGAGTGAGTGGCTGCATTCCTTGGCCTTCCCCTCCTGGAGGCCCACCGAAGTCTGTCCCTGGTGGCTCTTCTGTCACCTACTCCGAGTAGCTAAGTGCTTATTCAGTTCACTGGTCGCTAGCACATCTGCTCAGGTCACCATGGGGACCACATTCCGGGCTTTTCAGTGGGTGGGTACAGACTCCGTTACTCACTGGGTCCACCCTTACCGGCTGGCTGAAATTGTGCTGAATGACTCCCAAGTTCCTGGCGGCCCCCTCTGCCTTGGAGACACCTTGCCCATCCCTGACCCGTGGCTCAGGCCCTGGAGGCTTCGGCTGTACGTCGTAGACCTCATATCCTGTGGCACCTTGTGATGTAGTCATGCTCTCAACCTTGCAGGCCTGTCTCCTCATCTTGAGCACTGGAGCTCTGTCTCACACCCTTTTGTATCCTTGATTCTTCCTCATAGTATGGCCTTAACATGTGTGTGTTGAACGCACGAATGAATGAATTTACAAGTTCCAAGGCAGACCACTCTTTCAGGAAGTTGTCTGTGAAGAGTAGGGGGGAGGTTGATAGTCTAGGGTGGAACTGACCTAGGGACACATTTATAGGGATGGGATACATTTTCCCATTGGAGCTGGTGGAAGGAGAGGACAAGGAAGAAAACAGGCCTGTAAACAGCTGGCATTGGAGGAGTGCTTACCCCATGCCAGACTCTGGTAGAGGGCATGCTCATCCTTAGTTTCCAAATGAAGAAACTGAGGTACAGAGAGGTTGTTCACTCTCCCCAGAATTGTACAGTACTCTGGTGGTAGGTTGGACTTGAGTCCACATTTGTCTGGTGGCACCTCTGGTTGACCTCTCTGGTTCTGTTTCCTTTGGTGCTAGGAATGCCAGGCAAAGAGGTGTGGGTGGAGACCTTTGGGCCTAAGTCTCCTCCTTGGACCCTGCCTTCTATACAGGGCAGCATGTCAAGGTGGGAAGGTTGCCTCAGGTGACCATGGTTTCTCTTTTACTTCCATTTCTGGTAGACAGGGCCAAGGGCAGTGGTCTCCTGGGAGCACTGACGTTTTTATATCTTGAGACTGTCTTCCTCCTGATAGTTCCTGGCCTAGAACTCCCTCTGGCTGTCTTGTTTGCCTTGAGGATGCTTCATTGCATGTCAAAACTTCCAGGCATGGTTCTTCTGTTCTTTGGTTCTCCTCATAGGTGGGGAGGCCTTACTTGCACGCCTTACCCACCCCCCCATGACATGTTCCCACCCCAGGCCTTGTGTTCCAAGTGGGTTAGACAGAGGCCCTGCATGCTGTGCTGAATGGCAGGTACACATCTTCCCCTAGTCCTTCATCATGGTGGTCATTTGGGCCCCCAGGGAGAATCCTGTAGCTTTACATCCCTCCTCTTGTATGTGGTTCTTTCCTTTTCTGTCTTATTTACAAAAGCAGTATGCACTAATGTAGAACACTGACAGACTCAGCCACGGCAGAGAGGGGAGGCAGGGGTAGCCAGTTCACTGGTAGGAACCACTGTTAGAAAAAAAAAAAAAAAAAAAGGAACCACTGTTAGCATATGGCGTCCATCCTGCCACATTCTGGTCCATGTGCATATATGATCGTTATGGGCTTACCAGCCAGGTCATAACTATGTTTGCTGGTTTGGGCCCTCCCTTTGGACTTAGCAAATACATGACGATCATACCTCACTTGTAAATGTTCTGCCCGGATCCTCACCTGTTTTCAATCTTTGCCCTCACCTGGAGTCCTGGCCCTCCAGCAGGGTAAGCTGATACAACCCTCTTGCCTTTCCTCACCTCCTGCATAGTTGATCACTTCCTCAGGGTAGACTCCCAGGGCGAGACCTTACAGTAGCAGAAGAGTGTGTGTGTGTGTGTGTGTGTGTGTGTGTGTGTGTTAAAGAAGTGCTAGTTTTTATTGTTTGATAAAAGTATGACACTGCTGGTGATAAAGCTACTCTTCGTTTCTAATACTTAACACCTGAGATGGCTTGTACTATTAGGATCCTTGACAAAGCAGAAACATATCAAATGTTGGTCTTTAATTATGTAACATTTTACATACCCTCAAAGTAGAGGGAAGAGGTTAATGAACTCCCATGTGCCTAGCACCATTTACAACAAATGCCTTTTTTTTTAAAAACTGGCTCCATGCCCAACATAGGGCTTGAATTCACGACCCTCGGATTGAGTCATATGCTCTATTGAGTGAGCCATCCAGGCACCCCAACAAATGCTGTTTTGCAAGTCTCTCTGCAGTTGTCTACTATCCCTTGTCCTCTGCCATATGCATTTTTTCCACATACATTTTTATTTCTGAAGCTTTTTTTTTTTTTTTTTAGAATTTATTTATTTATTCATGAGAGAGAGAGAGAGAGAGAGAGAGAGAGGCAGAGACAGGCAGAGGGAGAAGCAGGCTCCACGCAGGGAGCCCGACCTGGGACTCGATCCCGGGACCCCAGGATCACGCCCTGGGCCAAAGGCAGGTGCTGAACCACTGAGCCACCCAGGGATCCCCTATTTCTGAGGTTTTTATTTTAAATCTCAGAAATTGAGGCGCCTGGTGGCTCAGTTGGTTTGGCACCTCAACTCTTGATTTCAGCTTGGGTTGTGATCTCAGGATTGTGAAATTAAGCCATCGTGCTCCTCACTGAGTTGGGAGTCCACTTGAGATTCTCTCTTTCTCTCTCTCTCTCCTTCTCTCCCTTTCCCCCATGCTCTCATTGCTCTCTCTGAAAATATCTTGAAAAAGGAAATCTCAGAAATCATGTTTCAATTTGCATCTCTGACAGAAAGACCACTTTTCATTTTGTAACCATAGTGCCATATCAACACCTTACACATGTAATCATTCTTTAGCATTACCTGATTGATACCAAGTCCATTTGCAGATTTCCCTGATTGTCTCAAAATGTCACCTTATTTTGTTGTGAAGTTTCCTGTCTTTCTCAGTATCTTTTTAAAAATTATTTTGAGGTAATTATAGATTTACATGCAGTTAAAAAAAAATGCAGAGAGTAATCCTGTGTATTCTTCACTCTGTTTCCTGCAGTGGTAGCAGCAAATCTGTAGTACACCATCACGGCTGAAACTTTGACATTGCTGCAGTCAGATGCAGACCAATTCCATTCCACACGGAGATCCTTACTCTTGATTCTTTTAGCCACTCCTATGCCTTCCTTAACCTCTGGCATCCACTGCTGTTCATTTCTAGAATTTCAGCACTTTATCAGTTTTTAAAAAAAGATTTTATGTATTTAAGAGCGAGAGAGACAAGAATAACACAGATAGCGAGAGAGAGTGAGAGAGAATAAGAGCTAGTAGGAGAGGGGGAAGGGAGTCTGATGTGGGGCTGGATCCCAGGACCCTGAGATCATGACCTGAGCCAAAGGCAGATACTTAACTGACCGAGCCACCCAGGCACCCTAAATTCAGCATTTTAATGATGTTATATAATAGAATCATACAGGACATAACCTTTGGAAATTGGCCTTTTTTACTTAGTATAATCCTCTGGAGATTCTTCCAGATTGTTGTGTGTATTAGTTCATTGCTAGGGATTTTTCATTGCCAAGTGGTGCTCCACGGGTGGGGAGGGGGCGTCACAGTTCATTTAACCAATCTCCCATTGAAGGACATCTGGTGTGTTTCCAGTTCGGGGCAATTATGAGTAAAGCTGCGCTAACCATCTGAGTACAGGGTGTTACATGAACCCAAGTCTTCATTTCTCTGGATGGATGCCCAGGACAATTGCTGGGTCCTGTGACAGTTGCAGGCTTAGTTCTTTTTAAGAAACTGTTAAACTGTTTTCCAGAGTAGCTGTACCTTTTTACCTTCTCACTGTCAATGTGTGAGTGATCCGGTTTCTCAGTGTAATCAGTGGTGTCATTGTTATTTTCACCATTCTGATGGCTGTGTGGTGGCATTTCCCTGTGGTTTTTAGGAAATTAGCATTTCCCTAATGACTAACGTATGCTGACCATCTTTTCATGGGCTTACTGGCCATCTGTATGTCCTCTTGGGTGAAATACCTCTTATACCTCTTCATGTCTTTTGTCCGTGTTCTCATTTGATCATTGGCCTTTTTTTTTTTTTTTTTTTTTAAGTAAACTATACCCAACGTGGGAGTTGAACTCACTACCCCAAGGTCAAGTCGCGTGCCCTACTGACTGAGCCAGTCAGGCACCACCCCACCCCCCATCATTTGCTTTTGTGCCATTGAGTTTTGAGGGTTCTTTATATATTCTGGATACTAATGTTTTGTGAGATCTGTGATTTGCAAATATTTCTGTGACTTGGCTCGTCATCCTCTTACCAAGGTCTTTCACAGAGCAAACATTTTTAATTTTGATGAGGCCCAATTTATCAATTTTTCCCTTTTTTTTTTTTTAAGGTTTTATTTATTTGGCAGTGAGAGCACAAGTAGTGGGAGTGGCAGGCAAAGGGAGAGGGAAAAGCATGCTCACATCCCAGCAGGGAGCCTGATGCAGGTTTTATTTTCCCAGGAACCCAGGATCATGACCTGAGCTAAAGGCAGAAACTCAACTGACTGAGCCACCTGGGCACCCCTCAATTTTTCCTTTTATGAGTGAGCCTTTTAGTATCAAGTCTAAGAACTCTGCCCTTGATCCTAAATATTTTCTTCTATGTTTTTTTTTTTTTTTTCTCAAAAGTGTTCAGTTTTCCATTTAAGCCTGTGATCCATTTGGAGTTAATTTTTGTAGAAAGTGTGAGACTTAGGTTGAGGCTCATTTTCTTCTGGATGTCCATTTGCTTCACTGCCATGTGCCGCTCAGGCCTCTTTCCTCCTGAATGGCTCTGCACCTCTGTCAGTAGTCAGTTGAGTATACCCGTGTGGGTCTGTTTCTGGGCTCTCCATTCTGTTCCATGGCTCTGCGTGTCTACCCCTTCATCACTGCCACGCTACCTTACAGTGAGACTTGAAACCAGGTAGACTGCTTCTCCCACTTTATTTTTCTTCTTCAAAATTGTTTTAGCTATTTTGGTTCTTTTGCTTGTCTCTGTATGTTTTAGAATAATCTTATTTTTATCTACAAAAAAAATCTTGCTGGAGTTTGGTAGGAATCAAGTGAAGCCTGCATATCAGGGGTGTACACGTTAAGTGTGCAGTGTTGTATGGCCCTCCAGAGAAGACAGTTGGTCATCTTCCCACCCACAGGACCCAAAATGCTTGTTCCCCCTTTGCTGACTCTGCCAACCTGATAGCAAACGCTGGCACTTCTGTTTTGCAATGCGGAAATTGAACATTTCCCCCAACTTTGCTGTGTCTTTTCTTTCTGAATCGCCTTTGCCTTCTACTTTGCTCATTTTTAAATTAGGATCTCTTTTTCCTTGTGATTATAAAAGCTCTCTCTCACATCAGTGTTCTTCTTTTCTCAGCAATGCTTACCATAACTCTGGTTTAGAAACCTCCGATGGAGCAGTTGGAAAGAGCTGTCAGTCCCTGGGAGGTTAGGGATGCCTCAGTGTTTTTTGATGTTTTTAAATGCTGCTGAGCTAGATCCCAGTTTCCTCAGCTGCAGAATATGACTGTGCACATAGCCAAGGTAATGGCTTTGCAAGCAGTGAGGGCTGCTAATGGTAAGTGGAAGAGAGAAACATAAGGACTATTAAGTGTGAACACTTCTTTGGGCTGCATTTAAAAAAAAATCATTATTATTTTAAGTTTTATTTATTTAAGTAATCTCCGCACCCAATGTGGGGCTTGAAGTCACAACTTTGAGATCAAGAATTGCGTGCTCTATCAACTGAGCCAGCCAGACACCCCGTGGGCTGCAGTTTTGTATCAGCATCTGGTTTCCCAAGTAGAAACTCAGATCTGGATGTTGTTTAGTGTTACCTGCCTAATTCCCACAAAACTTGGCAACCTGGTTGAAAAGCACACTATTTGCATTTCCCTGATGATGCATGATATGGAGCATCTTTTCATGTGTCTGTTGCCATCTGGTTACCTTCTTTGGAGAAATGTCTGTTCATGTCATCTGCCCATTTTTTAAAATTAGATTTTTTTCTTTGATGTTGAGTTGTATAAGTTCTTTATATATTTTAGATACTAACCCTTTATCAGATACATCATTTGCAAATATCTTCTCCCATTCAGTAGGTTGTCTTTCAGTTTTGTTGGTTGTTTCCCTTTGCTGTGTAGAAGCCTTTTATTTTGATGATGTCCCAATAGTTTACTTTTTCTTCTAGTTCTCTTGCCTAGGGAGACCCATCTAGAAGGATGTTGCTATGACCAGTGTCATAGAAATTATTGCCTGTGTTCTCTTCTATGATTATTATAGTTTTGGGTCTCACATTTAGGTCTTTAATCCATTTTGAGTTTATTTTTATGTATTTTGTAAGAAAGTGGTCCAGTTTAATTTTTCTGCATGTTGCTGTTCAGTTTTCCCAACACCTTTTGGTGAAGAGACTATTTTTTCCCTATTGGATATTTTTTCCTGCTTTGTTGAAGATTATTAATTGACCATATAATTATGGGTTTATTTCTGGACTTTTTTTTTTTTTTTTTTTTTTTTTTTTTTTAAAGATTTTATTTTTTAATTCTTATTTATTTATGATAGTCACAGAGAGAGAGAGAGAGGCAGAGACATAGGCAGAGGGAGAAGCAGGCTCCATGCACCGGGAGCCCGACGTGGGATTCGATCCCGGGTCTCCAGGATCGCGCCCTGGGCCAAAGGCAGGCGCCAAACCGCTGCGCCACCCAGGGATCCCTATTTCTGGACTTTTATTGTTTCCATTGATCTATCTATCTCTTTTTGTGCCAGCACCATACTGTTTTGGTTGCTACAGTTTTGTAATATAACTTGAAGTCTCAAATTGTGATCTCTCCAGTTTTGTTTTTCAAGATTACTGTGGGTATTCAGGGTCTTTTGTGGTTCCATACAAATTGTAGGATTGTTTGTTCTAGTTCTGTGAAAACTGCTGTATTTTTTTATTTTTAAGATTTACTTATTTATGATAGACACAGAGAGAGAGAGAGAGATGCAGAGACACAGGAGGAGGGAGGAGCAGGCTCCATGTCGGGAGCCCGACGCGGGACTTGATCCTGGGACTCCAGGATCGCACCCTGGGCTGAAGGCAGGCGCTAAACCGCTGAGCCACCCAAGGATCTCCTATTTTTTTTATTTTTTAAAGGATTTTATTTATTTATTCATGAGAGACACACAGAGAGAGGCAGAGACACAGGCAGAGGGAGAAGCAGGCTCCATGTAGGGAGCCCGATGTGGGACTCGATCCCGGGTCTCCAGGATCACACCCTGGGCTGAAGGCGGCGCTAAACCGCTGAGCCATCAGGGACGCCCCAAAATGCTGTATTTTGATAGGGAGTGCGTTAAAGTGTACATTGCTTGGGAGTGGTATAGACATTTAAAAAATATTTGTTCTTCCAGTATCACTCATCATCAGGGAAATGCAAAACAAAACCACAGTGAGATATTACCTCACACCAGTCAGAATGGCTAACATCAAAAACACAAGAAACAAGTGTTGACGATGATGTGGGGAAAGTGGAATCCTCATTCACTGTTGGTGGGAATACAAACTAGTGCAGCCACTCTGTAAGACAGTATTAAGGTTCCTCAAAAAATTTAAAATAGAACTACCCTGCAATCTAGTAATTGCACTACTGAGTAGTTACCAAAGGACACAAAATCACTAATATGAAGGGATATATGCACCCCTATGTTTATTGCAACATTATTTACAATAGTCAAACTATGGAAAAAGCCCCAAGTGTCTATCGATAGATGAATGGATAAAGAGGAGCTATATATATATATATATACACGATGGAATACTACTGAGCCATAAAGAAGAATGAAATCTTGCCATTTGCAACAACTTGGATGGAACTAGAGAGTATTATGCCAAGTGAAGTAAGTCAGTCAGAAAAAGAAAGATACCACATAATTTCACTCGGATGTGGAATTTAAGAAATAAAACAAACAACAAAGAGAAAAAGACAAACCAAAACCAGACTTTTAACTACAGAGAACAAACTGATGGTTACCAGAGGGGAGGTGGGTGGGGATGGGGGAAACAGACAATGGGGATTAAAGAATACAATTATCTTGATGAGCACTGAGTAATATATGGAAATATGGAATCACTATATTGTACACCTGACACTGATATAACACTGTGTGCTGACCACACTTGAATAAAAAAAAAAAAAAAAAAAAAGATACAGCCATTATGGGGTCTTGTTTTCTGAGGGAAATGACAGGCTGCACTGGTTTTCAAATCTGTTTATATACTTGAGTTGAATCTTGTACTCTCACCTCTTGGATTGAATAAAATGCACCATTACATAATCACATGCATGCATTTTTTCCCAGGCTTCCATGGATGGGAGGCTGTACTGTGACCAGTGCCCAGTTCTGTCATGCCTGAACTATTTTTTCCAGTTGCAAAGTAGGTTAAGGGCCACATGACCTGGGTGCTCCTCTAGCTCTCTCCCTTACTGGCTCTGTCACCTTGGGCAAGGTACCCTCAGTCTCAACACCCATAAATTAGGACCAACAATATACCTGTGCCATAGTGGTGTTGGAAGATTAAATGAGGTGTACTGGATAGGAAACATTGAGTGCTCCATAAATGTGACCCCCTATTTATCAGAGCAAGGAACTAAACTTTTTCTCCAAAAGTCTTAAAATGAGTTTAAGAAATGCCAGTTTGAAGTGAGCAAGGTTGGCAATCATTGTTTTGTTTTGCATGAAAGCACATCTTTTGTGGGAAGAATGGGAATTCTGATTCCGGGCATAAAGATTTAGGAAGGGTCCTGCCTGTGGACAAAAGTGGGGATCAGATCTGGGTGGACTCAATCCTCAGAGGTTTAGGAATGGCTAGAACCCCGATCATCAGAGGATTTCCCCTCTAAAGTGGTACTGCTGTGTCCTTAATCTCAAGATGCTTTCTCCTGCATTAAAATTGTGTGTGCTCACATGAACTGTCATGTTCAAAGCTCTCCCAGCCAAAGGCTGTGAACTTGTTCTTAGTACACTCCCTTCCCTGTCACCCTGCTTATAAATTACATCGAGGCTGGAGGATAGAGCAAAGAGGCCAAAGGAACTTTTCATGTTATCTCTGAGTATTTTAAGATACCACGAGCAACTGAAAGGTCAAATTGAAAATTACAATCGAGGGCAGCCCCGGTGGCTCAGTGGTTTAAGCACCGCCTTCAGTCCAGGGCGTGATCCTGCAGACCTGGGATCAAGTCCCACCTCAGGCTCCCTGCATGGAGCCTGTTTCTCCCTCTGCCTGTATCTCTGCCTCTCTCTTCTTTCTGTGTCTCTCATGAATAAATAAATAAAATCTTTTTTAAAAAAAAAGAGAAAATTACAATCGAGCCTCATCAATATTTCAGTCACTGCGAGTTGAAGATGGCCTCTTAGCAGAGTGGGTTGGCGAAGGAGATCGCTGTCCGGGCTGGCTGTGTCCTACTTCCATTTTCAAAGACCTCACCCAGCTCTCTGCAGCCTCTGACACTGAAAAGCCTTGTCCCCTCACTCTCCCTTTGTGCCTGTGCCCCAGGCTTGGCCCTGGGCTAACTTCGGGGTCAGAGAGAGGGGAACAGCTCTGGTGTCCACTCTCAGTGTGCTCTGTCCCAACAGCTGTAACAGTCCCACTGGGAGCCGCTGCCTGCATGGGGGAGCTGGTTGTGATGGAGATCTTTGCCCACAAGCTGGCCACATTGACCACCAGTCACTGGGCGATTCATGGTATTAGTGTCTTCAGCGCGGTCTCAGTGGCATATTGGGCAGCTTGCAGACATGATTTCCACTGTCCCCAGGATGAGGCGGGGTAGTGAGAGGAAGTGCCAGCTAGTGTTTCCCTCTTTTTCCCTTCTTTTGCTTTTGCAGTAGCTGAAGTATGAGTAATCAGATGGAAGCTTCTAACTGTGGTCATTGTCCCAGCTTAACTGAATTGATTCCCATAGAGAAGAATAGTTGAGGCACACTTTTGTGGTTTTCTGTCACTTGTGAATCGTGTGGGATTGAAACCTGGCCATAGACTGGGGGATGAGCCCTTAGCACAAATGGTTGGACCTTTGGGTCTGGTGCTTCAGTGGCCTTTCCAGACTATTCAGGGTCATGTTTTTCTTGTGTGTGGATGTAATTGCTCAGAAGCAGTTGGGAAGTTGGGAGATGGTTGTTAACTCTGTATGCCCCAAATACTGTAACTCTTTTCACTAGAATTACAGTAGCTTGGAAATTTCTTTCTTGTCTACCATGAGATATTAAAAAAAAAATCCCACTGGAAATGTATTTCAGACCTGAGCCTCTCTGATTGTTGGTGGGAAGGGAACCTTTGCCATCAAGGTGAGGGCCTCTGGGGCTTATGCAGTCCATTCCTGTGAGCCAGTGGCAGGAGATGTGCCGTCTGGCCGTGGCTGCTCTCACCTTGACAAACAGCCTGCCTGACTTGGCTTCCTCTGTGGGCCCTGCTCTAAGGAGATGTGCTTTGGGAGCGTGCCAGGGTTTTAAGCCCTAGAGGTCATGCAGGGTGTGATGGCAGGCACCGTAGTCTAAGGTCCAAAGGAGCTGAGTGAGGGTGACAGACTCCCCCAATGACCATGTCGGGCAAGTGCACCAGGCAGGAGGAAGCAGCTAGCCACGGAGGTGCTGTAGCTGTGTACTTACCTCTGGGTCCTTCTCCCAGGTGTTGTCTACTTTTCTTTCTCCGCTTCTTGTCACCTGGCCTTCCTCTCCTTTCCATGTTGCTCTGTGTTTAGTTTTCTCTGCTTTTATAAGATTTGCCCCTTTTTTGTTTTGACTTTCCCCTTCCCTCTTTCAGGTCTTCATGCTCTTCTATTTTCATTCTGTCTTGGTGGTGTTCTCTGCACTTTCGCTTCTTTATATGCTTGCAGGTGTTGGCATCCCCCAGAGAAGCTGACCGTAATCTTGGCATTATTTTTAACCTGAAGTGAATCTCTTTATGCCACAGCAGTATGCAAGTGTTAGGCTGGTTCAAATCCAGTGACTATAACTGGAAGAAACCCACCTCCATCAGTTTTATTCATTACAAAAAAATCACAGGACAGCATTCAAAGACTTTTAAAACAAACATGGTATTCCCACCTCTCATTCAGTCCTCGCTTTCCCCATCTCTCTTGTCTTTAGTGGTTTCTGTGCCTGTTCTTCTATACGATTAAGCATAATTGGGTATTCTTTACTTTGCTCACTAAGTCGACAGGCTTATGTACTGCTATTTTCCCTTCACGTGGCAAAACATCCAAAAGTGTAAGCCTTTAGAGCTGACATTTTAGTGGCTACTTAATTCCTCCCCCAGCTGACATCTCCCTTGGGGGACAGCTCGCTAAGGTCGGGAAGAGAGGCTGTGGACAGGTGCAAAGTGTGAGAGTTTGGCCGCCAACCAGGCCAGATCCAGACAGACATGGCTTCAATGAGCCACATGACCCTAGAGTGGGTGGTTCCCTTTTCTAAACTGTGATATCTTGGGGATCTGATGGCTAGAATGTGGAGTGTCTTCTGTGCTGAGCTGAGGACTTTGAACTTCTGGCCTGCCACAGTGGGAGTGGTCACTAGCCAGCTGTCTCCCAACAGGAACCAGTCAGTGTGTATCCCTTGGTGGCTGGTGGAGGACGGGATGGGTGGGGATGAGATATGGGGCAGGGAAACCAGTCTGAAGCTTGCCTGTCTAGTGATTTGTGATGACATGCAGAAACTCCTGTTTGGATTCTGGAACCAGAGAACAGTCTCAATGGATAGGGTGTCTTTTCCCTCTGAGCTCCTGGGTACATTGAAATCCCTTCATTTGGTGACTGGAAGTCATCTCGGCTGCTCCTGCTCCCTGAGTGCCAAGTTGTTTGTATAGGAATTAGGACTTGAGAAAGAGCATTAGCGTTTCCTCTTCCAGACAGAGTAAGTATGAGATCTTTGTCTAAAAACAAGCTGACCTGGGTGGCTCAGTGGTTGAGTGTCTGCCTTTGGCTCGGGTTGTGATCCTGGGGGTCCTGGGATTGAGTCTCGCATTGGGCTCCTTTGTCTCTGCCTTTCTCTCTCTCTGTCTCTCATGAATAAATAAATAAAATCTTTTTTTTTTTTTTAAGATTTATTTATTCATGAGAGACATAGGCAGAGGGAGAAGCCGGCTTCCTGCAGGAAGCCTGATGCGGGACTTAATCCTGGATCCCTTGAGCCATAAGCAGACACTCAACTGCTGAGCCACCCAGGTGTTCCAGTAAATATAAACTTAAAAATAAATAAATAAAAACAAGCTGCAGTCTGTGTAGGGAGGACCTTCAAAGTACCTACATTTTGATTTTCACTATTGTACATTTTGGTAACAGCACTTTGAGGGGATGACACCTTTTTTTAGGGTGGGGCGTGTCCACTTTTTGACCAGTGTCTGTGGTTTTGTTTACAGATTCCCACTGGAAATCCATTATATGAATCTTATTACAAGCAGGTAAGTTTCACTGGTGTCTTTTTGGATTGAATTAGAGAGGACCTATCTTGGCAGGCACAAACCTTAATAGAAGCCCAGTTTAGTCCCTTTCTATCCTCCAAGTTATCAGCCAGTAGCCAGTGGGCTATGCACTGCTTTATCTGTTGTCTGTTTGCTGAGGTCTTGTCTCAAGAGTTGTCTCCTATTCTAGGTAGACCCGGCATACACAGGGCGAGTTGGGGCGAGTGAAGCTGCGCTTTTTCTAAAGAAGTCTGGACTCTCAGACATTATCCTTGGGAAGGTACGTGAAGATAGATAATGACTTCTCTTCTGAGGCCGCCCTCAGGGCTCCCCTGGCAGGCAAAGACCAGACTTCTCTTCAAGGGGATGTGCCTCCTGGGGAGTGGGCTGGTCACTGTGAGCCTGGCAGGCTGTCACTGGTAGATATTCCACTTACTTCTTGGGCAGCAGACAAGAGGCCTGAGTGCTTTGGGGATCTTGACAGCTTATGGGTTTATTTTGGCTTTGGAGCCAAGTGGACCTGGGTATTCTCTAGGTTTTGCCACTGACTAGCTGTGTGCCCATGGGGAGCAGGCAGGTCATTCATCTGTTCCAAATTTGCCTCCTCACCCAGAGCTTGGGAGTGACCATTCCAGCTGACTTGTAAGGCTCAGACACAGGGGCATCAGTTCCTGTTCTGTGAATAAATGGGCAGTGGTTGGCAGTTGTACTTATGAGCACTTTTGTGTTTCCACAGATATGGGATTTGGCCGACCCAGAAGGTAAAGGGTTCTTGGACAAACAGGTATATATATATATATATATATATACACACACACACACATACACACCATAAACACAGCAAGTGGAGAGGCTTGAGCCAGAACCCCACAGGCTGGGTCACCTCTGCTCTTCCTTCCTTGTTACTGCCGCGGACAAGTATTACTAGACATAAGTGTGGCCATCAGACCATTAAAATTGGAAGGTTTCATTTTGAAATAAAGGTTTTTTGAAAACACTTGGAGGGAGCCATCTTTTGTGGTTAGCAGATCTTTTAATATTTTGTGTGCTTACAAGTGATGAAAATGTTTTCAAAATGTTCTATTTTGAAATAAGACTCATGGAAATTGCAAAAATAGTTCAGAGAGTTCCGGTGTATCCTTCCTCCGCTCCCCACAGCGAGAGCTGCTTACGTCACCATAGTGTGATGCTCAGAGCCTGGAGTGGTACTAAACTAGAGGCTTGCTCAGAGCTGATTAGTTTTACATGCAATTTTTGGTGTTCTTTGGTGTGTATAGTTCTGTGTAATTTTATCAGTTGCACAGATTCATGTAATTACCATCAAAGGATATAGAACTGCCTGGCCCCCAGAAGAATCTCTTGTGTTGCCCCATGGCAGTCACACCCTAACCCCTGGCACCCCACTGGTTCTTTCTCCATCATGACTTTGTCATTTTGAGAATGTTCTGTAAATGGAAGTTTATGGCGTTTACAAATGACTTTAAGTGGTTGTATTTTAATTCTGTTCAGTCTTTCCCTAAACTAAATCCCAAGGGAATGTTGTTCCTGTTGTCCTACTGTCCATGATCTGATCCATTGGGAAAGCACTATCAGCTATTTCTCCCTTCCTTGAGATTTGCACTGTATGTCTGCATGTTGAAAGATTCTGAGCGTCCTTGTGGGCAAGAAACCTGTTAACTTTGTCTGATGCAGTTCCTAGAAACTTTCTTACATCCCCTTTTCTGCATATGCCACCTGGGCATTCTTGGACACCGGTCTGAGAAGGGCTGGTTTAGTGTTTATCTCTTTGAGGAGGTTTTTAAAACTGTACTTGTGTTTACAGCTTTAAAACAGTTCATGTTCTCAGACTATTTGATCAATTTAAAAAATTAGATGATGCTGCCTGAGTTCACTAAGACTGTGGCATGGCCAGTTCTGGGTTAGGAGGAGGCAAGGAGGAGCAAAGGTCCCTGATGGCCTAGTTCAGGTCCTTTGTCCCTATGTGGGAATGAGGTCCACATTAGGCCACAGAGGGCAGGTGGGAGAGGCTATCTCCAGCAAGCCAGGGGGATCATAGCGAATTGTGCGTATCAGTTCCCTAACAACTATATCTGTTTCAAACCATTTTTAAAAAAGTCAACACATATTTGACTCATCATTTATTTATAATCTTAAACTTTAGTTTGTTACTTACCTAATCTAACATTTTCCTAAATGTTGGGAGCTTGTTATTGCCTAAAATGTATTTATTTGAGGGGTGCCTGGCTGGCTCAGTCAGTAGAGCATGTGACTCTTGATCTCATGGTGGTGAGTTCAAGCCCCACATTGGGCATAAAGCTTACTTAAAAAATAATAAAGGTATAAAAAAATACATTTATTTAAAATTTTACAGTGTCCAGAGTGTGGTGGACTAAGTCCACTTGGCAGGCATATTCATTTAAACAGTGCTCCCAGGGGGAAATTTGTTCAGCTTGACCCTCAAGTGACTTTTGCACATTCAGTCTTTCTTGCTGCAGTGAAGAGAAATCCCTCTTTCCTGAAGCCCACGACTGTAGACAGCTCTCCCCCGTTATCGCCAGCCAGCTGGTGTTCACACCTCTCCCTCTTTTGGATTTGCAGGGTTTCTATGTTGCGCTGAGACTAGTGGCCTGTGCACAGAGTGGCCACGAAGTTACCTTGAGCAATCTGAATCTGAACATGCCGCCACCTAAATTCGTAAGTATTGAAATCCTTCAGCTCATGCTCTTCTACTATCATCTATATTCTCTCTTTCTTTAATAGAGGTGGAATTTATATAACCTAAAATTCACCATTTTATTTTTTTTTTAAAGATTTAAAAAAGCTTATTCATGAGAGACAGAGACAGAGACATAGGCAGAGGGAGAAGGAGGCTTCCTGTGGGGAGCCTGATGTGGGTCTTGATCCCAGGACCCTGGAATTACAACCTGAGCCAAAGACAGATGCTCAACCATGAGCCACCCAGGGCCCTAAAATTCACCATCTTAAAGTGAACAACTTAGTGACATTTAGTCCACTGACAGTGTTGTACAACCATCACTTTTCTCTAGTTCCAGAATATTTTTATCACCCCAAAAGGAAACCTTTTACCCACTGAGTAATCAGTCACTCATGGGTCCCCCTCCTCTGGCCGCTGGTGGCCACTCGTCTCTCTGTGGATCTACCTGTTGTGGGCATTTCTGGAATCCTAGATCTGGCTGCTGTCACTCAGCATAATGTTTCCAGGGATCATCTGCCCTGTAGCAAGTGTTGGTGCTTGGTTCCTTTTCATTGCTGAGTCGGATTGCATTGTATGGCCCATCCATCCCTCTGTTGGTGGACGTGATAACTTGTGTTCCGGGATTTGTTGGTGTACCTGTCTCTTCAGTTCTCTTGGGTCTCTACCTCGGTGGGTAACTGCTGGGGCATATAGTGATTCTGTGTTTAACTTTTTGAGATCTTTCCCCATTTTGAAAGCACTTTGAAATGTGTGTCCCTTTTTTTTTTTTTTAAGATTTTATTTGAGAGAGAGTGAGCGCACAAGCAGGAGTGGGAGGGGCAGAAGGAGAGGGAAAAGCAGATTCCTTCCTGAGCAGGGAGCCTGATGTGGGGCTTGATCCCAGGACCCTGAGATCATGACCTGAGCCCAAGGCAGACACCTAACCAACTGAGTCACCCTGAAACGTGTGTCCTTTGCACAGACACATTTTCTGTAGTTGAATTCTGTGCCATCCACAGCAGAGTATTTCTCTTCCTTTACAGCATGACACCAGCAGCCCTCTGATGGTCACGCCGCCATCTGCAGAGGCCCATTGGGCTGTGAGGGTAAGTGACCCCCGGGCAATGCCCCTCAGGCATCCCTTTACGTGCAGTTGTATCAGCCATTTGTGGTGTTCAAAACGTTGGATGGGATGATTGTTCTGTTTCAGAGTGAGTCTGCCACAGAATTTAACCAAGACACTCTTTCAGATTAAAATCTTCTGAAATGGCCGTGACATTTTTGGGTGTTGCCCTGCTAAGGCCATTAGCTGAGTTTCAGGCAATGGATTCTTAAAATTTTACAGTTAATATTTTGCATTTGCAGGTCATGTTATGTGGTTTTTGCTGCCTGGGTTGGTTAATCAGGATAGAACGAGCAGTTGTGAGAATTTGCAAGTGTGAAGACATCTAAGATGTCTTTGTAACTCTCGCTCTTATTTCTAGCCAGTTTGGGTGTTGCTATTCATTCCTTTCTGATGCTCTCATTGCTTTTTGAAAAAGCTTCTTTCAGTACCTGAGGGGACTGTCTCCATGTCCCATGTCTTTCTAGAAGCAGCAAAAAGAGGCAAGAGTGGTAACCTCTAATAGGTACAGAATTAGCTCTAAAGGAAATGTGTGTGGGACATGGAGACGGTGCCCTAGAGCCTGAGACCTCCTCACTCCCCACTTGTAAGGGGTTTATAACATTTCCTCACTTTTATTTGGCTTAAATACTAACCTTAATAACAGCCTTGCTATAAAATAAAGATGTCCCTCCACCCCCACCCCACATCAAGTACACTTGTCCTGTTTTTACACAATTTTTCTGTCCTGTCCTTTGAAGGGTTTGGACAAGGGGAGGTTTATGTAGGCATAGGGCAGAAGGAGGCCTCTTCTGACCCAGGAATTGGGGAAGTGACCTCTGGGAGCAGCTGAGCACTTTGCCAGCAGCAGTCACAGTACCAAAAGATGTTCCTTCTTTGTAGTCTGCAGGGCACCTACTCTGAAAAGGAGCTGCTTTGTTGTGGAAAATGAAGCCAGAATTGCCTTGAGCTGTCCTGGCCTCTTTCCTGCAGGGCTGTGTTGAGGCCTCATGAGAAGGGCTGGCGCCAGAGGAGGCTGTGAGGCCTCGCAAGCACGGGAGGCTGGGCGGGAAAGGTGCCATTACAGGAGTAGACTGTTTTCAAGAGAGATTCAGCTGTTTTGATCAGATAAACATTGACAGAGCTGAAGTGCCAAGTGTTCTCTTCCGTTGGGAGAGCTCCTGGGCTGCTCAAAGCAGTGAAGTATGTGGGCATGATTCCAGACACTCAAGGTGGACACAGGGTGCTCGCCTTAGTGTTCCCAGTGCCTCACCCATGCAGTGTCTGCTTATGTGCTCCCTTCTGTTTTCTAGTTTTCTTTTTAATTGTGGTAAAGTGTAGGTGACATGAAGTTCATGAACATCTTAACCATTTTTTTTTTTTTTTTAAAGATTTGTTTGTTTATTTGAGAGAGAGAGAGAGGGTGCATACATGTGTGAGGGAGGTTAGGGGCAGGGAGAGGGAAAGATAATCCTGAGCAGACTCCATGCTGAGCAGGGAGCCCAATGCAGTACTCTCTCCTAGCACCCTGAGATCATGATCTGAGCCAAAACCCATTCGGACGCTCAACTGATTGAGCCACCCAGGTGCCCCCACCATCTTGATCATTTTTAAGCATATAGTTCAGTAGTGTTAGGTACATTCATACTGTTGTGCAGCCATCTTCACTGTTCCTCTCCAGAACTTTCTCATTACTGCAGACTGAAACTCTGTCCCCATTAAACACTGACTCCTCCCCTCCCTACTCCACCTCCTGGCGCCTAGAGGAGAATGTGACTCCTCTGCGGACCTCATAGAAGTGGAATCCTACAGTACCTGTCCTTTGCTTTCTGGCTTATTTCAGTCAGCATAATTTTCTCAGGATTCTTCCATGTTGTAGCCTGGATCAGAATCTCTTTTGTTTTTGAGGCTGAAGAATATTCCATTGTGTGGATGCACTACATTTAGGTTATCTGTTCTGTTGATGTATGCTTGTTGAGGGTTTCTTAATGCTCTTAGGGGCTCCAGCTCATGGGCTGAGTGGGTGGTGAGGGCTCTCTATCCCCTGGGTCCAGTCCCTGTGGGTTTCATTTCTGGAGGAGGGCAGACTGCAGGCCTCTGCCCAGACCCACCTCACTGATGGCCCCTTTGACATGTGTGGCCATGTGCTATTAGTCCTGCCCAGGGCTCTCTGTTTACGAGGAGCTTTTATAATTTATTTATTTTTTTTACTGTAAGAGGACTTCCTGTGCTTAAAGTTGATTTTGATAATTGGTTGCTTAAGTCTTGGTTTATTTTTATATTTGGTTCTTGAGCTCTTTTAGTCCTGTAGGTTGATATCCAGATTTAGTTGTTTGTCTTAAAGAATGAAAGTCCATTCACACTATGACCTTTCTTGTCCTAGTGAGCTCCTAGGAGGGAGGTAGGGTGATCTTTGTCTCCCAGGCGGCCCCTATGGTGGAGAGCAAGGCTTAGAGCCAGGTCCTGTCCCTCCATTGACCTTGGTCTCCAGATTCGTAGTTCCAGTGAGCTATTTCCTTCAGGGAAGATGTTTACTCTGGAACTGCCATAAGACCATCCTGTGCTTTTAGGCGAGCCCAGGGGTGGGTCCTCGCCTGTTTTCTCTTCTCTTCTCTTCTCTTCTCTTCTCTTCTCTTCTCTTCTCTTCTCTTCTCTTCTCTTCTCTTCTCTTCTCTTTTTCTTTCTTTTCTTTTCTCTTTTCTTTTCTTTTCTTTCTTTCTTCTCTTCTCTTCTCTTCTCTTCTCTTCTCTTCTCTTCTCTTCTCTTCTCTTCTCTCTCTTTTCTTTTCTTTCTCACAACAGACTCAGAGAGAGACAGAGAGACAGAGACACAGGCAGAGGGAGAAGCAGGCTCCACGCAGGGAGCCCGACATGGGACTTGATCCCAGGTCTCCAGGATCACATCCTGGACTGAGGGCGGTGCTAAACCGCTGGGCCACTGGGGCTGCCCTCCTTGCCTGTTTTCATTCAGTTTCGGGTCAGAGCTCATTTTGGACTCTCCCACAGTTTTTTTTTTTTTTTTTTTTTTTTTTTTTACTTACTCAGGCTATTCTTTTCCAACTAGGTGGAAGAAAAGGCAAAATTCGATGGAATTTTTGAAAGCCTCTTACCCATCAATGGGTTGCTCTCTGGAGACAAAGTCAAGCCAGTCCTCATGAACTCAAAGCTGCCTCTTGATGTCCTGGGCCGGGTGAGTGATTCTCTCACATCCTACACTGCTGCTGACTGCTGTCTGCCCCATGCATGGTTCCCACGCACACATGAGGCTTTACACAAGGCCATGCACCATTGGAGGCTTTGTTAGAGCTGATGTTCATGAAGAACTTGCTATGGTCAAGTTGGCTTAGGGCTTTATGGATGTGGCTCACAGATGCTCCCTGGGCTGTGGGAAGATGCTGGTGTGGGCCCATTACACACTTGGGGAGGCAGCCTCAGAAGTGAACTCGCTGCCTGGGGTCTAGAGACAGGCAGAAATGAGATTTGAACCCACACCCAGGATTTCCGCATCTCCGTGTGCTCCTGGGGAGAAGTATGGGAGTATATGTCCAGAACTTTTTTTCTTTTTTTAAAGACTTATTTATTTATTTTAGAGAGATGGGACATGAGGGAGAGGGAGAAAGAATCTCAAGCAGACTCTGCGCCAAGCATGGAGCCCAACACAGGACTCAGTCAGACCTAAGCCCAAACCAAGAGTTGGATGCTCAACTGACTGCACTACCTAGGCACCCCTCTTTTCTCTTTTTAATTACCTTTTTTTTTCTATCTGGGAACTTAAGTTAAAGGTACTTTAAAATCTGCTGTAAGCTTAGAAGAAATTTTACACGTTCTCTTAAAAGAAAGCCCTTAGTTTTGTTCCTATTAAATGCAAGTTCTTTTTAGTTACAGCTTTCTATTCCAGACTGTCTTCCCTCCAATGAGGTTTGCATCATGGCCCTGTGTGTTTGCTCTGTGACAAAGCCCAGTTCCACAAGGTGTCTATACTGAGTTCCCTGCTCTTTACCAAGAAGGGATGGGTGTTCTCATCTGTCTGGATTGGATTACAGTGATGTGGCAGGCACAAACCCAGAGCAGGGGACTGAGCATAGTCTCTGCTGCCTTAGGCGACACCTGTAGGTCTAGCTTACGACATTTGGGACAACCTTTGGGAAAGATGCAAATTCCTGTCCCTTGGTTTCTGTTTGAGTATGACTTGTGGACACTGGCCCATTTGAAAGGACCCAAGTAGAGCCCATCTTAATACTTTGTTTTGAAGGAAGGCTGCTAAGAAAGGCAATCTCTCAATTCCCTTTGTTTCCTCTGGGCTGTGGCATGGTATAGGTGGAGATCTGTGATGGGGACCAAGAGTCTTTACAAGGCGTGAATTTTAATTGCAGCAAAATGCGGTGACCCAGTCCTGTTCATTGTGTGCATTCATTTGGCAGGCCTTGCTAAATACCTGACAACTGGATGTAATAATTCTATAGAGCCAAATTACAAACAAGACAGAATGATGGAGGTGAAGGTAGCTTCATTACAAAGGGAGATGTGGCTAGGAAGGGTGTGTTCTGCAGATCTCCTGCCCTGGCTCCAGGTCTTGTGGCATAGGAGTCGCTTCTTATCTGCTGGGCTTTCTCCTTCCCTCCTTTTCTGCACACACCAGCCTTATGTGCACCCATTCAGGCATGTACACATGCATCCATATCCATATCCATGCACCCATCCATGCACTTATCCATATCCATGCACACATGCATTCATAACCATGCACCCATTCACCTGTGCACCTGTCCATCTAGGCATGTGTGCATCCATATTCACGTACCCATTTATCTCTACACCTATCTGTGAATGTGCATCAGTGTACTCGTGCATCCATGCATCTATGCATCTGTCCATTCATCCATGCACTAACCATCCATTCAGCCATTCAGGAAGTTTGGAGTCTGCTCTGGGTCAGGCCTTGTGCTGGGCACCGGGAAGATGAGGATGAAATTAGAAATTAGTCCAAGGGGTCAAAGAGATAAATAATGGTTAAGATTGTGATATTTATTTATTGAGGTCTTACTATATGCCAATCCCATTAGAACACTTTGCATGAATGAAGTCCTTCAGGACTTGCAGCCGCCTTGTTATGAATGGTATCACTTTCATCTTCTAGATGAGGAAAAGTGGGCTTTCAAAGTGGCTAATAAGCCTCCTGGGGTCTCATGGAGAGGGGAATAGGACCTAGGTGGTCCCCAGAGCCCTCATTGTTTCCTGGTGACCCCCTACTGCCCATTGCCTCCCTGATAATTGTGATTCTGCCCAGTGGGGACAGTGGCAGAGAGGAAGCATAAAGGGCAGGCAGGGAGGGCTGCCTAGAATAGGCCCTTCAGGGTTGTGTCCTCCAGAGTGAAGAGATGAGTGGCCGATGACAGGATGAGGAGGCCAGGCACATAGTGGCATGAGCAGAGGCATGCTGGGGAGGGCTGGAGGGTTCTTACCACGTACTTCCTCCCCTGGAGGATGTTGAGCCGTGTCTGGAAACAGTTCTGGTGGTCCCACATGGGGCAGGTGTTGTTGGCATCACGTGGGTGGAGGCCTGGGATGCTGTTCAACACCATGCAGTGCCAGGTTAGCCCCACCATAGACACCAGTATGGTCCCGAATGGCAGTGGTGCTGAGGCCCTGGGCGGGGAGAGACGTGGAGTCAGGAAGTCTCATTCTCGTTCAAGTTCCCCCAGGCAAGTGCCATATCTTTGGAAAAGTTACTCTTCCCGAACCCCTGCTTCCTGCATTGAAACCAGAGGCATAAAGCATTCAGCCTGATGCAGAACACCTCCCAAAGGCCATCTATATGCTTGAAGGGACTGCGAGCAATTTGGGCTCCCTAGAGAGTGAAGTGGATGGAGTCCCTGGAAGCTGGAATGTGGTACAAGGACCTGTATAGGCCACAGGAGGTTCCATGTGCCAGTCTAGGGGACAGGCTTAGAGTGCATTCTAGAACAGTCCCCATTGTAACCCTAGGGAAAGGATCGGAGGCAAAGAAGCCAACTGGAGGCTGTGGCCTTTGTGGAGTATTGGAGAGGCCCAAGTCAAAGATGGTGGCAGGGCTGGGGAGGGGGACTTGCGTGGGAGAAATGTCCCTGGAATGATGTTGCTCATGATTGACTGAGAGGGTAACCAGTGCATGAAATACCACCATGTTTGGATGCTAAGGGGTCTGCTTGGTTCTAGGTACTGGTGCCATACCCAGTGTTGTCCGAGTCGAACAGGCCTGCTGGTTTGAGTTGGGGCTGACTTGGGTCAGGAAGTTAGTGCTTTGATTGTGCTTTAGAAAAAAAATCTGGCACCTGACCTTTGGCCCAGTATAGAAACTCTTACCTGCCAGCCTCATCTTCAAAGTGTGAGGTGGGCCATGCATCCTCAGTGGCACCTGCCTCATCATCCACCAGCGGGAGAGGAGAGGAGACTTGGTGGACCTCAGCTCAGCACAGTGTGAAAGGGGGGGGGGGGGGGCAGTTTGTGTTGGAGCAACACCTGTGCCAAAACCAAACCATCTTTTCTGTCCAAGAATTCCTTGTAAGACAGTAAAAAAAACCAAGGTGGACCCGGTTATTATTATGATTGTATGTTAGAGAAAATGAATGTAATGTAATGGAAAGGATTTTGGAATTGACAATACTTCCTCAGCTGGTGGTTTTTCAGACAACCCACTGACTGGTTCTTAAATGTATTTTGATCGCCTTGTCGTAGCCCTGGTATGCCCAGAGCACTCGGAATCTGAGTTCTGGCAGGTATGCTTCCTTCCCCAGTAAGCCTTGCTTTCTTTCCCTTGCAGGTCTGGGACCTCAGTGACATCGACAAGGATGGGCACCTGGACAGAGATGAGTTTGCTGTGGTAGGGCCCTGCTGCAACTCGCTTTTCCCACCCTACTGAGGAAGGAAATGTATAGTTCATGTGGGATTTCTGGAGTCTTTTTTTTTTATCTGATTTTTAAAAATCAGATAAAAATTGATATATTTTGGATTTAAAGAAAAGTGGCAGTAATACAGAGAATTCTTTGGAATACCCTTCAGTAAAATTCCCCAGTGGTATTATTTTACCACATTGCTTTATCTGCTTCCTCCTTCTCTCTCTCGCCATACATATGTACGTATACACACACCTAAAATTTTCCTTTGGGCCGTTTTGGAGTAAGTTACAGACACCATACTGGTTTGTCCCAGAATACTTCAGTGTGTATTTCCTAAAACCAGGAAATTCTCTTACATACCCAGTTTCCAATTCAAAATCAGTAAATTAACATAGACAGTGTCTATCTAATAATTATAGTATCTGTTGTGTGTCTTGTCATATAGCTTCCATATTAATATGTCCTTATGTATTGTCTAAGAATATGACTGAGACTGTACCACTTTCCCCATTCTTTGCAGCTAAGAAGTTCCAGCCTCCTTTGTTACATTCCACAGTCTCTTTCCTATCCTCTAATCTGGAGCAACAGCTCTATTTATCTCTGTGTCTCATGGGCCTGTGGGCATTTTGAAGAGTGTAGGCCAGCAGTTTGTGGAGTGTCCCTTAGCTTGGGGATATCAGCTATTTCCTCTGACGATCCAGGTCATGCCCTTGTGTGTGGCAGGACTCCACTGAGGTGATGCTTGTTATTCTTGGGGTCTGTGCCATTGACAGGACCTGTGCTATCTTCTTGCCCCGTTGTCGACATGGTGTCCATCTTGATTGTGGTCAGTGGATGCTGCAGGTTTCTCCCTGCAGAGTTACTCTTTTCCTGTGACTCAGTGTCTTGTGGGAGACACTTGGAGACTGGACACTTCATTACTCTTCCACCTCTCACCCACTAGTTCTCATGTCCTCCCAGGACTCTCACCTGATTGAAGATTATGGTGGTTGCCAGACAAGTTTCTAATTCTGGCACTTTTTGCACATTTTTAGTTAGCCTTCTACTATAAGGAATCTGTGTCAGAGTGGACTCATGGCTGTATCCTCTGTTCCACGGTTTATAATCTTTTAGTTGTGTGATTTACTCTGCCCATGTAGAGCTCCTCCCAGCTGCCTCCTTTGTCCTTTGGTCACATTCCATCATTGTCAGAGCACTTGGCTTCCTTTTGGCATGGTGAGATGGCTGATGGCTCCTCCTGTATATTTCCTGCCCCAACCCTGTTTCTCCAGGGAGCCCTGGTTCCATGTAGTGGAGAATGGTGTTAAAAACCAGGATGTGGGCTCTGGGGTGCTCAGTGCTCCTGGGATACCACTGCTTCCAGGACCTCTCAGTAGACAGAGTTGGGAGTAGGTGTACATGTAGATGTACTCAGCAGGTGCTCCAAGGCACCACCGTCTATTTTCAGGTCTGCTTATGTCCAACCCTGGTACTCCTGCCTTCTCCTTTTAATGGCAGTGATGTCTGTGTGTTGATCGGGGCTCTCCTGTACTGTAGGCTGCCTTCCCATGCAGCTGCTCCCTTCACACCCTTCCAGCTCCCCACCCCCTTCCTCTTATGTGGCCTAGCGGCCATGCTCAGGTCCTCACATGCCAGCCCTCCTCACCCTGGGCCTGTGTCATTCTGTCTCCTCTTCTTCCTCCCTTCCCTCCACCTCACATCTTTGACCTTTTCCATTCATGAGATTTATTCACTCACCTTGTTCCCTTGAATCTCAAAGGAGAACAAAGTAGCTTCCTGTAGTTAAGGGCAATATGTTTTAATTAAAAAAAAAAGATTTATTTATTTCTTTATTAGCATGAATGAGTGGGCAAAAGCAGGGGGAGGGGCAGAGGGAGAAGGAGAGCAAGAATCACAAGCAGACTGCAGTGAGACCTCACAACCCTGAGATCACAACCTGAGCTGAAATCAGGGTTGGGTGCTTACTTTAACTCACTGAGCCATTCCAGGTATCCCTGTGTTTTTTTTTTTTTTTTTTTTTTTTTATTGTGGTAAAATATATAGAACATAAAATTTATCATCATAGCCATTTTTAAAAAAATATTTATTTATTAGAGAGAGCACATGAATGGGGATAGGGGCAGAGGTAGAGGGAGAATCAGACTCCCTGCTAAAGCAGGGAGCCTGACATGGGGCTCGATCCCAGGACCCTGGGATCATGACCTGAGCTGAAGGCCAACACCCAACTGACAGCCGCCTAGGCACCCTGCCATTTTCAAGTGTGTGGTTCAGTGGCATACTTTTATATAGCTGTGCAGCTGTCACCACCTCCCATCTCCAAGATCCTTCATCCTACAAAACTGAAACTCTTTCTCCATTGAATACTAGCTTCCCTGTCTTCCAGTCTCTTGTTATTTATTTTTTATATTTCCAGTGACCACACTTGTCTTAAGGTGCTTGTTTCATTGAACTGCTCTTAGGGTGATTCCCAGGAATGGGATGACTGGCCTAGAGTGAACCTGGGAATATGCCCCTCTCTGCACGGCCTCAGGAGCCCCAAGTTTCCATTATTGTTTTGTTTGTATCATTTCCCATCATTTCAGCTGAGATTTATGTTGTTCTGTAAATGGGTCTTATAATTGTGTCATTTGGGTTTCTTTTCATCACTTGCTGGGTTTTTAGCATTCTATAGCATTTTTAAGTGATGGTAAATTTTACTTATGTTAGTGATCTGGTCTAAATGCAGATAGCACCTCAAGGAATATTTTTAAGTGGGAAGGGTTAGAATTTTGATTTTGTCCTTTTTTTTTTTTTTTTTTGAGAGCGAGGTCTGGGGGAGAAGGAGAGGGAGAATCTTAAGCAGGCTCTATGCCCAGCACAGAGCCAGACATGGGGCTTGATCTCAGGACCCTGAGGTCATGACCTGAACTGAAATCAATACTGACTGAGCCACCCAAGGACCCTTGGTGTAACAAAGGATTTTGTTAAGCTTGAAAACAGACTTAAATCTTTGTTTTAGACAAAGTTTTCTTTTCTTTGCCTGTCTGAAACAGGAAGTAAGCACAGTTCTCAGTGTATCTTTAGACTTCAAATTCTAGCACTTGGGGAGTCATCAGCCCTGGAGCTGTGTGGTGAAGGGACGTGTGTGGAGTCTGGCACGATTGAATTCCTTTTGTGCTTGTGTTGGTCTTATGTGATTAAACACATCCTGGAAAAATGATGCATTGGAAGAGAATGCATCAGTAAAGGTTTATTTTTTACTTTGTTCCGCTTAGAAGTGGCCTCAAAAAGAGCAGTCATTGTCACAGCATCACAGTCCCAGAAAAAGCTTCCCTCTCCCTGCCACGGCCTGTGCCTGGCCACCTGAATGTTATTCTCTTTCGCACTCACAGGCGATGCACTTGGTGTACCGAGCCCTTGAGAAGGAGCCTGTGCCCTCTGTCCTGCCCCCATCCCTCATCCCACCTTCTAAGAGGAAAAAGACAGTGTTCCCAGGCGCTGTGCCCGTCTTGCCTGCCAGCCCCCCGCCAAAAGACAGCCTCCGCTCCACGCCTTCCCACGGCAGCGTCAGCAGCCTGAACAGCACGGGAAGCTTGTCTCCCAAGCACAGCATCAAGCAAACACAGGTATGGTGCCCTCTGCATTCGTGGCTGCTTCTCGGAGCAGCCGTGTGTACTTGCAGAGTCCCAGCCAGATGTTCCTTGGGAGCAAGTAATTTGTGACTCCAGAAAGGTAACATTTGTGATTGTGTTTTTTCAAATGATATATATGGTTGGCACCTTAGTACCATACACTCTCTGACTGTAACGAACATTTATTTCTCCCAGAAAACCTAGAGGCTAGGAAGTCCCAAGATCCAGGCACAGGCAGATTTGGTGTCTGATGAGAGCCTGATTCTGGGTTCACAGATTGAGTTTCCTCGCTGTCTTCAGGTGGTAGAAAGGACGAGGGAGCTCTCTGGGGTTCCCTTATGAGGGGAATGATCATATTCATGGAACTCCACCCTCATGAAGTAATCACCTTCCGAAGGCCTCACTTCCCAATACCATTACATTGGGATTAGGGTTTTAACAGGAATTCTGGGGTGAGAGGCGGGGGTGGGTGGCACAAACATTGAGTCTATAGCTATAGGGATTTGGAGTTAAGTTTCTCATTCCTTTGCAAACAAATGCCATCCTTCCTCAGACACACTTAGTTTGCTCTACCCTTTGGGCTCTCTATTCCTTCTGCCTCAGGCAGCACCTCTCCTGGGCTGGTGCTTTCCCAGATTGTACCCAGCACTTTGCTTTGCAAGGCCTCTGCTCACAGGGCATCTTATCCAGGGGCTTTGGTGTGATCATAGCCAGTGTGCCCTGGGCTCTTTCCACCCTGCATTCTAGATTTCCCATGCCTGGCCTGTTTCGTTGTTAATTATGTATTATCTGTCTCTTTCTCCTACTCCCCTCCCGCTTAGCTTCATGAGAGCAGAGTTAGTTCTTGGTTGTAATCTCAGTGTCAGAACAACCCAGATACTTTGATGCTCAGTAAAGATGTTGAATACCACAGGAGCAAGGGAGACATCTATGTCTTGTTAAAGACAGTGTGGGGGCTCTGACTCCCAGCGGGCAGCATCTTATATTTCAAAAAGACATTTCTTGTTCTGGCAAATGTAGCACACCATAAAGGGGTCTTTTATAAAAAGGTGCCTTTGAGATTATCTAAAACATGCAAGAATGTGACCATGAGTTACATCCTGAGTCATGCCTTGCTTTCTGCCTTATTTGTGGTTTCAAAGGGAAAGCAGTGCAGGTGACATGAAGAGGGCCAGCCAGCACTGCCATGCAAATTCAGATATGAACCATAAAAGTAGAAATGAGAAACCATCTTGGTCTCAGCCTATCAGTAAGTGACACTGTTGGCTAGGCATGGCTGTGGCATTCACTTAGGCCCCCCGTTACTTTTGGCAAGCCCCCACAGATACTTCCTCGACTGGAGCCAAGTGTCTTTGTGGCTCTTGTTAGGATTGCAAAATGTACTTCAGCAACAACCATCAGGAAAATTTTAAAAACTAAGATTTATTACTCACAGGTCCTGCAGAGTGTACATCACACCCAGGGCCACCACAGCAAAGCCAGGGGTAGAGAGAGAGCGAGCTCAGGCATGGGGCTCTACCTTTTTGGGGTCGAGGATGGGGGCCTAGGGTTTCTTGGGTTCACTCTTTACTGGTGAATTTAAAACATAAGAGTGGAAATGAAAGCATGGAAAGGGAAAAGTGGGGTCACTCAGGAGGCCATTTATCTAGGACACCCTGAGTTTCCCAGGGAACCGTCTTGGGCTGGCCTGGTTCTTTCCCTAGTCGTGTGGTTGGTAATGTTTACTCAGGATGGCTGTTTTTGAAATGGGTGCCTCAGCAATCAAAAGCGTAATGACAGACATTTAAATTACAATAAAAAATGAATTGTCAGATACTTAATGCTTCAGAAACACAGGATCAGATGATGATTCTGTTATGCATGACATATTTTTTTTTAATATTTTTTTAAAATTTTTATTTATTTATGATAGTCGCAGAGAGAGAGAGGCAGAGACATAGGCAGAGGGAGAAGCAGGCTCCATGCACCGGAAGCCCGACGTGGGACTCGATCCCGGGTCTTCAGGATTGTGCCCTGGGCCAAAGGCAGGCGCTAAACCGCTGCGCCACCCAGGGATCCCCTGCATGACATATTTTTGAAGTTAAACATTCTACTTGGTGTTGGTGGGGAAGTGAGTGGCTCATTTTCAGGAACTCGCCACACCATAGAGCAAGAGTCCTCTCTGAGAGGGTCAAGGTGGTTTGGTCGGGGGGCTAACATAGCCCCTGTCACTGCCCCAGCTGGGCAGAGGGGCAGAGGTGACAGGGCTTCCCCTCAGGTTGGTGAGTATCTATTAATAAGCCCCATGTCCAGATGGTCCAGTCTGGGCATCTTAACCAGCTCAGCAGCTCACCAGCCGTGCCTGGCACGTCCTGGGGATGTCACGGTGACTGTGGGACTGGCCTCTGTGCTTCTTGGAGAGATAGATGATAACCATATCAATAAACCAAGGAAGGTCAGGTAACTATGAAAAGCAGAACAGGGCCTGGCCTGGAAGCACTGGGGCGAGGAGAGGGCTGTGCTCCTACAGATGGGGTCAGCTAGAAGGTCACTAAGGAGATGATACCTGAGCTGACACCTGAATGACAAAAAGTCATCAGAGGACTAGTCTGTGTCAAGACTCTCAAGTGGTAACCTCTAGAAACAGGAAGAAGGGTGGGATGGAGTCAGAGAGGGGGCCAAGACTGATAACTTAGACCTGCACAAGCTGTTTTCCAAGACAAGCAGCACCTATGTCTGCAAAATTCTTGCTGAAAGTTCTTACTAAGTACTGCAGGTTAGGTTAGTGGTGACAGGTTTAACTGACAAGGAGGCAAGTGGGGCCAGAGTTGCTAACAGGTGCAGGTTGACCAGCCTTGTAACTCCTGTCCATGGTGATCTGGTGGCTCTCCCCAGACCCTGGGAGCATGCTGCTGATTACAACTAGACTTATGTTACCAGGGTGGGTGGGGGTGGGAAGAAATGGGTGCTTTCCCACCCCAAGGATGGGGACAGCTGTTAGAATCACAGATGTGAGAGCAAGCAGTTCCGGGGACCCACAGTCACCATGGTGTCCCCTCCCTCACTTCTCTCCCCACCAGGCAGGGGCCACCAGGTACTGTCCTCCTGCCAGCTGTGGGGTGCAGCTCCTTCTAGCTACCAGGTTCTGTTGCTCTTTATTGGGGGGGACCTGTGGCTGCTAAGCCAGCCTTAAACCCAGCCCGTTCTGGGAGACCAGCTCTGAAGAGAAGGCTGTCCCATGTTGGATTTGTAGCCATGTAAGCTTCAGAGTGTTGCTGCTGACATACTCTGAGACCCAGAAATCAGGCAGCAAGCTCATTTTGTTTGCAGGTTAACCGTTAGGTTAATCATGGTCAACCATGATTCTTGTCATCCCAGGGTTGTAATCTCTTGGGACTTGTGGATCACAGAAACCAGCGTCTCCCTCAACTTATAGCTTGTCTGACCCGCTGTTACAGCCTTCTCAGGTTTCTTGGCATTTGAGGTTTCGCTTACTCTAGTTACTGGGTGTAAAGGCAGCAAGCCTCTTCTTCATTAGAGATCTTTTAAGTGTATCTTTACGTCTACTCTGGGGTAGCTTACAAAAATTCACGTAATGCAACAAGCAAAGTGCAAGTCTCTCTTGTTATCTGAACTGCTGCCTGAGCCCTTGCTGTTTGAATTTGGTCCATAAATTCTGATAAAGCCTTGCTGGACTAAATCATTTTCCCTATCCAGAATCCTGAAATTGAAATAATATGGGTACCATGGTGTCCGTTGCTTCCCACCCTTGCTTTCTGGATTCCCAGTGCTCCCGTCAGGATCACGCTGGATTTGGATAGCGAGGGAGACCTGTTCAGAAAAAGCAGATGAGGAAAAACATCCCTAGAAAAAGGAGCAGAGGCACTGTAGATCTTGGTTCAATGAGCATGCTAAAGGTCAGAGGTGATGCGTCCAGAATTAGCAGTTGAAGGGGCCCCGATCTTCCTGAATTAGGAGGTGCGTGGTCCCTGGTAGACCCTTGGTGGCATTTGCCCTCTCATGTAGACCTGAGCAGGCAGCGTGAGGGGTCACACGTGTAGCAGGGGCCAAGCCCCACAGCTGCCAAAATAGCACCACATGAGGCTCTCAGATTCTCTTACTTCCATCTGCCAGAGCATTGTCGAGGGTGGTGGGGCCCTTGTGGGTGGATGGCATGCTTGTTCGGGGCCCAGATTCCCCCACCAGCACGCAGGGACCCTGGGTTCCTGCCCATCTAGCAGACACCATTTTCATGTCTGCCTCATTGGTTGCCCATCAGTGCTGGGTGTGTGCCAACACCTCATGGGGAGATTGCTGTGTCACAGAGAACTGAGTCAGGGCAAAGGATGGAATCCGCACAGAATCCCAGATGGTGGGCATCAAGGATACCTCTGGCAGCTGCAGAGCAGTGTTTGCAGGCAGAAGACAAGAGGACCAGAAATCCTGGCATGGGAGTGGGGCTGCCTGGTTGTCAGGAGACTGTCCTTCTAACATGGGCCGTCAGGAGGGTCTTGCCTTGCACACTTGGAGCCCTTCTCTGGAAGGAGGTCATCAGCTTCCCTTCGAGCCCCCTTCACCTGCTGGATCTTTACCTCCATCTAAATATAAGGAGGAGGAGATGCTGCGATGGGCTGGGAAAGGCTCACCTTGGCTGCTGGGTGAGGCTGACTAAGTGGTGTTCACTACTCTCAGACTCAGTTTCCCCACTCAGAACAGGGCTCCTATCTGCCCTGTTGGTTCATGGAGCCGTGCTACCCACAAGCACTCAGTAGTCCTCCCATCAGGAACACATGGAAGTGCTTTAATAGCACATGTTTACGGTGACGAGAAGCTCAAGACCAACTATTTTGAAACCCTTTCAGCCAACAGTGAGCTGGGTGGTGCCAGTTGCAGATAAGATGCGATTTGACGAGATATTCCTGAAGACCGACCTGGACCTAGATGGCTATGTGAGTGGCCAGGAGGTGAAGGAGATCTTCATGCACTCAGGCCTCACCCAGAACCTTCTAGCACACATATGGTAAGGACGGGTAGCTGGACATCTGTGTGTATGGGCCTCCTGTGGAGAGGCAGTGACTGAGGGTAGCTCCGAGGGCCCTGAGGAAGTGAGGCTGGTGCTGAAGGAAAGCAGGCGGCCATCAGAGTGCGGCGGTCAGGGCCACCTCTCCAGCCCCGCAGCAGGCCTCCAGATCTGCCTGGTTGGGTAGGGGCTGGTGAGGTATAAGCGTGAAGGCCCTTTCCCTGTTCCTAGGCATGGCAGCTCTCTCTCCACCTGTTTGGACCCTTTAGAGAGCTCTAGGGAGATATGCTTGAGTGGCTGGGGCAAGTTCTTGCTGTTGGTTATGCTGGTTCTAGCAGGAGGTATAGGCCTTTGCCACAGCCAGTTGGGGTGCACTCACCTGGCCCTGCCCCTGTATGGGGGCGGTGTGCAGTATAATTCCAGCAGCTCCTGGGAGACCCTGTGGTCAGTGACTTGGCTCCCATCAGGAGACTGAGCAGTCAACAAGACTCTGGTCCATGCCTCAGGGCCAGTCAGGGAGCCGTCCTCACCCCCACTTTCCTGCAGGGTAGAGCAGAGCAATCTTCACGGTGCTGGGAGGCCTCTTTTTGTAACTGGCCAGTGGGGAAAGTCACTTTCTGACTTTGTCTTCGGGACTTAGCGGAGCTTCACTTGGGAGTCAAGGAGAGAATTTCCATGTAATTCTGGAGAGGTGAACCCCTCCAAAGAAGAGCAGTGAAATTTTGCATGTTAGTAGGTTGGGAAAATAACTGTCCTCGGTAGTCATTCATAGACGTCCACATTGTGAGGGGAGTCCCCAACCTGAAAAAACACGCTGTTATCCTTTCTCTTCAGAAGGAATGTATGACGCACAGAGTTAATCACGAAACAGCTTGGGGAGGCTGATGGCTTCTGACAGGTCAGGAGCAATCATTCTCTGGCCCTTCAACTCCAGTGCCCACTTTTAGAAGCCAATGAAATGCATTGTCCACTTTATCACCTTGAAGTGGATATGCATGCGATCAACGGTAGTGATGCAGCACCCTGGTCATTGTGTAGGGATGTCCTCTCAACCTGTAAGTGGTGCAGCAACAGGGAAATGGCACAGTGAAATCATGAAATATACTTGGATTCAAAGAAGGAATGCAGAAAGCATTGCATATAAAGAGCAAAGGGAAGGGGCACCTGGTTGGCTTAATGGTTGAGTGTCTGCCTTCGGCTCAGGTCATGATCCTAGGGTCCTGGGATTGAGTCTGACATCGGGCTCCCCACAGGGAGCCTGCTTCTCCCTCTGCCTGTGTCTCTGCCTCTCTGTGTCTCTCAATAAATAAATAAAATCCAAAAGAAAAAAAAAAAGCAAAGGAAAAAGGCAGAGTGAGCAAGCTCTAAGCTCTAGAATAACTGCTGGGAAAGTAAAACGACAGTCTCAGTTTGTCTGCAGGTAGCCGGAGCTAGAGAACCATAACTGAAATCTAGATAACATGCCCGGAGGGCTGGCTGGCGGGGGGGGGGGGGGCCCGGGTGCGCACAGCCCTGGAGCCAGGGTGTGCACTTGAGCTGTCATGGGTGGGGCTGGCCAGGCACCGGGCATGCGGGCCTCAGAGCCCATGCTCCTTTAGAGATAGGGAGCAAGAGAGGGCCTAAAAGAAGAGACCTTGGCCCAGGAGTAGCTGTGGGCTGGGTGTGCGACAGAACTGGCCCTGATGTGCAGAATCCGCACATCTCGCCCTCAAACTGCAACAAGAATGAAGATGTTTCTATATTTTTAATTTTCAAAAACATTTTAGAAAAAGATCGTTTATTTCTTTGAGAGAATGCGAGCATAAGCAGAGGGAGTGGCAGAGGGAGAAGCAAACCTCCCCACTGAGCAGGGAGCCTGATGTAGGGCTGGGTCCCCGGACCCTGAGATCCTGACCCCGAGCCGAAGGCAGACACTTAACTAACTGAGCCACCCAGGCGCCCCTGAAGAGGCTTTTAAAGCAGCCTTTATCAGTGATAGTCAGTGGGGTCTCTGCCTCCCCTTGGCTCTGTTCATTGGCTGTTTGGGCCCGAGTCTGTTTACCATTCCTGGCTCTCTTCTCCTATGAGTTAGAGAGTGGCGTCATTGTTCTGCAGTCACTATGAGTAGTGGGAAGTGAGACCCTCTTGAGTGGCCAGAATGAGACAGTTTTAGACCTGGAGGCCTTGTCCAACCACTTGAAGCTTTCCTTCCCATAATGGCCAGCTCCTTGGTTACTGGGCTGGTTGCAGAGCTGCTCTCTCAGGCTTTGCAGGAGTTCTGCGTGCTGCTGGTTTACGTGCTGCCTTGCCTGTCAGCCAGGATGCCAGAAGGCCAAGTGAGCAGGGACACCTTAGCAGTGAGGGACTGTCCTGTGCGGCATGGTCAGGTGTGGCTTTCCGGGGCCCATCTCCTCTTGACGACAATCCAAAATGCTGCTGCTGTCATCTCCATTAAAAGCCAGCAGCTCAGGCTGCTCACATAACCCAGGCTACAGGGCTATGGCTAAAGACCCAAGGGTGCACAGTCGGGCCCAACATCTGTGTCTGTCAGAACAGCTGCTCCATCCTGGACCATTGCAGTTCTCCATGTACAGGCCATAGAGAGTTGGTGGCATTTCTGATTATTGCCAGTGAGCTCTTCCCAGAGGCCTGCCACCTTGGCCTGTGAGGTGGGGTTTGGTGGTTCTCCAGCCAGGTGAGGCCCCCCCTTCCTCTCCTGACAACCCCCTCCTTAACTAGTAGCCGCAGGGCAGGGTGCTTGGGTGGGAGGGGTGTCGGGATTGCTGTCGGGGTGTTCAGTAGAAAAGAAGTTGCTGCTGTGCCCCATTGTTTGTATTGTCACTGTTCATTTCTTAAAAGGATGGGTTCTGTGATTTGTACTTACCATGCAGGGCCGAATTCTTGTCTCCGATGTGTAATTAGCATCTGCACGTTTCTCCCAGGGCCCTGGCCGATACGAGGCAAACGGGAAAGTTAAGTAAAGACCAATTTGCATTAGCTATGTACTTCATTCAGCAGAAGGTCAGTAAAGGCATCGACCCCCCTCAAGTCCTGTCACCGGACATGGTCCCGCCCTCTGAGAGAGGCACTCCCATCCCGGTGAGTACTGCTGGCCACCCCATCATGTTTGTGTGGTTTCCCGCGGCCTGCCACCAGGTGGCGGCAGTGGCCCGTGTGAGCAGACCAGTGCCCTGCTTTCCTTGCCTGCTTTCACCAGGGGCCCAGGGGTGGGTCTGGGGGGGTGTCTGGGCCACTGGGATAGTGTTCCAGACTGGATGCTGGCCCTTTGGCTACTGTGAATTGGAGATACTATGATTCTGTCCTTCATACTAAGACCTACTAGGACCTGCTGGGTGGTAAGGTCAGCTTGTCAATTTTTTTTTTTTTTTTTTGTCAAACTTTTTTTTTTAAAGATTTTATTTTTAAGTAATCTCTGAACCCCATGTAGGGCTGGAGATCCAGAGTCACATGCTCTACCAGTTGAGCCAGCCAAGCACCCCTTAGTTTGTCAAATTTTTTTTAAGGCAGGAGGGGCAGAGGGAGAGGGAACAGGAGAATCTTAAGCAGGCTCCATGCTGAGCATTGAGCTCAGTCTCACACCCCCAAGATTATGACCTAAGCCAAAACCAAGAGTTGGATGCTTAGGTGACTGAGCCACCCAGGCACCCCTTAGCTTGTCAATGTTTAATTCTGTATATGAATTTGGTTCCAGGATGGTTCAAGTTGTCTCGGATCCGGGGAGTTTACTGGTGTGAAGGAACTTGATGATATCAGCCAGGAGATTGCTCAGTTACAAAGGTGGTTAAAGCTCCTTCCCCTGTGAGCCTGGATCTCACACAGCCCCACCCTAGCTTGGCACCACAAGCACCAGGGGCCTGTGAGGCGTGCAGCAGGTTGACTATCCCAAGTTTGTGCAGCAGAAATGCAGGGCTGCATGTCGCCCCGATTTCCTGAGTTGACTTAACTAAGCTCGAGTGATGGCGTCTGCGGGAGTCCCTGTGGGCTGGGGGGGTCTCAGGCAGGTGTTACTGGGCTGCTACCCCCAACCTCAGGAAGGCCTTGTTCTCCCTCTGCACATAAGACCACTGAGCCTTAGATGGCAAATTAATGGCTTCAGATTAATAGACCAAGAGCTAAACTGAGAGAGGTGTCATGTCCAGGTCTCTGGTTCCTCTCTGTCCCTACTGCCTCAGTTTCCTCACCTGTAAACAAGGGCTCTGGATGGGGTGTCTGCACTCTCAGAAGCTGGCATAAAGAAATGCATCCACTTTATGTGTCCCTGGGATCCTCTTTGAAACCACAGATAATTCTGGGGGAGGGCAGTGAGCAGAAGGGCTCAAAAAATGCTTTGCCGTCCCTGAGCAAGGTCAGTGAGGGCATGCTGAGCCCTCCTCACCCTGGCCATCGCTCTGACCACTTCCCCCTGCTCCAGGGGCTCGAGTGGTCTCACTGGGAGTGATGCCTCATCATATCCGCAGATTCCACTCATGCTTGAGGGGAAGGAATGACGTAGGGTGCACGGTTGCTGGGAGCCAGCTGAGCTGGGTTCTGTGGGTGTGGACGGAATCGGGTGTGGAGAAAATACATGATGGCTGTCGTCATGTTGTCGCTCATCTGCGCTTCCCTGAAATCTTTCAATGCCCAGAGAGAAATACTCCCTGGAACAAGACATCAGAGAAAAGGAAGAGGCAATCAGGCAGAAAAGCAACGAAGTACAGGTAAGTATAGTGCCCACCCTGGGCAGGCAACTATGACCTGCACCTCACAGGCCACGCCTGTCTGTGGGTCGGGGCTTCTGGGGGGCTTCTAGGTGGGATTTTTAAGTTTCCTATAACCATAGACAGGGGTGTCTTTTTTTTTTTTTCAATTGAGCTATATAAGTCACATTACATAAAATTTGCCACTTTAAAGGATACAATTAATTCAGTGGGTTTTAGCATATTCAGTATGTTGCTTGGCTGTTCCCTCTGTTTCATTCCAGAACATTTCCATCATCCTGAAAAGAAACCCCATGACCATTGGCCCTCACCCCTCTCCTCCGTGACCTCCCCTTCCAGCCCCTGGCAACTACTAATCTGCTTTCTTTTTCTATGAATGTGTCTGTTCTGGACATTCAATGTGAGGTCTTTTGTGTCTGGCTTTTTTCACTCAAGTCTCAGTTTTTGAAGTTTAGACAGTAGCTGCTAACCTTTTTCCAGGACAGTCCTGCTTCCTGGAGTGTCTCCTAGCAGGTGGTGGTGACACAGAGACTGGGGGTCTGACTGCTGAGCTCGAACCCAGTTCTCCTTAGCTGTGTGACCTTGGGCAAGTTACTCAACACCTCTGGATCTTGTATGACATTGGTAATGAGTGTTTTACTTTCCTGGGTTGTGGGTCTGGAAAGTGGGGTCTGGCACATGCTCAGCGCTCACTTGGGGCCCTTCTTGCTCTTCTCATAATTTGAGCAAAAGGGATTCTGCATCAGGATCAAATCAGTCAGCACTGGGCAGCAGCAGCATCAAAGAGATGTGGGTTCCCACGATGCCTCGGGTCTGAATGGACAGAGAAGGCACTGCCACTGTGAGAATACTAGATGTGGCTATGGCACCCTGAGAGTGACCCCTAGAATTGCCACTGGTACTGGTGGTCTCTACTTGAGTCCTTTGAATGTTCTGAGCTCAGACTTGGGCCAGGGGAGAGGACCACAGCCAAGTAGGCAGGACTCCAGCTCCACCATGTCTCACCTGAGTGACCTGGATGGGTGGCTTCTATCTCCCCAGCTGGCAATGAGGGTCAATGCCTGGGCTGCTCACAGAGCCAAGAGCAGCAACTGTCTGCCATGTGTACCACAGGAGTGGCCGGTTCTTTCTGGTCCACCTCCTAGGGTGTAGACCCGAGCCAGGGGAACTAAGTAGCATCTGACTCATTTGGGCTCCTGAGGTGCTGGGTGGCCCTCCCCTGTACTACCCACAAGGGGACTGGAGGACTCTGGGGTACTAGGTGGATAGCACATTTCACCGATCTGTGGGAAATGTCATGGCTATGGTCTGCGGGTGAGGTGGGGTGGATGTGCCCACCCTGCTTCAGGACACCCATCAGTTTGTGCTGTGCAGTGTCCAGACCCTTCTTTCCTTTCCCAGCATCTCACTCTCTGTGAGAAGTGAGCAGTGAGGATGGGGCTGTAGATGGTCTCCTGGAATGTTTTGGATTGGAAAGCAGGGACTGGCCTGCCTCTGGCAGGAGGAGCTTTTTGCTCAAATGAGCTGCTTCAGTTGTAAGAGCACCTTGCAGGTGATGTTACTATTTTTCTGAAAGCCCCCACAGTACTTTCATCCTGTCACTTTATTCTCTCAGGCCTCTGATTTCCATCCATGTCCTAGAATTGATCCCTCAGACACACACTCTTGCTCCTCTGTCACCTGCATCCCCTCATGCTCCATCCTTTTAGCCCTGTGGTGTGGTGGAGCTGGCCTTGTGTTCCCTCATGCCTGTGCTGGGCCCAGCCAGTGACAGGATGTGTGGCTGGTTCTCCCTTCCTGTTGTGTCTGGATTGCCATGAACATGCTTTGGTTTGTATTCTGGTCCCTGGGGATCTGGATGCTATGATGTCCTTTAACTACTGAGGAAACCAGTCATCAGGTCTCTGGTGCCTGCTCTGGGTGATTCTGAGGAAGATGTCAGGTCTTTGTGGTGACTTATTCTGACATCTGGAAGTGCTGTCCTCTCTGGTCTGCGCTAGGTGCATTCAAGCCAATTGGAACCCTAGATGGTGGGCTCTGATGGCACACACCTGCAGCCTTTGAGGTGCTAGGGTTCTTGTGTGCCCTGATAGCCCCCCAGAGCTGGGAGGGAGGGAGCCCAGCGCCAGCCAGACTGGCCCTTGTTCTGTGGGGGGCCTCATTTGTAAGCAGGCCAGCCCGGGGCTCTGCTGTAGTGCTTACTGGTAGCTTTTTGGCCATAGACAGAACACTGTGTATTTTTTAAAAGTTCCCCCTGTGAAAACCAGGTTTGGCTTTGGTTCCTGCCACCTTTCCCCACATGAGTCTGGCCAGATGATCACTTGCCACACCCGCTAGCAGTCTTCGGGTTGGGCCCCCTATAGAGTATGGGTCCTTTGTCCTCAGGCCTGTTTATGTTTGGTTTTAGGCAGCCAATGCTTTGGCTTCAGCCCCCACTGTCCTGTTCTCATGGTACCCCTTCCCCATCCTCCATTGGGGTCTCTCACTTCCATTTACATCGCTTTTGTTCTGGTGAACATCTGCAGCATCTTTGCCTGGTTTTTCGTTTTATTTTCTTTCTGTGAAAACAGCGTTACTGAGATAGAACTCACACACACACAATCCATCCACTTAAAGTGCATAATTCAGTGGTGTTTCATGTGTGCACAGAGTTGTGCAACCATTACCACTATCAGTTCTTCAGCACTTTCATTACTCCAAAAGGGAGCCCCATCCCCATTAGCAGTCCTTGTTCCCCTTCCCAACCCCCCAGCAGCCACTTGTCTACTTTCTATCTCTGAATTTACCTGATCTGGACATTGCATGTAAATGGAATCGTACATTGTGTGTCCTTTGTGTCTGGCTTATTTCACTCTGCCTTGTGTTGTCAAGGTTCACCACATCATAGGATGTCTCAGTGCTTTATTCATTTTTATGGCTGAGTAATACTCTGCGGTATGGCTGGACCACATTTGGTTCATCTGTTCATCCCTTGATGAATATTTGAGTTTTTCAACTTTTTAGCTATTGCAAATGATATTGCTCTGAACTTTCATGTGCAAGTCATAATGACATATGACTTCACTTCTGTTTTGTCTATTACCTAGGAGTGGAATTGCCAGACCGTATAGTAACTCTATGTTTAACCTTTAGAGGATCTGCTGGACTGTTTTCCAAAGTGGCTGCACCATTTTACCTTTTTTTTTTTTTTTTACCATTTTACATTCTAATCTATAATGCATAGGGGTTCCTGTTTCTCCATATCCTAACACTTATTTCCTATTTTTTATTTTAGCCTTCCTAGTAGGTATAGAGTGGTATCTCATTGCCCCCAATGCTCTCTTTTTTTTTTTTTTTTTTTTTAAGATTTTATTTATTTGAGAGAGAGAGGGAGCATGAGCTGGGGGAGAGGCAGAGGGAGAAGTAGACTCCCCTTGGATCAGGGAGCCTGATATAAGGCTCAATCCCGGGACCCTGGGATCATGACCTGAACTGAAGGCAGATGCTTAGCTGGAGGAGCCACGCAGGGGCCCCACATTTTATCATTTTAGCTCTTATATTTAGATCTTTGATCTTTTTTTCAGTTAATTTTTGTGTATGGTGTGAGGTAGGGATCCTACTTCATTCTTTGCATGTGGAGATCCAGTTGTCCCAGCATCATTTGTTGAAAAAACTGTTCTTTCTCCACTAAATGGTCTTGGCACCCCTGTTGGATAGCACTTGGCCATCGATGTGTGGCTTTATTTCTGGACTCTCAATTTTACCTCACTGATCTACCTCCATTTCTGCTTATGACAGTACCATACTGTCTTAGTGACTGTAGCTTCTTAGAGGCATACCTCATTTTATTGTATTTCACTTGATTGTGCTTTGCAGATACTGCATGGGTTTTTTTGTTTGTTTTACAAATTGAAGGTTGGTGGCAACCCTGTGTCAAGCAAATTTATCAGCACCATTTTCCCAGTAGCATTTGCTTACTTTGTGTATCTCTGTCCCATTTTGGTATTTTTTGCAGTCTTTCAGACTTATTCATTATTGTTATATTTGTTATGGTGATCTGTGATCAGAGATTATGACTCACTGAAAGCTCAGATGATGGGGGGCAATTTTTAGCAATAAAGCATTTTTTAGTTAAGGTGCGTATGTTTATTTTTAGACATAATGCTATCGTATACTTAATAGATTGCCGCATAATATTAACATAACTTTTATATGTACTAGGAAACTAAAAAATTCATTTGGCTTGCTTTTTTGTGATGTTTGCCTTATTACAATATATCTGGAGTATGTCTGTTGTAAATTTTGAAATTGAAAAGTATGAGTTCTCTAACTTTTTTTCTTCTTTTTCAAGATTGTTTTGACTATTCTGAATCCCTTGCATTTCCTTATGAATTTTGGCATCAGCTTGTCAGATACTGCACAGAAGGCAGCTGGGGATTCTGGTTGGGTTTGAATTGAGTCTGTAGGTTGTCTGGGTTATTTCTGTGTTCTCTTTGCATAAACATCTCCCCCTTTCTGACCCCAGCTCCTATCCTAACCATGGGGGTCTTTGTCCCTGTGGGGCTCTTTGATTCTTCCCTCTTCATTACAGAATGAGGCCAAGATTCCTTGATGTCCCAGGCTGCTGGCCACCTGGTGTCCCAGGCTACCACACTGGGCCTGACCCTCCTCCCTGCTTCGTCTCCTCCTCCTCCTTTGTTACTTGTTCTTCCCTCAGATGTGGCAAACCCATGTCCTGGACACCCTACCACCAGTCTCTTCTCTTCCCCAAACTTGTCAGACTGAGAGTCAGCTTCTTGAATTAAAGGGCAGGGAGACTGGGGAGCAGAGAATCCAACTTCCCAGAATAACTCAGAGGTGTATTTTGGCTGTCTAGAGAGGAGAGAGCCATGACATTTTTGTCCTCGAGGTAGAGGGGAGACCCTGTGCCTGCTTTGGGTTTTTTTCCTAAAATGGCACCAGCAACGCACAGCCCAGGCCAGCCCTGGGGGTTGGTCTCACCATCCCTATCTTTCTGTACCCCCAAAGGTCCCCTCAAGTCTTTCCTCTGCTTTGGTTCCCATGGCCACCATCTCACCTAGGCCCAGGTCCTCTCCTGCTCCCTTCATCAGCCCCCTCGGCTTCCATCTTCTCTGCCCCATCCATTCATTATTTTAAGTTTAGTTATAAGACGTTTGATAAGACGTTTGCCTGGTTGGAAACCGAAAGGCTAGACGCTTTCCGCTGTTTCCTTCGGCCCCTCAGAGATACAGTCCGTTAGCTATCATGAGGCCTTCCAGGAAGGTCATGTGCATGTTTAAGGGGAGAGATCTGTGCATATTCTTTCCTTCCAGTTTGCACGAATGCCACAATACAACATACACATGCATTCTGCCTTGTGCGTCATTTGCTTCACATTGTACCTCAGAATATGAGGTACAGCTTCCCTTAGAATAACCTTTCCCTAAGGTTAACCAGGCCTGCCTGGTAGAAATTTACATTGCTTACAGGTTTTGCTGCATGTTGTCGCATGTGCCATACATCTCTAAGATGCTTTTCCTAGAGTTCTCATAATAAGATCCAAGGGTACCGGCATGTTTCCCCTTGATAGATGCTGCCAATTTGGAGGAGTGTTAGCAGTAAGAATTGTCATGTCCCAGGCCCATACTTGAACTTCCTGCAATGGCTTCCCTCCCCAGAAGCAAGTGTGGTCTCTTTGGTGTGGCCCTGCTTCCTTTGGCTCAAACTAGAGCCCAACATCCCCTTCCCCACCTTGGGGGCCCCCTTGCAGCTCCCCACCGCCGGGTTCCTTTCCTCCTGGCTCTTCACTTGGTTGCTGCCTGCTTGCCCTTTGGGTCCATCCTAAGTGGTGCTTCTCTGGGGGTTCCCTCTGTCCATGGAGCATCAGTCCAGTCTCCCTGTGTGCACCCTGGGTCCACCCAACAGCACCCATGCATCCTTTTGGTTCCATTCCTCCCAGTTTGTGTTTGGGTAATGCCTCTCCTCTCCCCACCCCTGACCACATGTCACTGGACAGCTCTTCTTGCTGGGACCCAACCACATTCCTGGCCCCTGGCCTTTCTTAGGCCATCAGTATGTATTTACCAAGGAACTTAGTGAGAGATCAAGCCACAGCCACCGAGCCAAGATGCACACATTTACAACAGGTGTGTGCAGGATGCCTGTCGAGCAGACTGGGGACAGGGGGCAGTTTTATAGGATGTCCTGGGGGCTCCAGCCCAGGCTGAGACCATGTTATCTTGGATGTGCCCCAGTCACCTCAGTCTCAAGTAAATCGATGCAACTCTTCCCTAGGAATTACAAAATGATTTAGACCGGGAAACAAGCAGTTTGCAAGAACTAGAAGCTCAGAAACAGGACGCCCAAGACCGCCTTGACGAAATGGATCAGCAGAAGGCCAAACTCCGAGACATGCTGAGCGATGTCAGGCAGAAGTGCCAGGATGAGACCCAGATGGTGAGTCTCATACCCAGCACTGCAAGGGGGCTTCCTGTGGGCTTCTTTGAGCTCACAATGACCTTGAAACATAAGGCTGAAATATTCTCCTGGTTTAATAGAGTTGCTGGACATACAATTTGAGAAAGCAACCAAACATTTGTGGCCTGACCTCAGTCTCTCCCACTGAGCCATATGGTGAATGGCCTTAATCCCTACTAACCTGTGTGTGTGTGGACACCTCACCCTGGCCCCTGACTCACAGCACAGCAGGGCCAGCACACCCCTCTGCCCACTTTGGTGTCTTCACTGCTTGTTACAGACTGGGGGCTGCAGCCTCAGCAGATTGTAAAGCCCTTATGTCCCCTCTGCGACCTTGTACGGAGATGTTTAGCCCCTGGGAGACAGACATTGCCTTTGCTTATCCCTGGTCTCATTTTTCCTTATCCCAGATTGACTTTCTGTCAGTTACATGGGCATGAGCATGTTTGCCTTGTTTTTCTCTGTTTTGCAAGTGGAGAGAGAGCCCTAGAAGGAAGCCAGGTGCCTGGCCATCAGAATGGTATCTGCCACTGAGTTAGCTCATTCCAACAATGTGAATTAAGACTTCTCCCTCCGGGAGCCTGGGTGGCTCAGTTGGTTGAGCATCCAACTCTCGGTTTCGGCTCAGGTCATGATCTTGGGGCTGTGAGACCGAGCCCCACATCAGGCTCTGTGCTCAGCCTGGAGTCTACTTATCCCTCTCCGTCTGCTCTCTGCCACCCCCGCCCCCACACACACACACCAATTGCATGCATTCTCTCTCTTTCTCTCTCTCTCTCTCTCTCAAATAAATTAGATCACTAAAAAAGAAAAAAAAAAAAAGAATTCTCCCTGAATCATATTTTATCTCATTTCAGATTTCCTCGTTGAAGACCCAAATCCAGTCTCAGGAATCTGACCTCAAGTCCCAGGAAGATGACCTGAACCGGGCTAAATCTGAGCTGACCCGATTGCAACAGGAAGAAACCCAGCTGGAGCAGAGCATTCAGGCTGGGAAAGTTCAACTGGAAACAATCATCAAGTCCCTGAAATCAACGCAAGACGAAATCAACCAGGTATCTTGCTAAGGGTGGGTCCCTGCCTCTGCTAGTGGTGGCTGGGAGTGGTTGCAAGTGGAGTAGCTGCTGTGAATGGTCACGTTGGTATGTGACCAGCCTGCTCCAAGGCCACTTGTTTCCTTTGGTGTCACCCACTTCATTTACATTAAGTTCTCTTCTTAGAAACTATTATTCTGGCCTGGAGGGTAAGAACCCAGCAGTGTCCTCCAGCGTCATGCTAACTGTGGCCCCAGTGGCAATTTGCTTTGCCTCGCCGTTCTTCCACTTCCCCTCCTGAGTGCATGTCATTTTGGGGGAATGGACAGGATCTGCATGAGGACTTTAATGGCTCCTTTGGAGAGAGTCTTGGGTGCAGAAATTCCTTTACCAATATGGTTCTCAGACAAGCAGGAGGGACAGAGTCCAAGATCTGTTCTAGCACCTCTCTATCCGCATGCAATTTGAGGACTGGCACATTGAGGAGGCCCCACTGTATGAAGAGCATCACCCCATGGCAGGTCCTTTTCCAGTTCTTCAAGCTGTCTGGGCACTCCACCCTTCTCCTGCTCTGGTGTGAAGGGCTAAGGCCTGCAGCAGCTGCTCATTAGCAGAGAGAGGGCTCCTTTCCTGCTCCCCTGGATATAATGGCCCCTTGGTGTCCCATTTCCAGAGTGGGGGCGATGCTCACCTTTGGCAATGTCAGAATGGCTAGTCATGCTTCCTCTCTTGACTGGCTTAATCTCTTGCCCTTTTTTTCCAGGTTACAGACAAAAATTGACCACAAACATGTCAGATATTTCATACCCTGTATTGTGTTTCATTCTTAAGTAATAGGTATAGAATTCTCTTAGATTTTTTAACTCCAAGGAGTAAGAATTTGTACAGTGTAAATAGAAACCGAGAAATGAGTGTGTGTTAGTAATAATAATGGTGATATTTGCTGGTGCCTATTAACACCCCCCCTGCCAGATATTGCAGGAGGTGTTTTACCCAGCATTTGTGGTGGTCCTTTTTGGAGAAGAGCTAATAGAGGTTTGGTCACCAGTCAGAGGTCCCACCATGTGGATAAGACAAGATACATTTCTGGATCTATCTGACTTTATGGATTGTCTTTGGCCTCACATCCCTCTCTGGGGTAAGGTGGGCAAACAGGATGATAAAAACCCCATAAAGGAAAATGTCAGCTTTTGTCAGGAACAGATTGTGAATCTTGATCTTACCAGTTTCAGTTCGTTAAGAATTGGCAAACGTTTGTTTGAACATGGGCCTCCCTCAGGAGCCAAGGATACCAAAAGGCCTCGTGGAGCAGTGAGAAGGACTTCGTTCTGGTTTACAAGTGGTCTCGATTCTTGTAAACTCTGCGGGTAATTCAGTTACCCACGTGAATCACTTGGGGTCGGGGAAAAAAATGTCTTGCCTGACACTTTTCCCCTAAACCCCGTGTGATGTCAGCAATCTTTGTTGTGTAGGCAAGAAGCAAGCTTTCCCAGCTGCAAGAAAGCCACCAGGAAGCCCACAGGACCCTGGAGCAGTACGACGAGGCACTCGACGGGGCCCACGGTGCCAGCCTGACTAACTTAGCCGACCTGAGCGAGGGCGTCTCTCTGGCAGAGAGGGGCGGTTTTGGAGCTATGGTAAAGGTTGAATAAACGTATTCCAGTCCTGGAATTAGGGCCACGTTGAGGTCAGAGAGTGCCCTGCCTGCTGGATCCGGCACTTGCCAGCCTTGATTCTATCCAAATGCAGGGTGTTTCTTGTTCTTGCTGCTGCTTTGTGTGTTCCCATGGGCTCTGCAGCCCAGGGTATATGGTTGTATGCCACCCTCGCTTCCGAGACAGAGTGAAGGATGGGCCTGAATCCTCTGTAAAACCGGTTTTTAAAGGCCGTTGTCTCTGGTAGGCCAACCACCCAAATTTGGAGGGCTTCCCAGACTTAACAAAAATTGAATCATGCTCTCACACATTGTGAAGCCCTATACCCTACTAGCTGGGGAGACCAAGTGTCTGTGTGTGTGTGTGTGTCTATGTGTCTGTGTTCCCACAGGGACAATCTTGAAAACCAAATGTATTGCTAAAGGTCAAGAAAAGCGACAGCCGTTTTGAGGCACTCCTGTTTGACCTATGCACTGCCCTCTCTCTCTTGCAATTCTTATGCTGAAGACCTCAGCACTTTCTGACCCTAGGGGCCCTGGTCAAGGCCCAAGGGGCTGTTGGCCACCTACGTTTCTGTGGACTGTAGGGCTGCTGGCATCCAGCCAGTGTTACTTTCTCCTTGGTTTGTCGCATTCCCTTGTTCCTGCCAGAGCCTCCTCTCACAGCCCTGAGCCCAGCATTTCCACTTTAGTCTGGCTGATGAGAGCATCTTGTGTCCCTCAGGGACCAGTGGGATGCAGTTGGTCTCTTTGGTTTGTTTGTGCTCTGCTTCCAAAACCTTTCACTGCGCCCCCTGCGCTGCTGTCCGGCCCCCGTCCAGGAATCCTCTGAGCCTGCCTTTTCTGCTCCTGACCCTGTTGGCTTCACAGATTCCTTTTCCTTCCTTCCTGTAATAATACAGCTCCTTGCTCTCTCAACTAGACACTTAGCTCTTCCTGTTCACTTCTTGATGTGTTTCTTTCCTCAGTAGCTGAGTACTCAGTCCCGGGAATTTATGGGGGAGCTTACACCTCCTTCCCTGAATAGTTTACAAGATGCTGTTGCTGCTCTCATCTGTGTCCTGTCTCTGGCTCTTGCTGCTTCCTTCTGCTGTTCCCAGATTCCTTTTTCTCGTGGAGTTGTAAACAGGTGAATTCCATACCCACCCTTGGGCCCATGTCAACTTGATTGTCCAAATGTAGACGACCAACATCCACTCTTCGTTAAACGCGTGAGGCAGAATTGCCTGCTTGGCTGTCTGACTGTCTCCTGTCCTGGTGTGTGCATTTCAGCTGCTTTCACTTTTCCCATCTGGCGTTGGTCCCCTTGCACAGCTTTGGGCTTGTCCTGTTTCATCTTAGTTCATGGGACATCTCACTCTCAGACCCTTCTGCAGATTCGAATAAGATCGGGTTCCTTGGATGAAAAGTTGGCAGCGAAGTGGCAGTTCACAAGTGGCCAGTGATTTCTCTCCTCCCCCCGAAACTCCCAGATTTTTAATCTTTCCTGATTTTCATTCATCTTGTAAGCGGGGCAGAGTTTACATGATAGTCCATTCGTCCTGGAATGTCAGCGTCAGATATGTTACATAGAAACTTGCAACTGGTGTCTGAGAGAAAAACTATTATTTATCTTGTTGTACAAATACAGTTTTTAAAGCACTTTTTGGTTTGTTTCCTTTTCTTAATAAATACTTTGAAGAGGGCTTTTTGCTTTACTCTTGAATATTTCAAGACTGCTTCAGAGAGCTGAGTTCTCTTCGAGGTGGGCGAAAGTGAGGGGTTTATTCCCCTGAGAATAGTGTAACCAAAGAGGTGCATCTAGAACTTTCTAAGGCTGGACAGTTCTACTAAAGTTATTAACTTCTGCATTAAGCTCATACCACATTATTTGGTCTAAGAGACGGAGAGTTCTTAAAGCCAAATTTTTTTTTTGTCTCTCATCTGATGATGAAAATGCTGGCCTCTTGCCCTTGAAGACAGCACCCAACCAACCTGTCTGGTAGAGAGAAGGTAATAAATCATCCCAGACTTATGCCTCACCAAGAACTCATCATGAAAGATTAGGTTGTCTTTTACATCCAACCTCACTGGTGTGTTGGAGTCATACTTTTCTTGACTTTCGAGAGCTGATTCTTAAATAGGAATTTTGTAGCCTGATTGTTCAACCTTTGGTAACTTAGATTCAGCCACATTGGGAGTATTTACACCATGGGAACTAACAGAAGCTACCAATCAGCCCCCCCCCCCCTCGCCCAGAGAGCGGGTTCACCAGCACACCACTGCCCAGCCCCCACCTAAAGGGAAGGAAAGTCACAGAAACTCCTTTCAGAGTTATCACATCTGTTTCTTAAGTGCAGAACTTAAAACTGGTTACTGAACTCCATGTTCGAGTTTTACCTCTGCTAAGGAATCTTTAACCCTGGTGCTTGTCTGCTGTACTTGTGTCTCCCAAGTGGCACAGGTGGCTTAGTTCTCAATGATAAGTGCTCAGTGGATGGTAGAGTTTACAGCATCTCTGCACCAGGGGAAATCTAATTTTCTGCTCTGAATCTGTGAAATGGAATCACAACCACTGGTGGTTACCTCACATACATGTTGAATCCTACTGGGGTCTCTTTAGACTTCGCCTTTGAAGTGGGAGAGGAGGGTGCGTTTGCTGCCTTAGGTAAATAATTGCTCCTGAGTAAGATTGTAGACCTGACTTTCAGTTCAGGGGCTCGCAGCCAGAGCTCCTAGAATCACAGTCTTTCCCCTCTGCCATTGCCCACCATTATTTGGCAGGCTTCCAAGTGATGATTGAAAACATTAAAAATAACAAAAGCCTACCAACTTGTAAATTAATACTATTAAAAACTAAATAGAAGCTTCCAGTCTGAGACCAAGCTATCATTCCTAAATGCACACCTATATCCAGGTCATTATCTCTCTCTGTTCTTCTGGAACAGATACATCCCTTCCCCCATGGTACCTTGTGAGACATTGATTTTCCATCTTGGCCTCTCAGCTTCTTTAGTTTAGGACTTCTCCCTCATGTTTATCTGTGTCTGAGAGGCCCATCAGATGCTTGCTGGATGCATGCATCATGCACATGTTAGCACCATGATGTCCTTAATGAACCGCATGCTTCCTCCAGATGTGGTGCTTGTGCATATATGTACTTACTTGCATATATGTACCTCCTCCCTGTGGTTGGAGGCCACAGATGATCTTTCCCAGGTAAGAAAAATCATTTCATATTCATCAGAGGGCAGGGGTATTGGTTGTCCTTCTGAAGCCCGGGGCTTCCCAATGGCCCAGTGCCTCTGACAGCCACTCTGCCTTCCAAAGTCAACCAGTCCAGAGGGCTAGGAGCCTTGTCAGGAATCTTCATTTGGCACCTTTGACGTCATTGCCCTGTAACCATGGTCTGTATTTTCATGGAAGCCCTGGCTCTTTAATTATTTGGCTTTGGAATAATGGATGTTTGCTAGCCTCACGGCTGCTGACACATCTGCCAGGTTCAATGAGGATGTTGTGCTATTTCATATCACAGTGAAACCTTCGTGTTTTCACTGAGGGTGTGTCTTTATTAACCAAAATATACTCACTGTTTCTGAACGAAGTACATTGTTTCTGTGTAGATGACCCCACTGTCCTACATTTGGGTCATTTTCCACTATAAAAATGTGCTCTTCAAAAGCAAATCTTTTTCTTCTGGTTTAAACACGCTTGTTTGTTTCTAGAAATAAGCCTTTTTTAAAAAAAAATGCAAAGTGTTGTATATGCTCTAGTAGTTCTAACTGCATAAGCAAGTCATTTCCTCCCAAGATGTAAATAGCCAGCATGTTTCTTGGTGTGGAAACAGCATTTTAAAAAATGCCCACATAGGTAGACATTCTATGAAAAAGATGATTGAGGGAGTCCACACTTTTGAACAAGGCCCATGCTGTTGTCGTTGGGTGGCTTGCTAGGTTTTCTTTTTGATATTTCCAAAACTACCACTTTTTTCTCTTCTTTTTTAATATTTTATTTAAATTCAATTTGCTGACATATAGTATAACACCCAGTGCTCATCCCATCAAGTACGTTCCTTAGTGCCCATCATCCAGTTACTCCATCCCCCCACACCCCTCCCCTTCTGCAACCCTTTCTTTGTTTCCCAGAGTCAGGAGTCTCTCATGGTTTGTCTTCCTCTCTAATTTTTCCCCACTCAGTTTTCTTAGTGATTTTTTTAAAAAAATTCTAATTGTGAGAAAATACACATAGAATTGATCATCTTAATCATGCCTAAGTATATTCACATTGTGCAACTAAGCTCCAGAATGTTTTCATATGCAATAGAGACTTAACTCCCTATTCTGCTCCCCTAGCCCCTGGCACCCACTGTTTTACTTTCTGTCTCTGTGAATTGGTCTCCTCTAGTGACCTCGTATAAAGTGACACTGTCACACAATATTTGTCTTTTTGTGACTGGCTTGTTTCACTCAGCATAGTGTCCTTAATAGTCAATAATATTCCCATATATACACACTACATCTGATATATCTGTCCACTGGCAGGTGGATGTTTGAGTTGCTTCCACTCAACTTTTAAATAAACTTATTTTGTGAGAGTGGTGGACTTACAGGAAAACACAAAGAAAGTCTCCACATGCCCCACACCCAGCTTCCCCTATCATTAACACCTTGTCCCTGTGAATGAACATATGTCACTGCGAATAAACTAGTGTCGACACGTCATTATGAACTGATGGCCACGGTTCTTCAATGATTTTTTAAATCATTCTCCATAGGGTCCCACTGCTTGAAGCAGAAATACGCAAGTTGGGTAGGGAATTCTGTACTTTGCTTTAAATTTGAAATAATAAAATTCCTGTCCTGTCTCTTCACAAAATTATAGGATGATCCTTTCAAAAATAAAGCCTTGTTATTTAGCAACAATGCCCAAGAATTGCATCCGGATCCTTTCCAGGCCGAAGACCCCTTCAAATCCGACCCATTTAAAGGAGCTGATCCCTTCAAAGGTATCTCGCTTGGTGCCCACTTCATCTTTGGAGGGCTGTTTACTTTATGCCCTTTAGAACTATCTGATGACTCGAATGGTTGCAAGATAGCACCTCCTGGAATGTAGGAGGAAGTGAGTTCTTGGAGCCTCCTGGACTGCCTGTGTGTTTTGCCTCAGCCGGTTCACTACAAAGCTGAGGCATGGGCCTGTGGTGGGAAGAGTTGAGCTCCTGCTCCCAACAGAGGTGCCCACGTTCAGGGGCAGCTGGCTCTGCCCTTAACCTCTGTACGCTTTCGTACCTAGCCTCCAGTAGAGGTGGTAAGTTCTCCCTTGCTCTCCTGGCGGGATCAGGAAGGCAATCAGATGTAGTTGCAGTAATGAGACTACCCAGTGAAGGACAGATCCCCACTTAAGTCTAAGATTTTCATGGGACATGTTTACCCAGAGCCACACAGGAGTCAGGAATAACTAAGACTTCTAGAAACAAGTATTCCTCAGTGTCTGTTTTTTTTCAGAGCAAGGCACTATTTCCAGGAAAGCTACCTGTACGTTCCTGAGCTGGGAAGTGCTGGGGTGGGGAGAGGGCAGTGGGGGTGCCTTCCCAGTGTCAGATATGGGATCAAAGAAAGCACCACAAGTCCAAGGGAAGAACTGGGCAGCTCCTGAAGCTCATACACGTGGAGCTCATTGTGGCTCCAGGTTGGCTGTAGGTTGAGGACGAAGGCAGCCCCAGGGTCCTATGTTGTCGCACTGCGGGGAAGTGAGAGGGAGATGACATACAAACATAAAGCATGGAGGGGAAGAGAGGAGTGAATTCTGGCTCATTCCACATTTTCCCTGCCTCCACCACATGTTGAGAAGCCAACAATATCTCATTTCATCTTGAATGCCCCAACTAAGAAAAACTGCCTCAGCCAGTGGCTGCTCCCATGTGGCTCTGCCAAAATCATTCCTGTCGTAGAGCTAAACATTCCTCTCTCCTCTCACCTAGGTGACCCATTCCAGAATGACCCCTTTGCAGAACAACAGACAGCTTCAGCAGGTAAAAGCCTTTGTTGGAAAGACTTTTTTTTTTTTTTTTTTGGTGGACTCATCCTCAGAGTATTTCCATTCCTAGTTCAAGTTGAGGGAAATGAAAAAGCAGCTTGTCTGCCAGGCCTCCTACGATAGGGCAGCAGGGGAAGTTAGTTTCTGAAGAAGCCTGGCAGTGGCATCCTCCTCCCCTTCACGGTTGAATGCCCCTTCTTGCCAAACTCACAGCATGATGAGAAGCAGAACTAGGAAAGTAGCTCCTGGTGGCTAGACGACTTTGCAGACATGCCCATGGCAACTTGGTCCCTTGTACCCATTTGTGTCATCTGTGGTAGCATCAGGGGGCCCCCGTGTAGCACCTGTCCACAGCAGGGCTTCAGTCTATATATGTCAAAGATGGTGGCCCTAGCAGTGGTGGCAGCCCCACGGGAGGATGGCCATCTGCACCACATGAAAGCCTAGTATCTTGTTCCCTCCTGGCGACAGCAGCTTTGCTGCATGTCCATTCACTGTGTCTGCACCCCACATTCCAGGGGAATGAATACACTGTGGGTGTGGTATTGCAGTCGTGCTGTTTATTCATCTATTTCTTTATTTCTCTCTCTCTTTTTTTTTAATGGAAACAAAACTCTTATAACACAGAACTCTCCATTTTAAAGTGACAGTTCAGTGGCATTTGATACATTCATAATGTACAACCATCACCTCTGTGTAGAACTAGAACCTTTCCATCCCCTAAACAGAAGCCTCATCCCCATGAGCAGTCACACCCTTTCCCCCGCCCCTATTCCTGGCAACCACCAATCTGCTTTCTGTCTCTGTATTTATCCATGTTTTTATTAAAATCAGCCTTTTTGGGAGGTATAATTTTTACACAACAAAATTCACCAATGTTAAGTGTATAATTAGATGAGTTTTGGTAAATCTGTGTGGTTGTGTGAGATAGAGAACATCTCCATCATCCTGTAAGGTTCCCTGTACCCCCTACACACCACCCCCCAAACCCCTGGCAATCACTGACATGCTTCCTGTCATTATAGTTTCTACTTTTTGTAGAATTTCATATCAATGGCATCAATCAGCTATGTGTTCTTTTATATTTGGGTTCTTTCACAAAGCCTACTGCAGTTTACTCATGAGGTGTGTTTTTCTCCACTTTCCAAACACCCTCTAGATCCATTTGGAGGGGATCCTTTCAAAGAAAATGACCCGTTCCGTGGCTCTGCGCCTGATGACTTCTTTAAGAAACAGACAAAGAACGACCCGTTTACCTCAGACCCTTTCACGAAAAACCCTTCCTTACCCTCAAAGGTGAGTGATGCTGGGGAGGCGGAGGTGCTAAGTGTACGTGCACAGTGCTCATCCCTGTAGGGCTCGTCCTGTGACTCAAGCTGTCACATTCCATGGACCAGAGAGCCCATGTCAGGATGGCTTGGGTCCTGAAAAGCTCTCTTTTCTCTGTTCCTTTCTGGGACTGTCACTTCAGCTCAGGCCCACCGGGTGGCTTCTCTCTTCTGTCACCTGCTCCCACTGCTGCCCTGTCTCTGTACAAAATGAAATAAAACAAAGCATCACATGCTCCTTATGACCGCCCTGCCATCTTCCTGGCAGTGCTGAAAGGATGTGAGGCATTCACATGCCCCCTCTCCATCCCCAGCATCTAGCAAATCATGTGTTTTGCACGATGTTCAACGCACTGCATTAAATTGGTAGCAGCTGGGATTTAAAAAGCAAAAAAGTGACTCTGATTGAACAGAGAATTCTTGTGTCTAGGTGAGGATGCTGTATAGCCTCCCTTCAAGTTCTAGGCTGCATCTCCCTCTCTGCCCCACACAAGTCCTGGTTTTCCTCTTCTCCATGGACCTATTGGTCTGTTGTACTATTAATCCTTGAAGGCAAGGATTAATTTGCAGCATTTCTGTTGATAGACCTATTGCAGGATCCCCCATTCATTTCTGGTACTGATCTATGTGTGCGAACTCTGTTCTTACTCTGTTGACCAATTTTCTTGAGCTTGTCCATGAACTGTTTTTTGGCTGTGTTAATTTCCTCTTCTGTTTGCTTCTTCATTATTTCCCTCCTATTTATTTTGGGTTAGTACTTGCTCTTCTATTTCCAACATCTTAAGATTCAACCATAGGTCACTGATTTTAGACCGTCTTTTCTAATATAAATATTTTAAAACTACACATTTCACCCTAAGCACTACTTAGCTACTTTCCACACATTTTGTTGTATTATTGTTGTCCTTTAGTTTGAGATATTTTTAGTTTCCCTCGTGATTTCTCTGTTGAACCATGGATTATTTATTGTTTCTAGAGATTTGTTCTTTCTTTTACTTATCTTGTAATACTGATTTTTAATTAAGTCTATTGTTAGAGAACATATTTTGTATGTTTGCAGTCCTTTTAAATTTTTTGATACCCGTGTTATGGTTATGTTATGGTTCGTGTTGTAGTTCCTACCAGGTACGGTTGAGAAGAATGTTTATCTCTAGTTGTTGGGTGTCACATCCTATAAATGCCAGTTATGTCACTGTGGTTGATAATACTATTCAGATCATTTGTGTCTTTACTGTTTTTGTGTGCTTATTTTGTAGCTCTACCACTCCACTGGTCGCTGAGAGAGGAATGTTAAAGTCTATGTGAAATTGTCTATGTCTCTATTAATTCTATCAAGTTTTGCTTCATATATTTTAAAGCTGTCTCTGTTGCCTACACATTTATACTTCTTGTATCACCCTGATGCAATGACTTTTAAAAAAATTTTTTTTTAATGACTTTTTTATTATTATAAAAGCTTCCCTTTTTCCTCTGGCGATACCTCTGTCTTGGGATCGGTTTTATCACATATTGAAATAGCCTGTTCATCCTTTTTATGCTTACTCTTTGCCTGCTATATCTTTTTTCATCCATTTACTTTGGTCTCTGGGGCTTTATACACAAAGGGTCTTTTATAGTCCATGTATAGTTGGGGTTGCTTTTCTCTCCAGTCTGGAAATCTCTGCCTTCAAAATAGAGTGTCCAGCCCACGAACATTTAATGTGATTATTGATATGGTTAGATTTAAGTCTGTCTACTGTTTTATTATTTATTTGCTCTTTATCCCCTATGTTTTGCTCCTCTGTCCCTCTCTGCTTTCTTTTAGATTACTTGAACGTTTTCTAGAATTCCATTTTCTAGTATCTCTTGGCTTCTTTAAGCTCTATGTATTTCTGTTATTTTTTTTGGAGGTTGATTTAGGGATTACCATAATATGCCCTTAACTTTTTGTAGGCTACTTGGAGTTAATATTTTCTTAGTTCACGTTAAACGTGGAGAACTTGCAACCACATAGGCACATTTGTCCACCTCCTCCCCAGCCAGCAGTGTCTCCTCTTATGTTCTAGCTGTCGTATATATAAATATGCCATAAACTCTATAAGACTGTCTTATAAGCTTTGCTTTAACCCACTGTATGTGTCTGAAAGAAATTTTAAAGAGGAAAAAAGCAGTCTATTTTTACCCATATGTTTGCCATTTCTGATGCCCTTCATTCCTTTCTCAAGATCTGATTTTCCCTCGTGGTCCTTTTCCTTAAGCCTGAAGAACTTTCTTTGGCACTTGTTATAATCCAGGTCTACTTTGTTGTCATTTTTGAAGAGTATTTGTGCCCAATCTAGTAGTAGTTTTGTCCCATCCAGCACTTACATGATGTTTTCCCACTGCCTTCTGGCCTCCCTTGTCCTTGCGGAGAAGGCATGAGTCTACTGCCTTCTGGCCTCCCTTGTCCTTGGAGAGAAGGCGAGTCTCTCAGGCAGTTGTTACCCTGTAGGTACCATGCTGGTTTTTCTCTGGGTGCGTTACTTTACCTCTTTATATCTGCTTTTCAGTAGTTTGGCTGTGAAGCATATATATGTGGTTTTCTTTGTTTTTGTTTGTTTGTTTTCTTTGTATTTAAGCTGTTTGGGGTTTGCTGAGGTTCTTAAATCTGTAAATCAGGTCATTTACCAAACTTGACAATTTTTTGGCCATTATTTCCTTAAACATTTTCTTTTTCTACTATATTCTCTCCTTTCTTTGTGGGATTACAATTACTGGCATATTAGAGGTTTTGCTGATGTCTCCCTCAAGCTCCCTGAAACTCTGTTTTCTCTTCATTCTTTTTTCTCTTTTTTCTGTAGATTGGGTGAATTATACTGATCTGTCTTCAACTTCACTTACTTTTTTCTTGATCATTTGTTATTTAGCTGACCTAGTGAAACTTATTGTTGATATTCTCCTTCTTTCAGTTTTTGAATTTCCATTTGTTCCTTTGTATAGTTTCTATTTTTCTGCTAAGACCTCCTATCCATTTCTCTTAAGTGTATTTTCCTTTATCCCATGAGCACAGTTATTGCTGCTTTAAAGTCATCCTCATCAAAGAATTCCAACATCTGGGTCATCTTGGGATTGGTTCTGTCAGTTGTCTTTCCCTTGAGAATTGGCCACATTTTTTTGGTTCTTGTTATGTTGAATGATTTAGAAATGTATCCTATATATAGTGAGTGCTCTGTTGTGGTGACTGGATACTGTTACATACCTCCAGAGAGCCCACATGGTCTTGTCTTAGCAGACAGTGGACTTGGTGAGGCTCCATTGCAAACTTACTTTCTCTTGCCTCTAACTGTGTACTTGTGACCTTAGCTGTAGGCTGCATCAGGTCTGCTCTCCTGCACACAGTGCTGGGGTCAGCCCTTGTCTTTGGCAGGGCTTATCGTGAAATATCAGACTCGTGTTCTCTGCTTCTCCTTTCTGGGTCCCTGTCCCTTTCCCGTGACTGCAGTTGTCCCGGTCCACCATCTTCTGGTCTTTAGGCCAGAAAGATGGTGAATTTTCTGTTGGGGTCTTAGCATCCCGAAGCCCTCAGATTATAGCTGTCCAGATGGAAGACTCAACTTTGTGCTGTTGGCTCTTGCCAAATTTGAATTCTCATCCAGAGTCTTCCTGCTTTCGTTCACTTCCTAAGCCATCAGGTGGTTTCTTGTGTTCACTTATTTTTTTGCATTTTGTCCAGAGTTTATAGGTATGATCCACAAAAGGGGTCAGTCTGTTGGGATTTTACTCTGCCCGGGTTTAGTTTAAATCATTTTATCCTCTCCTGGCCAGCCCCAGATTCAGTGAATGCAGATGGCAGGAAAATCTGTGGTTGGAGGGATGGCTGGGTGAACGAATGAACTGCTTTTTACTCTTCCCTCTCTCCTTCTACTCAGCTCGACCCCTTCGAATCCAGTGATCCTTTTTCATCCTCCAGTGTCTCCTCAAAAGGATCAGGTGAGACTGGTGGCTTATTTACCTTCTGACTCTCCCCCAACCAGTGGAAGGAGCCCACCCAATTCACACTTTTGTTGCCGAAGCTGTGTGTCCTCAGAGTTTTATGTCATTAGTCAGTGGCACCCAGATCCTCACCTAAGGCACTTCATCCAGAGCTAGCTCCCCGTCCCAGCTGCTTATCTTTCCAGAAAGAAAGGTTGGCAGTAGGAATTAAGTCAGTAATAACACCAGTGTTCCTGGTTACTCTTTACTTATTTCTCTTTACAAATCTCTGATTTGTACCTTTGGATCTTTTTTTTGTTTGTTTTTAAGATTTTATTATTCATGAGAGACAGAGAAGCAGAGACATAGGCAGAGGGAGAAGCAGGCTCCCTGTGGGGAACCCAATATGGGACTCAACCCCCAAACCCCCGGGATCATGACCTGAGCCAAAGGCAGGTCAACCACTGAGCCACCCAGGTGCCCCATACCCTTGGATCTTTTTCCTAAAAGAATCCAAGTTTGACTGAGGGTCCTGGCTTGTGCAATAAGGGATGGGGGAGCATTTGGATCCCCCTTGCTTTGGGGAACAGGCTCTGCTTGGTCTTGCTGCCTCACCTAGCAGCTCTTGCTTATTGGTGATAGAGTTTGGGTTAATAGGTTGGTGTGTGGGTTATGCAGACAGATTGTCCCACCAAAAGAGCAAGCTCTGCAAAATCTGCACCCACAGACAACCTCCCCACATACATAGTATAGATGGTGGGTCACTGTGGAAATGCACCTCCCTCCCTGACCTGGGGGAACAGTCAGCTGTGCTTCCGCACTTGTCACTCTTTTACTGACCATGAACAATGCCACCTAGAAGTACAGATATGGAGCAAGTTCCTGTGACTTTGCCCACGGATACCATCATGGCAAGACACTTCTGGCTGAGTTGCACCAGCCATGTGCCAGAGCAGGTTGGGGGCAGGGAGGCCCTGTGGAGGGACCGCATCCAGACGCATAACCCTAGCAAGCAAATGCTGCCTTCTTGGATGTTCCGCTCTGGGGGCTGTTGAATACTGAGAGGTAGCACCTCCCCCTGCCCCTGGAGGTGTGTGCCATGAATTCCTTGTAACCCTGTCTCTGTTGATGCTACTTGCAGGTCCCTTTGGAACCTTAGACCCCTTCGGAAGTGGGTCCTTCAATAGTACTGAGGGCTTTGCTGACTTCAGCCAGATGGCCAAGGTAAAGCCCCTCCCATGGAACACGCGCACCTCTGCCAGTGTCTTTGTGCCTCTTGTCGTGGTTGTGTCGTGAGCGGCCAGGCGTAATTGTTAGCAACACGTATGTATTTCCCAGCACCGATCAGATGCTGAAACTCATCCTCATGTGAGGTTGTGAGCCAACAGGCAGGGTCTAGAAAAATGCCTGTGTTTGTGATTGGTATCGTATACCTTCCTCTAAGTGAACTGCCAGGATACCACATCCCTCCATGCGGCATAAATGTCGAGAGCTCTCCCAGTTCTACCAGTGTCTGTTAGTTGCCCGATCTCAGGGAATAAAGTTATGGCCGCACAGACTCAGAGAAGGTGTTAGGCACAGAGGACTCAGGAGGGTCATGGGTGACAGGCCTGGTGTGCAGGCAGCTGAGGCTGGAACTGGGCAACAGGCTGGCAGGCGGGAGGCAGCAGAGAAAGTGGGTCAGTTATGTAAGTGGGAGCTGCCTGAGAGAACCTGAGAAGGGTTTGGAAAGTGAGAGCTAGGTTCTGTGAACAGAGACATTGATGAAAAGGGAGCTGTTCAAGACAGATGACATTCCTTCAGTTGTCAGGCTGGGCAGGATCTGTGTGGCCACAGGTAGGTGAATATAACTCCTGATGGTGTTGGGGCCCTGTTGTGAGCAGGGGCTACGAGAGATGTAGCTAGAAAGCTAAATCTTTAATGTAGCAGGGAGTCAGTAGATCATGTCCAAAATGGACGGGTAAAGAAATAATAGTAGAAGTCCATGATTACAAATTACCAAGAAACTGGTAAGAAGTAAAAAATATCGGCCTTGGAGAGTGGGAAAGGCAGTGATCTGAGGGTCTACTGGTCTTTGTTACCATTTTTAGTGTCCCTTGCTTTTGAGTAAGAGCATATATTTCTTTGATAAGAATTTAAGGAAAGCAATGTTGGTTGTGTACCATTTTGGCCTCCGTGCCCCGTCCCCAGACCTACTTGTGCTCCACTGCTTCTTGGCCACCTCTCTGGCAGGTGAGGGCTTCCTGGAGCACAGCCTGCGGCCACAGAGTCATACTTTCTTCACTCACTCTGCCAGTCTTCAGTAACCACCTGCTCCAGCCCAGGTACCATTGGCATGGGGCGGGGGTGGCCACAAGCAGAAAGCAGTCCCCATCTCCTGATTTTACCTCCTATTGGGAAGGCCAAGAAACCAAATGGTGGAGAGGGAGCTGGGGAGGGAGTCTCTGGGGCATGTGGGTGTGGGAGCTGAGCATCTGCAGCAAGGAGTCACTTGCTTCCTGTATCCCACCAGCCCCTGCTGGGCAGCCCCGCCATGCCAACTCCATGTTCACTCAGCCTGATGGGCAGACACTTGTCTGGGCACCAAGCACTTGTGGTGAACCTGTGTGTGATTGTGGCACACAGCTTTTGAGAAACATCTGAGATTCCATTTAGGTTTTCAGAGAAGCACGTAACCGTATGTTGTTAAGGTAGCAAATCCAGCTTCTGGCCGGAGAGAGAATGTCTGTTTGCCCATCAGCTGTCGCAGGAGGGAGCCCAGAGGTGCTGGTGTAGCCGGCTCTCTCATTCCAGTGCCTGGAGGGAATGAGCCTCCATCCTCCATAGGGAAGCTGTGACACTGATGGTCGGGATGCTGTCTGGGAAGGCACCAGGGCAGGAAGTCTGCTCGAACATTTGTCTGTTTGGTGGCTGTTCCACATGCTCCTGCTCTTTGAGTAGAGCTGTGTGTCCTCTGCTTCTGTCCCTGCCCAGCAGGCAGGAAGTCAAACTCCTAAAATCAGAGAACTTGTGCCACACGATGGCAGCAATCCCCAAATGAAGGGGTCTGTATTGTACTCTTAAGCTGTGAGAGCAGGCCCTTCCCGTCTCCCTGCAGGAGGCTGAAGCCGGTGGCTGAGCAGGTGAGAGCTACCGGTGCCCAGGGCTGAGATCAGGACAAGGGCACTGATGAGGCCCCCGTTTTGAGAGGTGTGCTGATAGAGGCTGCCTGGGCGGCCAGTCCGGACGGGCTCTGGTCAGGAGGAATGGCCTGCCCCCTCCCTTCCAGGCAGTGTTTGAGTGTCCCGGAGCTGTGGAGACTCCCCGGAGCCAGGTGGTTCAGAGCCTGGCCCTGCCTGTCTTTTCTGCCCATTCTAACCTAACCTTGCATTTTCCCTCTGATGCGGCTGCCGTCTCCCTGTCCGTATGTCCCTTGATCAGGTTGCACACACACGTGCACTTGTGACTTCAGAGCCGGTGGCCCCTTCCTGTTCGCGGCGCCCGGCGGGACAGAGCTGGACGGGGCCATGGAAAATTTGTCTCTGGTGCTCCTTTGTTTGGTTTCCACGCTCCTGTCAGCGCCTGATGCTGTGCCACTTGTCCAGTGGAGCACCAAGCCCTAACCTTATAGGTCTCTGTTTTTCCCTTTGGTTCCCTTTCTGTTTTTCAAGAAAAACATCATGTGTATAAATAAAATGCTGAAGGAAATGAAAGTAAAGTGGCAAGAAGGCTTTTTTTTTTTTTTTTTTTTAGCTTCTTGGTTTTATGTTTTTTTGCGTGTGTGTTTTTTTCATCGCCGGCTTTTGCCCATCTGAGTGGGGTGGCGAGGTGATACACACTGGCGCCCTTTCTTACTCCACCCTAAATTGAGGTATCCTCCTCTGCCTGGCAGTGCTGAGTGAAGTTGACAGCCAGTGAGCTGGTTCCAGCAGATTTCCTTTGGGAGATTCTTCAGGCTTGAACACAAAGTTGAGGTCCCACCGTACCTGCAGAGATTTTTCTTTTAGACCATGTCAATCTGTCACCTTGCTCTGCAAATTCTGAGCATCTGAGAATAAAAACAAGACTCAGACATAATTATTTAATCCCTGCCCTGTGAGAATAAAAGCTATCCTTGCAGTCCTTGGCTGGTTTTCAGGGCCTTTCCATTCGTTTCTCCAGTGGTGTTTAAAGCTATCCATTCCCATTTAGGGCTGCTTCCTTAAAAGTTGAGAGTCACTTGCTTTAAACTAGCTCTTTAAACTGTGAACCCCAAACATGTTCCTCTTAGAGCTGCTTTTTATAGTGGCTTTTCTTTCTTTCTTTCTCTCTTTTTTTTTTTTTTTTTTTTTATTTTATTTTCTGAGCACATTTCACACTGCGCCAGCCCAGAGAGCCCCTGCCGGCTCTACTGAAACCTTTCTAAAAATAGCCACTTTCCCTGAAGCTGCAGCCTGAGGAAGAATAAGGCAGGTCCTAGAGGAGGCGTCTTGGGAAACCTGGAGTCCTGAAAAGTGGGATTCGGAAGTGACGTGGGGCTTGGCGGTGTTTGAAGTGCTACTACTCATGGTCGTGTGGGGAGTGGCCACTATGGCTGGAGCCCTGTCCCACTGAAGCGAGCCCACTGACTCAATGGGTTTGAACTCAGAAGGTGGGGCAGAGTGTCAGCCTGGCCTGTGGTGCCCTCTGCCAGCCGGGACCATCCTTCCAGGTTGAGGTCCAGGCTGCAGCACATGGGCTGGGTGGACGCTCAGTGGGTTGTGTCCAGAGGGCTCCAGGCGCCAGTCTGCATGCCTTCCCCAGAGCTGGTGCGTTCCCAACACCCAAGACAAAGATTGGGGTCCATGCAGGGGGCCTTTGGGCTAGTCACACCTCCTCTTTGCTAAGAAATTGGTTTTGATTCCTGCCTGCCCTGGTCTCAGGCTATATGGGAATTGTGGGAGCCCGTGCTCTGTTCCATGAATGGCAGAGGCAGAAACAGAATCCACGTGCCCTCCCAGCTCCTTTGCCCACTCCCCTGCCCCTGTTCTTCATTCCCAAACTGCAGACCCTCAACCCCCATTTTAAAGCTAAGCTGTGACTCAACACTTCCCCTCTATTCCCATGCTACCTTTCTCTGGGTAAAGTCCATGGATAACTGCAAGCAGCAGGAATAAAAGATTGGTGGTTAATGGGGCTTCTGCAGATTCTTATAGGCATCTAAAGGAATTCCAGTCATGTCTGTATCCTTGACATGATAATAATTGTGTCATCTTTGCGTCATGTTGTTGTGGTGCCTTGGAGCAATTTATACGTGACTTGATTGTGTTTTTTTTTTTTTTTTTTTTTTTTTTTGCGGCAGCCCTAGGGTTATGGTGTGTCTTTATGGTCATTTCACAGATGAGGAAGTGGAGCATGGAACAGTTAGTAGTGGCAGGGCTGGGACTCAGGATTCTAACCCTGACCACTGTGCTCTGTAGTCTGGCCGGCCAGATGTTCCAGAACTTTGAGCTGCAGGGTTTTCAGAGACTCCTCAACTTTTGTATCTGAGAGGACAAGTGGCCACAGGGTCCAGAAGAGGGAAGCAGCAGCCATGGAGGGAGGCACCTCCTTACCCTACTGCAGTCCTGCCAACCCCATCTGCCCCTCTTGCTCAGAGCTTCCTGGGGGGCCAATGTGGTCTTGGCAGGGAAACTAGTCTTCTTCATTTGACCCCTGTCTGCCTCAGGGCTTTCTGTGGCCCCCTGGCCCTAGGTCTGCTCTGCCTCTTGCTTGCATCTTTGCATGTCTCTCCCACAGGCCTGAGGATGGAGCTCTGCCTAGAACGAGGCCCCAGACTTACCTCGGGGAGTGGGCTGCCAGCAGCAGAGGGCAGAGCCCAGGAGCCCTGGCCCTGGAGGCAGACAACATGGGTTCTTACCCTGAGTCCGCCACTGAGGTGCTGTATGACTATAGGCTGTGTTGCCTCTCTCTGCCTCAGTTTCCCTGTGTGTAAAATGGAGCGGGTTGTTGGGAAGATGAGGTGAGAAGATCAGCACAGAGCCAGCATCTCCTACCCTTGAGGGTCCTAGGAGCTGGTAGAGGGGAACCAGGATGCCCAGTGGGGTGCCCAGCAGCCTTTCCTGCCCACCCCCCATACTAGACTGGCCACCTCTTTCCCTCCTGAGAGTAATATCTATGGCTGTACCTGAGGCAGAGGTTGCCAAATCAGGGTCCCTGTGACCACATTCTGGAGGAGAGGGAGCTATGTCCTGTGACCGGATCTCAGAGTGGAGACAGAGGGTCTTTCACTATCACCTGAGCTGACCCATCTGTGGCTCATCCATCTGCTGGTGGAGGTTTGTCGTGCCCAGCACTGTGCTGGCATTCAGGATATGGGGTGCCCACAGAGACAAGTCACAGCCTGCCACAAGCCCAGCCAGCAGATGTGCTGCTCCATCACCTGTGCCCACTCACAGCAGATGCGGACAGGTCGGGGGCATGTGCTTATCCAAGTTCCACTGGGATGTCAGGTGGCACAGTTGGCAGGAAGGGGTATCAGAGATAGCTCTAGGAGCAGCAGTGAGATCTGGTCTGGTCAGTGTCTGAGGGAAAGAGGGGTTTGGGGTGGATGGGATAGACTGAACTTCCCAGCTGGAGACCCTATGTGCGTGGGGCCCTGGAAACCAGGGTGCAAGGGGTTCCAGGGATTGGGGAATTGTTAAGGGGGTGGGGGTAGCTGCAGGGGTGAAATGGAAGAATTGGGTAGTGGGGGGCTGTGAGTAGGGCCCCGTGTGCTTTAACAAATACTCTGGAGGTTACCTGTGGGCCCTGGGGCTGTTAGGTGTACGTACCTACTTGTCCTCTCTACCCACCCACCCACCTGTGCATTTCTCTCCTGCTGGGATGACATGGCCCGATTTGCATTTGAGATGGGGTTGGGTAGGGGCAGGGGTGGAAGGTCCAGGCTGGAGGAGCCTGACAGGCAGCCAAGGCTGTCCCAACTGGAGTGGGGTTGGGCTCCAACCAAGCCACTGTGTGGGCAGCAGCACCCATGGGCCACCTGGGGGCGAGGAGGTCATTGCTGCCATTCTGACCCAGTGCCTGGAACTGCCCTCACTGACCAGAGGTAGCAGCACACAGGCCAGTTACTCAGCCCAGAGATGGCACAGGAAGGGATCTGCAGCCAGTGCAAGGGTGAGGATGGGGCCTCATGAGCAGGAGGCCCAGGGGACCCTGGAGTCAGGAAAGACTTAATATCCCTGTGTGGGTAGAATGGTGTGTGTGTGATAGGGGACACCGCTCATGTGATATAAGCTGGTTGAGGCAGAGGGTGGCTTGCCTGCTCTGTTGGCTGGCTTGCCCCTCACAGGCCAGAGGACCCTGGCTCCTGAGGGTGGAGGAAAGCAGAGGTCTCGTGAGAGACTTGGGTCCCGTGGGGGCCGTGCCGTGGAACCCAAAGGGTTGGGGCCTCACCAAGGCTCTCGGTACTTGAGCATTGGCTGAATGGACATCTGTTGCCTCCATTTTAATGATTATTTTTGCCTCTCTTTCATGTCCTCTTTTACAGCCCCCAACTTCTGGTCCTTTCACCTCCTCCTTTGGAGGGGCAGGATTCTCAGATGACCCCTTTAAAAGTAAACAGGACACTCCCGCTCTGCCTCCGAAGAAACCTGCTCCTCCACGGCCTAAACCGCCCAGCGGTCAGTACGCTTTCTTCTCTCACAGCCGCCTGCCCACCGTCCAAGGACGGCATGGGGAGGGGAACCAGGGGCATCTCTATTTACCAGCCCAGAGTGGAGCAGATGCTGGGGGACCCGCACTTGGAGCAAGAGAGTCTCCCTACTGCTTAGTGGCCTGGGTCCTCACACAGTGCGTGCCTGGGGCACGCCTGCGATCCCACCCACCCTCACCCTATCCTGGGGCCCTTGGCTCTAGGCTCAGTGTGAGCCTCCATAGGGGGCCTCTAGAAAAGACTGGGCTCAGCCCTTGGGGCGGCAAGGTGTGTAATCAGGATCCAGTGGCCTTTCTGACCTTCCTCCACCCCGAGCTCTTTCCCAAGTTGGCTGAGGCCACCCCCTCAATCTGGTGCTTCCCTACTGGTTAAGGACTCAGAGTGGGGTTGGGACTGGGGGTCTTCTTTGGCCGTCTGATGCAAGAGGAACCAGAGGGCTCTGAGCTCCCTTCTGCTTGGCTCCTGCCCAGTATCTCTCCAGACAGCTCCAAGCAAGGGGCCACCTCTCCTGGCTGTGGCTGGTGCTACCGATCTCTCTTGATCTTGGCCCTGGAGCTCCACTCTCGGGAGAGGGCCCAGTTATCCTCCTGAGGATGCTAAGGACTTTGAGCTTGTGCAGGGGCTGTGTCTTCTATGATGGCCATAGGCCAATAAGTCAGGTTGCCAGACTCAAAAGGAGAAGGCTATTGCTTCAAGTGGCAGTGATCCATTGCAATTTGCCAGCCCCACATCCCCAACCCCACCCCACCCCGACCCCGCTGTGCAATTTTTTCTTGGTGTCTTGGCTCCAGGCTGTCTCACTTACGCTGTCCCAGACTGGGGGTGGCCGCAGGAGACCCACATGCTCTCTCAAAACCTTGGTCCTGCCTGAGCTAGCTGTGCCCTGCGCTTGACCTGGGGCTCCACTTGATGGCCCCCATGAAACTCTCTAGTTACAGGTGGTCATTGGTCCCAGGGCCTCCAATCATCCTACATGAGATCTACCTGTTGAAGTCCTCTTTTTAGTAGAGATGAATGGAGGGGAAGTTATTAAGAGGCTGCCTGCCCACAGTGCCCCCTTTGGTGACCCTAAGGGGACACCCCTGACAGTCTCCTAATGGCAGGGCATCGAGCTTCCATGCTCCTCCTGAAAGATGGGAGCCAAGGCGTGCATACACATGCCTGCATACACACGTACACACATGCATGGATTCCTGCTTGCGTGCATACGTGTGTGCACATGTGCTGATATACTGCTCATATATGCAGATGTGTGTGTGCACATGTGCACATAGTTCCATGCACCATCACATGTACACATTCTCACAGTGCTTACTTGCACACAGCATGTATACACACTCTCATGTGAATGTACATGTGCACACCTGCACACACAGGGCCATGCAGTATTTGTCAGTCCTCAAGGAGATACTCCATGTGCTCGCTAGCAGGTGCAGAGCTTCATGCGTAGGGTTTCTTGGAAACTCTTATTTCAGCCGCTTCCCCTTCCTTGAACAGTGCTGGGTCTACTTTTGAAGACCTTCACTGTCCCCTCTCCCTTGTATTACCCTCTGCAAGCCTCCCCACCTCATTTTGGCTTTTGTTTTTAATGTATCGTGCATGGACTTAGAGAGCAGAGAAGCCATCCCCGTCTTGGGACGTTTGGGCCTGAACCCTGGAGAGTTTCAGGCTGCTTTGCTCTTGGCTCTGGGTCACTGCACCCTTGCTCTGTCATGGCTGGTGAGGTGCCATGTGCCCCCAATATCTTGTTTACATCCATGGACTCTTAGGAAATACTTGTGGAACTGTTCCATAGCCAGGTCCTAGCAAGACCCACAAGATAGGACAGATACTATGATGCTCTTTTCTCAGAAGAGGAAAGGGAAGTGAGAGAGGTCACATGGGCCACCCGCTATCACATAGCAAAGTGCAGCAGGGCCAGCCCTGGACTCAGTGACCTGCTCCACCTGGACCTCTCCACCCCCATCTTTTGTAATGAGAATCAAACCATGAGGTTCAGAGTTCTCACAAGTTCTAGAGAATGGTTGATGCATGTGCAGTGTTTATTCTATAAGTGGCCAGGACATACCTGCGTGGAGGTCTAAATGTCTCTCATCTGATTCTCTTACCTAGAAGCAATGGCTGATCAGAAAAACTCTGCGCTGTACACACTGCTGGGTGGTAGGTACAGACCGTGTGGTGATTATCGTTTGACCAGCTTCCAGTGGTGGCTCTGCTGTGATTTCATACTAACCTCTAACAACATGGAAATTGCTGCCCATGCAGATGCACCCCATGCGTGTTGACCTTTTAATAAGTTGCATTTGGGGGAAGCGTTTGGTTCTTTCGGGGGTGCAAAGGAAGGTGTCTGCCCCACACTGCTCCTCTGATGGAATCAAGACCCAGTGTCGCACACTGCCCTCTCCATCCTTGTCCATGGTGCACAGAGCAAGGCTGCTGACTCCCCGGAGCAGCCCAGGAGTTAGCTGGTTATTAGCAGGACAGGGCAGCAGTGCTGGAGGAAGTCCTGCTCCAAGCAGTCTTTATGAAAACACAAGGCACAACTCTTGTTTTCTTAGCTGTTTATGATAGGAAGCAGCCAGACTGATGGCCAAGTTGTGTTGTTTTGTTGTTTTTGTTTTTTAAGAAAACAAAGTCCAACAGTTTGACAGGGAATAGATTGTGCTCCTTTGCTCTTCTCACTAACCTGGCCTCCTCCCTCACGGAGAGGCCATGTGGCCAGCATGCTGTAGTGGCTGTTGCCACCTGGAATGCCATATGATCATACTCAGGGGCCTTCCTGGCATGTGGAGGGAGCTGCAGCCCTAGCATGGCAGAGTGGGGACAAGGTGAAGTGGGTACCCTGCTCGGGGGGCCCTGCAGCCCTCTTGATGGAGCCTTGATCCTGTGGAGATCTCAAATGGACAGACGAGACTGCCTGGAGAAAATGGTTTTTTTCCACAGACCAAACACAGCTTCAAACCTGCACTCAGAGAAACCAAGGTGAAGGGACAGCTCTTCCATAGTCTTTAGAACGCTGTCAGGCCTCTGTGCTTGGAGGTCACTCCGATATGTGAGGCCACTAGGATCTAAGAAGGTTCAGGATCTGATCAGGTTCAGTCCATGTTTCTGGATGTTGGAGCCAGGGCCTGGGTTTATGTTCTGACTCTGCCACCATCTCCTTGGGGGACTGTAGGCAAGTGTCTCAACCTCACCAAGCCTTGGTTTCCTTGACGGAACGTGGGACCAGCTCTGGCCTAGCAGGTGACCGTTGGGGTAAAGTGCCTTTCACAGTGATTACCTGTGATGTGATGTGTGTGACATGTATCCTCATCCTGTCCCTACGGTACCGGGACCAGGACACAGGTCCTTCATCCATAAAAGCCCCTTTCCCAGGGGCAGACAGGCTAGGGCTGAGGCAGCCATATGCACACAGGGTGTTACCAGGGGACTCTTTTTCCCCACGAGATTGCAGTTTGGCAGAAATCTTTGCAGTTGAAAAAGTCAGAGCAGGGGTACTTGAACTTCAAAGAGGGCTCCAGGGTCCTTCCTCTCTGGCGAAGCTCAGCCATAGTCACTTGTCCAGGACCAAATGCACATTTGGGTCTGAGTCACGAGTGGCTTTGTTTTTTAGGTACCACCTCTTGTATTCTGTAGCCTGCAGTTTTCACATTCTATGCAAGCTGTTTTTGTTTTTAAAAACTTGACCAAGCTTTACATGACAAGCGATAAAGTCACGTAAGTGTCAGCCTGTTCAGTCATAGTGGGGCCCCCCACCCGACCTGGGGGCCTCACGGAGGTTCCCTGTGGAAGGAGTCCTGGCATCCTGCATGTGTGACTAGAGCAGCCCACTGCTGGCCGTCTGCTTTCAGTGCTAAACATGGAGTTCTTGGCTTGACCCAAGCTAGAAGGCATACCCTCGGGCCATCGAGAACCACCCATGGGGGGCACACCCGAAGCTCTAGTGTCCGCACTGAGTTCTATGCGCTCGGAGCTCTTTTCTAGAAAGGTCTATCAAGGTATTGGGTAACTAGCAGGTGCCTGTTTGGGGGAGAGAGAATTGGTTTCTTCCAGGCAGATGCAAAACAGGCCCCACTCACAGCCTCCGAAACCTGTCAGTTAAAGCGGGCACTGGCACACCTCCCCCAGGTAAACAGTGGTGTATTTTCTGCAACGGATCAGAGACCGAGATCAGTCAGAACTCACCGCTGAAGAGTTTCTAGGTAAAAGTTGTTGATTTGCAAAGGGAGAAACAGATTTTTTTTTAAGGGCAGGAAATGGCTGTGTGGGTGTCAGTGATTGGGCCTCCGCACCCCAGCGACAGATAGCGGGATCCTGCGCCCGGCCCCACCCTTGCCACTTCCTGCAAGTGCAGCCCTGCGTTCGGTCCCTGCAGCGCCCGGGTGACACCAGCTCGCGGGCCCTCACCGCTAACCATCCAGTCACCTTTAACCTCTCCGCAATTTATTACCCTTTTATTACTGCTAATGACCTTTTCACCTCCAGAATAAAGCTGTGCACATGCCTGGGGTGTCTTTTTGCCCCTCTGCTCCCTCCCCTCAATTCTTCCAACGAACACAGGAAAGCAAGATAGCATTTAATCTGTGTCCTGTTTGAGTCAAATGATTTTCAAAAAAAAAAAAAAAAAAAGAAGTGCTGTCTACCCTAGAACGTGAGTCCCCTCCCACACCTGTGTGTGCAGATGCCACACAGGGCAATTGTGGCTTCTTGCTTCATGCGGTTTTCTGGCCACCGCCCACCTGCAGGCCACCCCACTTGCCCATGGGTCACCCTGCCCGTCCTGGGGGAGCTGCCCCATGGGACTTGGGCTAGGAGGGAAGCCCGCATTCCTCTGCAGTGCCAACCCATGTTCGCACTCGGCCCTCGGTGTGTGCCGCAGGGCCAGGCTTGGGGGGAGCCCAGGGTGGCCATCCTTCGCCCATACGGGTCCGACCTCTTGTTTGCTCAAGATCCAGTTTTAAAATGGCTTCTCCACTTGAGCCGTGCGGTTAGCACCTCAGCCTTGAACTTAACTACTTTAATTCCGTTCCCACGATGCTTTCAAAGAGATAATTCGGTGGGTACTTGTAAAGTTCTAGAATGGGACGAGAGTGGTTCACTGCCATCACAAGAAGCCTGGAAAATCCCAGCACTTGCGGACCAGCCGGTGTCAGGGTGCACCAGCGGAGTGGAGCCCTCCTTGCCCGCACACCACCTCTGCCAGCTGGGGTGGGGGGGGGTCTGTGTCAGGCCTGGGGGTGACGCCCTGGTAGCGCGAGCTCGCCGCCAGCCCCGCTTCCAGCAGAGAGAGAAACACCCTCTTCCTCCCAGCCTCTTCCTGGTGAGATGCCTGGAGACGGACTATTCTTTGGGGAACATTTCTGCTCTGCAAGGTCGGCTTCGTTTGAAAATAGAAACATTTGCCTATTTTAGCACACGCCCACCCTCCTGCACCCAGGAGGGAAGATTGAGTAGGAGTTCAGTGACACAGTTGTCACCCCTTGTTCAGTGGTTTAGGGTCTTGGAGCAGAGGAATCAGAGGCTTAGCCAGCCAGGCTCCCGGGGTGCTGTGGGGCCTCAAGGTGGGGGACAGACTCAGAGCTCCGGGGCCTCCCCCATCCTGCATCTCTGTGTGAACAGATAGGAGCCACCGCCCTACCGCCGCCCCTGGCCCCTCCCTAGCCACCTTGAGGGCCTCTTGTACCTGCCACCAGATCCCCCCTAACCCCTCAGTTCCATCTGTAGCAATGTGAGGGAGCCGAGGAAGATGTGCCCAGTGTGGCCCCTCATCCCTTTCTCAGATTCAGGAGACCCAGTCAGCCTCTCTTTGCCGGCCATTGTCAGCTGAAAAACAGCACATGCCCATGCATGGGATTGATGTGTGGGATGCAGGGGAATCTGTACAGAGCAAGAGTAGGGGGGCCCCCGATCTGCTAAAGGCTCTCCTGACTGCTTCCAAGCCACCCCGACAATGAGAGGGAGCTCCTGATTGGCTCTGCAGATCCAATGCATGCACACCTTTTAATTGTCTTTCAGACCCGCTGCGTGAGACTGGTGATTTTGTGAACTGTGGATTCGATACCTTTGTGCCTGTGCAGAGGTAGCGCTTTGACAGCTTTGGAGCTCCTCTGCAGGGGGTAGCAAAGGCTGGGCCGCCTTGGTCCTGTGGCACAGACCCAGGGCTCCCCCCCGCCCCCCCGTCTGGCTGCTGTGTGGCTACGAGTGTCTCCCTGTCCTCCAGGGCGCCCTGAGCCCCCGGGATGGAGACGGGGTTGGCACGCAGGGCTGCTCTGGCAGAATGTGTCGAAGGCAAAAAAAAAAAAAAAAAAAAATCAAAGAACAAATGTGATTTTTTGAAAAAGCAGAACTGTGAGACCTGCAGTCGGTATTGTTTTTGTTGTAAAGACAAATTTGGGATTTGTAAATGCATTTGTAAATCATGCATTTGTAAACTCTCTTCCCTGTTTTTGCTCAGAACTAAAGGAAGCTTTTGTTGAAACTTCTCGTAAACTGTGTCCCACTCCCAGTGATACTTGTCTTTTGAGGACCCCAAAAGCATGGCCACTTTTCTTCCTCCCTCTTTTCTCTGCTCTCTTGTCGTGGTGGGCTGACCCTGCATCCATGGGGCTCGGCACCAAGTTTGCTTCCATGACCTTTGACCACCTCCAACACCACATAGGCTGAAAAACATATTGGTCGTGGAGATGCCTGGTGGGTAATAGTAAATATTTGTTCAGCTTTTCTCAACAATTCGGTACCAAACCTCATCCTGTTCCCTTCAATGCATTAAGCAGATTTTCTTAAAATTCAGTAAATATTTTTAGTGGAAAATCTCAACGCTGTGATGGTGGGGACCTCAGATTTTATCTGCCAGGGCTGTGCTACTTGGCACGGCTTTGATCTGCCGGGTTTGCCTTCCCTCGCATGTGCATCAGCGAGAGCGAGCAGGGCTGGTGTCTGCAGGACTCCTCACTTACAAGCTGTTAACATGGTCCCAGGTGTCCTATTTTGAGAAGTTAGCTTCCCTCACTCATCTGTGTCCCACCGTAGGCAGGAGCCAGAGGGAAACACAGATATATGTTGGCAAAAAAAAAGGTCTCTTTCCATAAAAGATGCCCCAGTGATTATGAATTTGAAAGGTAGTGCTCTGGACAGCCTGCTTTCTTTCTCCCCATGTCCCCCCGCCCCCTAGTTAAGCTTTCCTGCCGAGGGCTGGGGGCAGTGGGGACAGCGGGTGGGAAGGGAGAAGCTAAGGAAACAGGGTGTGTCCCCTCCGCAGCCGCGGTTCTCCCGTGCAGTGTGACAGTCAGAAGCCTGGCAGTTGTGTGAGGGTCCATGCTGTGGAGGATGAGTGGCAGTTGCGTGGGTGTCCCCTGTCGTGGAGGGCCAGTGACAGCTGCGTAGGTGTCCCATGTCGGGATAAATGGCAGTTGTGCAAACGTCCTGTGTTGTGTAGGGTAATAGCTAAGGTGGGGCAGCTGTCCTGACCACAAGCCCTTTGTTTTTTATTTTTTTGTTGTGTTTTGTTGTTTTCGTATTTATCTCTCATCTACAGAAATGTAGTTGCATTTTCCAACTATGGCCCTGAATTTTATAAATAGAACCCAGCAAGTGTCCAGTTGGGATGAAAACAAACTCACGGTTAGATGTGTATTTTCGATATCTTTACCCATCAGATTTATTGAGACCCTAAGTCACCCAAAACCTCTTTGTCTCCTAATAAGTTAAAGACTTTCGAACAAGGGAATCTACCTTCTTTCAGAGTTTTGAGTTTTGCAGTTTTTCAAATGTGCATTCCATCATTTTTTTCCCAACGGGCGGACCAGGCTCTTGGGGACCATTCCCGGACAGCGGTTTCCTGAAAAGCGTGTTGGGAAAGGCGCAGCGAGAGGGAGCTCTGCTGCCAGACACTCACTCGGGAGCACCTGCTCAGGAGCACCTGCCTGGGGCCCGGCTGCTCCCTCGACCCAGGGTGCCTGCAGTATGGGGGCTTGGGGACACGCATGGCCTTGAAAAGTTAAATAGGAGAATTAAAGAAATTTTTTGCCAGGGTGGAGTCGGCCACCGAGTTTTTTTTTTTTTTTTTTTTTTAACAGCACACGCTGTGGTAAACCATCGGGTTCATATTGTTTTTGCTAAAGGCAGTCCTGTGTGCGGTTTCGGTGCACCGCTTGGGTAACTGTTGAAACTGCTGCGGTTTGAAATAAGCCCTATTTTGCCTTTTCTTCAATCTTGCATTCTTCTCCCCTATTAATGAGGAAGACTATGAATATTGGGGAGTCACTCTGGGGGGCAGGCAGCAGTTTCCAGCCCCTAGGGGGTCATCACTCTGTTGGTCCTCACTCCCCACCTTCCCACTGCTGAGGGGTCAGGTGGCACCCCGGCCCCGCGTGGACATCTAGGAATGGTGGTGCCACGCCTACCACATGGCTTGTGCGTCGGGAATCACCCCCAGGAGCTCTTGCAGCAATTTTTAAAAACTGATTATCGCTGCCTCCTCTGAAATGTGCCACAGTCCACATCTTTCCTATTCATGGTACCTGGAGCCGCAGAAAGCCTTAAAATGACAGTGAGTTCGCTCAGGGGCACAGAGGCAGCTGAAAATGACTTTGTCACGTTTAAGATAACCTATACCCAGAAAATCGGAAAAACGAGTAAGGCGTTAGCAGAAGTGGTTACGTAAAAGCAGGAACTACACCCAGAATGTTTTAAAAGTGCAGCTGCTAAAAATAAATGGGGGTGCAGAGTAGGAAGTTTGGACTGAGGGCAGTCAGGGTGTGCGTTTCTTGGCAGACAGCCTCTGGTCACTAGCACAATGTCAAGCCAAGCCAGGGATGCCATCGATTTTGCACGTGTCACGTCCAGTAATTCAGCCTCTGTGCCAAAGCACAAAAACAGACAACCGAGAAAAAAAACGTTCTGTTTCTTTTTTTCCCCTCTGAAATCAAGAGCAGTTGATGTGCCCTGGTTTCATATTAACACAGTCATGATTTCTAAATAACAACGGTTTCAGCAACGGAGCAAGACCAGGCCCCAGCAGTTTTGATGTGAACGGAGCTTTTCATCTCCCCGATCACCTCTTGGCTTGTCAGAAACCTCAGCTTGAAATCCTAGCAGGCTAGAATCTGAACCCCCCCCCACAAAGCAATTTAAAAACCACAACAAACCCAAACCAGGGTGGGGAGATGTTCCCAATTTAAAAGAAGGAAAGAGCACAGAAGTGGGTGATACCTTTGAACATTTGGACTGTTGTGCTCACCCTTGGGGTTGGGCTGGGGTCAGCTGGCCCCTTTATCCCTGCTCAGATATCTGCCCTTTGGACCAGACCCTACAAGAAATGCTCCAGGAAGTCAGGCAGTTGTCTACCTGGACTTACTGTAGAACCAGGAGCTGTGCCACGCCCTGAGATTTTTCAGCCCGTCCCCAGAAACTCTACTTTTTCCTGTATCAGAAGTTTTCTGTTTGGTCTGTTGTCATTTTAGTTTTTTATTAAAAAAAAAAAAAAAATCAACCCAAGAGTACATCAGTGAATAATATTGCTCTTTCTTGCAAAGGAAGGAAGCCAAATGCCTTATTCTTTCCTAGCTCACCAGAGGGGTTCCCTGAAAGGGCCTCAGGTCCCATGGGACAGTCCTGTGGCTCTTGTATGGCAGCACCTGGCCCAGAAGGAACCCCCCCACCCCCACTGAGGACAGGGATTGGCATTTACTTGTATCAGTGGTTGCTGAGCCCCACCTATGAGGAACTGACCCTCACATGTGGAGGTCAGACCAGGAAAGTCCAGTGTCATGGGAAGCAGACAAGGCATGGGGAGCCCTGCAGGGGAGGAATGAGCCCTGGGGGATGTCTGCCAGGGTAAGGGCGAGGCTGCATGCCAAGGCAGGGAGAGACCGGCTGGGCTGGATGGTACAGGTGGTCAGGCAGTGGAAGTAGCTACAGGAAGGAGGCTGGGGGTGGCCAGGCCATGAGGACCATGCATGCTTAGGTCGGCATCCCTTCCTCATGCAACCTGATCCTATGTCCCCAGCCCTCAGGACACCGTCCCCCTATGGCACCCCTGCCTATGGCCTTGAGAGTCCTTGCACATACCAGCTAAGTGTGCAGATGAAGGACAGTGTTCTGGGCCCTGAAAAGGCTGCGAGTGCCCCAGGAGGCCCCGGAGTGCCCTTCACTCAGGAATAAGTGTATCTACCTGCGATCAAGCCTTGGGTAGTGCCGCCACGGGTGTGGAAGGTGAGCTGGAGTCGGCCTCCTGGCAAACGCCACAGGGGACCTCTCCTGAGGCTGTGCATCTTCTCTTGGGGTGGCACCTGGTATGTGGCACTACTCCACAGTGGGGAAAGAGGGTACTGAGAGGTGTTTGAGGAGACGGGATGGGCAGGTGCCTGTGAAGCAGACCATGGGGAAGGTGACGTTTTCTGGAGGCTGCAGGTGCCACCATGCTGCACACAGAGCTTCTGAGTGACTCTGTCAGAGCTGCAATCCAGGGTCCTCTGTTTCCTTTGGGGCCCTCCCTGGGGCCAACAGTATCCTTCAGTGTCCCAGAAGGGCCTGATCACCTGGCAGTAGCATGTGTTGTGCTCATCGCCTGGCAGGTGCCTGAGCTTAGCGCCTGCTCCATATCACCAGTATGCGCGGGGTTCCTGCGAAAGACCAGGGAGTCACTATTTGTGCCCTTGCAGGCCTTACATTATCCGAGCTGCTCAGCTCTGCTGTTGTGGCATGAAAGCCACCATAGAGTGCACACAAATGAGTTGGCCCAGCTTACTGGCGTTGGCATGCCTGTAAAACTTGAGTTACAACAGTGGGCAGCCGTGTCGTGGGTCGACCCCTCCTCTGGGTGACCACTCTGGCAGCCCCACAGGGTGGCCTTCCCCTGACCCTGTGTGAGTGAGCTCGAGCTGCCAGAGCAGGGCCACGGGCTGTGCAGCTTAAACAACAGAAGTGTGTCCTTATCTCGTGGCTCTGGAGGCTGGAGGGCCAAGATCAGGGCGTTAGCAGGGCTGCTCTCCTTAGCTGGTAGCTGGCCATCTTCCCTCTGTGTCTTCACATCCTCCTCTTTCTGTGCATGTCTGTGTCCTAGTCTCCTCTTCAAATGGAATCACCAGTCTTAGTGGACTGGCACCCACCCATAGGACCTCACTTTGACTCAACTACCGTATCAAAGACCCCATCTCCAAACAGTCTCATTCTGAAGTACTAGGAGTAAAGACAACGTTAGGAATTTGTGCAGTTCAAAGATGCAGTTCAACCCATCACAACCCCTGAGTCTGGGAACAAGGTGGGGGTGGGTGCTGCTGTGCTGTTCCCCGTCTTCTAGGGGTAAATGTGGCCTGCCCCAGGACTAGGCTGGAAGAGATGAACAGGGGGACAGGAGTGCACAGGGGCTTCCTCAAGAGGGCAGTAGTTGGGAGTGCTTCCTGGGCAGAGGGACCAGCCAGATAAAAGCCCTGAGTTGGGGGAGTTCCCAGGAAAGGAGGTGCCACTCAGGCCCTGGAGGGCTGGTGGAAGATGAGTTTGGGAAGAGTTTGGCATGGGTTGTGGAGCTTTTGGAAATCACCACGAGATGGCGGAAACATGGGCCCAAGGCAGGGTGTGGAGGGGGGCAGGGGGCAGAGGAACTTGCACTGTGGACAGCAGGGCCCCAGCCTCACAGAGCTTACATTCTGTTGAGAGTAGAAATACACATGTGACATAAGGACAGAATGTCACTATGGCTGCAGAGCAGTAGACAGGGAAGCATCTCAGCCAGAAGGGGAGAGGGGCAGCCTCCTAGTGTTTGGTATCCACAAGGGGAAGGGCCTCCCAAGCCTGGGAGCAACAGATGCAAAGGCCTGAGCTAGGCAGAGCAAGAGGTGGCCGTGGTGGTAGGGCAAGGGGCAGGTGGATGAGGCTGCTGGGTGGTATTTCTAGGGCAACCTCAAGCCTTTGGGAGATCCAGGCAGCGTGAGGATCAGCTCTATGTTAGAAGACCACTTTGCTGGGTGGGGATGGCCTTCCAGGCAGGAAGCCGAGAAGAGGAGCAGCCATTGGGCAGCCTAACTGACCTATTGGCTCATCCCTCAGGCCAGGGAGTAGGCTGGCTGTGCATAGTGGCCATGGGGGAGGCAGGTCTTCAGGGCCAGTGGGACAAGCCAGGGAAGCTGTGGCAGGCACCCAGAGCACCCTGCTCTCTGTAGCCCGGGGGGCACTGGGATCCAGAATGGGGAGGAGGTGGGAGAGTGAATGTCAGGGAGGAGCATTTGGTGCTGGAGAGAGCTTGAAGATCTGGGCTCTGTCATGGATAGAGGAGGAGATACCACTGGTAAAGACTCGACTGGTACAGAAAGTGGGGGCGGCACCCCCAGGCCTTCGCTTTGACAAGTCATTTGCTGTGGGAGAGAGAAATCCTAATTCTTGTTGCATGGTGTCAGTGTGGCCCACCTAGGGGCTTTGGCAAAGGCTTTCCGTCAGGGACCCTTCTAGCTCACAGGGCCCACCCACCATGGGGCCCCATGTATGCCTATGATTCAGCTGGAGGCCACAGGGAGAGACAGTCCTATGCTTCAGCCTCCCCCTCTCCCTTTCCTTCTCCCCCTGCCTTGGTCCACGCGAGTCCTACTGGTACTGCCTGGGGCCAGCAGGGTGACCGAAAAGGTACAAGGTGCCAGAGCAGCCTCAGAGTGGGGCACAGGTCATGCTGCTCAGAGGAGCGCTGTGCATCAGACCCCTGCCTCTTCCTTCCCGCTTCACACATAGGAAACAGGCCATCTAGGGCCGAGGTGCTTGTCCTGGTTGAGGTCTTGGAGTTGAAAGAAGCAGAGGCAGGCTGTGGCTCCAGAGCTTCTAGGAAGACACCTTGGAGCCTTTGGAAATGTGGCATCAGAGAGAATGGTTTTAAGAGCTGGGCATGGAGATTGAGAGCCAGGTGGTCTCTCTAGCTGGCAGGTCATGTGGCAGAGGCTGGCTGGGTGAGGAAGGCAGGTGTCCCAGGATCAGGTACCCCTTGGGGCTGGGGGGATTTTCTGGATGTGCACCTAGACGTCCAAGGTCATATGTGGAATGCGGCCCGTGGCTTTTGGGTTCTTTGTGCACATAGTTTTGAAATTGTAAGAGTAACCATAAGCAGCTGGACTGACAAATTGGAGTCTCTAAGCTGGGGCTTGGACTACATCCAATATCTCACTCTTGGTGCCCCAACCACCCTGGCCAGCCACTGGACAAATGAGTGGCTTCGGGCAGGAACCTGGCCTATGAAACTGGCAGATACTGGAAGCTCATCAAGTGTTGGCTAGGCAGGCCTGGAGAGGCCCCTGGTTCCCAGTGGAATGTTCCGGCACATTGGCAGGACTTGTTAGGAGAAGCTACCTACCCTCAGGCCACTGCCCCAAGCATGGTCTCATGACCTTGGTTCCCTCTAATTCTGAGCCCGTCTATCCCACACATGTCCGGCCATCATCTGCGTTGCTAGGACCCAGGCATTCTAGTGCCACCTCTCAGCAAGAGCCCAGAAAGGCCCAAACCCTGCCTCCTGGAGCCACCTGCACCAAAAGGCAGAAGCGGGAGCTAAACACAGATCATAACCCTCAGGACAGCTGAGGCGGTTGTCTGGTGAGCTGCCTCTAGACCCTCACAACCAATGCTAACTCTTTCCCATATTGTGAAACTAATCACTCCTGTTAATTGCAAATACCTCTCCACCTACCCGCCCCCCCCCCATTCCACCCACCCCGTTTTTTTTTGTTTTTTTTTTTTTTTTTATTGTTAGAAGCTTGCAGTGTGTTTTTCTGCTCAGCCATGACTTTTTTTTTTTTTTAACTCATTGTGATAGTAAATGTGTTGCCTCACTAAAATGAGTCCCTTTGAAACATGCCTGCGTGTAAACTCGGTAAAGACAGTAAATTTTAGCTGAGCGGGGTGGGGAAGAGAGGGAAGGGGGCTGTCTGAAGTGGTTTTCTTGTATCGCCCACAACTCCGTTAAGCCTCCGAGATAAGGTGAGAGTGAAGCGAGATCCATCCAGGATGCCCCTGGGATCTGCCCCCCAGCGAGCCACATCCTGGCCCTTTCCAAAGAGGGAGAGGGCATCCCTGCCAGCTCTCGCTGCCCTCCTCCTCAGTCAGGACTCTGTTCTGTCCGTGGTCAGTAACTTGTTTTTCTTTTTTTTTCTTTTTTCTTTCTTTCTTTCTTTTTTTTTTTTTTTTTCTCCTAAACTTTCCAGGTAAAAGTACACCTGTAAGCCAGCTTGGTTCTGCAGACTTTCCCGAGCCCCCCGATCCATTCCAGCCACTCGGGGCTGACAGCAGTGACCCGTTCCAAAATAAAAAGGGGTTTGGGGACCCGTTTAGTGGAAAAGATCCATTTGCTCCCTCCTCTTCAGCTAAACCTTCTAAAGCCTCTTCCTTGGGCTTTGCAGACTTCACCTCTGTAAGTTGAGTTCCCTCCGCGCCACCCCCTCCACCCTCGGCTTTGCAGCTTCTTTGGGGTTCTTTTTTTGTCTCTTTGAAACAGCAAGCCTGGTTTATGTCTCCCGGTACCTCCATGCTCTCATTTGTGTTATTTATTCTGTACTGCTACTTTGTGTAAGAAAAACAGTTTCTCAATAAAAAAAAAAAAAAGAAAAGAAAAGAAAGAAACGAAAAGAAAAGAGCTACAGTTTGGATACTCTGTGATAAGGGCATGTTCTCTTCCAGCAGGGTGGCTAGATGTACCTGTTTCCGCCCTCCCTGGTAGACTGTATCATTTCTGCGGCCCGGAGGCCGTTGTGTTGATGGATTTTTGGAAGCTGAGGGGTCAGATGCTTCTGAAGTACACACACAAGATTGCAGAAGTCCCATTAGGGTCTCACTGTCCTCAAAAGGGTCTTTGGGCGAGAGCTGTGATGGTCCCACTCCAGGGCATTTTGAGCAGCAAGTGAGAATCGAAGGACCCTGGCAGGGCATGCAGAGGAAGAGCAATTTGATTTTTTAGAATGTATTTCAGTTCCCAGCTATGATGGAAAGAAATCCAGCCTGGAACAACTGCTCTGAAGCCCTTTTCCCTCTGCCAAACCAAAACCCTAACCCTCATGGAGCCATTTAGCAAAGCAAAGTGCCTTTTCAGAAGCTAATCCTGGGACTTGGAAAGCCTGGCTGTTGTTTCTCGGTGTGCAAAACATTCTGGATTGTGAAACGCTGTCACTGGGGGGTGTTTTTGGTACACCTTCCTCGGTACCAAGAACCTTATTCTCAGAGAGCTTCAGATGTCATCTTCCCAGAATTGGGTTCACCATCCGTTGTGCACTGTTTTTACATCCTAATTTGCAAAGTCCTTTGTTTCCTGGTTCGGTTCGGGGTGAGATATATTGTTTAATAGACGCTCCAGCTCCTAGAATCTCTCTTAAAACCAGATCTGCCCTGGCGGGGCCCAGTGAGTGCCTGATGCACTTCAGATCCACCTCGTGTGCACAGCTATCCTGTGTCTTACTGCAGTTGCCCAAGACACCACACATTCCTGGCTCTTGGCGACCTGTAAATATTTTACGACTGCAGTTAGCTCAATTTTGTTGACAGCCAGTGCACACCGTGGATGTATCCAAATGGCGACGTTATTAATAAAAGCCAAAAACAAAACCCGCTTTATCTACAGTTTCTTAAATAGTACTGCATTTGTGTTTTGGTGGAAAAAAAATTAAATGCCGATGAGAGAAAGAGAGCTATTCACGCATGATTCAGGTACTCTGTTTTGGGTAGGGACGAGGGGTAAGTAGATGTGATTGGTAATTTGGAGAAATAACTATTCTCTTTCTGAAATGCAGGATTCTGTTTGTGTTTCCCCCCTAACCCTCACCCTGATGGCTGGTTGGGGGAGAATATTTAAAAAAAAAAAGAAAAAGAAAAAAAATCCCAGGTTTTAAGCTATCATTTGGCCCACTATTTCTGGTCATTCCAGAAACATTCTCAATATTGAATCCTTGTTTCCTAGTGGTGGGTCAGATTCTGCCTTGTTGGTACCCCTGCTGTTCTTTGTTTAAAATCACCTTTCCTGCTTCATATGCCCCAGTTTTCCCAGAGGAAATACCCAACAATGAGATTTTACCCCTCTGATAGGATGGAGTGTGGGATAGGCAGGACACCTAACTGGTTTGATTTTGTCCCCTTCAGTCATACCATAGTTCAAAAATGGTCAACCTGTCCCACTTCAGGGCACTTGGGATGTCTTTGCATTTTTGTGACATCCGGGGATGCAGTGCATTGGCCAGTGGGCTCTGGTTTGCTAGACCTTGGAGGTTTGTGCTAACTCAGAAAAGGCCAGAGTTGGTCCCTCCGGGTTGTAGGTTTCCTCAAGTAAATGCTGAGAGGTCTCTTGCTGCCCAGTAGACTGGCACCATGACTCTTTCAGTGTGAATGTTCTAAGAGAGCCCCCAAGACATGTTGTTACCCATGCATAAGCAACGTGGTCCACGTTGGAGTCCAGGGAAGCTGATGTCACACGCGTGTGCAGTCCCCCCGTTGGCGCCCTGGTCCTGCCATTCTGGAAGCCTCTAATTTATGAGCCCTGAGTTTCCATCAATGGGTTACTTGTGCTTGTAGCTAGTCACAGGAAACGTCTCCAAGATTTCTTAAAAAACAAGACTTTCTGTCTCAGGCAAATGTGTTTATTAGGAAGTAGCTTTTATAGGTTAGCAAAACGACTTTTTTCCGGAAGTTTGTGTTAAGAGCAGAGCAAATCTCAGATGGGATGTGCTGTGCTGTGCACCGTTGGACAAGTTGGATGCGATTCTCACAGCATAAGTGAGCCAACGGGAGGTGCTGTCGGATGCCTCAGGCCCCAGTGAGGAATGGCCCCGGGTGCCTTCGTGTGCAGTCTTCTGAATCCTGGATTTCTGCTGAGAGGCTGCTAAAGGAAAACCGTGTAGCATCCTCCCCGAACACGGGAGATGCTGTGGCAGGGCGGCATTCTGTGCCCCGCTGTCTCAGCTCCAGGAAGGCGCCGGGGTGAAGCAGGAGTCACCTGCCGTTCACGGAGTGGCAGCTGTACCCACAGGCGCCCCAGGTTCCGGCCATCACGATGCATGAAGGTTGGAGAATCCGAGTGGCCTAGTCAAGGGGTCTCCACTGGGGCCGAGAGAGGCCTTTGTGCTGATTGGAGGCCCAGAGGGAGCTACAAGCAACCCTCTCCCTCCAGGTCGTCTCACGGACACCACGGTCCAGCCTGCTTCTCCAGCACGCACAAACAGCGCATGCTCGGTGCAAGTCTCCAGACAGGATCCAGAAGCCGGCCCCAATCCAGTCTGCTCTGAAGGCATCTGGAATGTTCCTGTCAGCACATTTCATTTGAAAATGGGGACCCCTTGAGCAGGAGGCTCTGCAGTGACATCCTGAGACTCTGGGGCTGGGCAGGAATCATAGTGTGGCCACATGATCTCCACTGATACTTGACCCCTCCTGGCCTGGCATCCAGGCTGTGGCTGGATCACCCTGGGCATTACTTGTCAGCCCCCACCCTCCCCAACTGGGCTGACAAGGGCGAGGTCCCTGTCAGCCATGCTGTCCTCTCCTGCCGCTGTCAGCATACCAGGGAGCTGTTTCTGCCAGTATTTGGTTTTTTTTCCCTTGTTTTTCTCCTGATGAGCTGTTGGAAAAACCCCAGGGAGTGTGAGGGTGGAGGCTTGCTGTGATGGGCGGTGGCAACAGGAGGGGTGAGGGCTGCATTCCATGGAGTCCTACCTGGAGACCCATCAGCCCCAGAATGCTTCCTGGCTAGTTTCTCTAAGAAACTGGAACTCAGGCTTTCTTCCTGGGGACAGCTCGTCACGCTGACCCCACACCTGTCCCCACCTGACCCCCAAGGCCACGTGGAGGAGGCCTCCTCTCCTGCCTCATCTCCTTCTCCCGGCCTCATGTGGTCCAGATCAGGCTCCCTTCACCGCACCCCTCCACCCACCTGCGCACAAACCCCTGGCAGTCTGGTCCCTCCCACCCTGTGCTCCGTTTTGGCAGCACCAGGCTTGGGTGCTCGACACCCCCCACCCACTCCTACACTCACAGAGGTGCCCTGTTGCCCCAGCCCTGCAGCTGTAGCTGACTGCCCCCCCCCCCCAGACCCAGAGAGAAATTCCAGCCTACTGAGGGCCCAGGTTCTGCAGCCACTGCCCCCATTTCCCCAGGCCTCCGCGTCCCCACCTGCCAGAGGAGCTCACCTCCCAGGTTGTCACTCAGGCTCTCAGTACATGCGTGAAGAAGTAGTCCAGAATTTGTCGTGCTTCCCTCCCCGATGCTCCCAGTGGGGTCTGTACAGGCCTCCGTGAAGCCTGTGTCGAATTGGGATTGTTTGTATGTCTGCTCCCAGGGGATGCCTTTCAGAGGACCGGCCTGCCTCTTTCTTTGGTGTCACCTGGGGCTCCACAGAGAGCTGGCCAAGCCGGTGCAGAGGAGAGAGATGCAAAGGGAGGCCGAGCCCGTGGACAGGCCGCAGCTTTGCTCTGGGGCGTGGGGCATGTGACTGGGGCTCGTGGGGGAACCAGAGACCCACACCAGGGGAAGAGCACATGAGGTCTAGCTTTGCTTTTTTTTTCCGTAGAGCTAAGATACCTTGAATGGTTTGAAACCACCCATCTTGGTGTCAAAATGGTTTCCTCCCTTGTTTAAAAAAAATATATATTTTTTTAACTGAACCTTTTGGAAAAAGGACCTCAAGAACTCCCGGATGGATCGGCAGCATTAATGCCAGGGCTTCCATAAATGTTGAAGTAGCTGGTGGCTCTTAGTGAGTCTGGTGCCCCCCGGGCCATGGCTGGGGTAAAGAGGCCACATTCAGGACCGTGTCATCCGTGCACGTTTAAACGCAAAGCCGTGCGCTGCCAGAGCTCTCCGGTCGCAGCGCCTCCCACCCGCTGGTGTCGTCGGCCTGCTGGAGGCTCGCTGTTCGAGCTCCTCGGTTCAGCTGACCTCTGCTCCACGGCCGCTCTCAGAGATGCCCCCACCGTGCCCGGAGAGGAGGCCAAGCGGAGCGGGGACCTGTCCCTCACCCTGTGAAGCCTCGGAGACTCTGACCCGGGGCTCACGGGAACTCCCCGTGTCCCCAGACCGATGCCTAGCATTGCCTGCTTTGGTTTCCCGCAGGGGGCCGGGTGGCTGGTTTCTCTGAGGTCCGAGGTGGTAGTTGGGGTCAGACTCAGCCCTGTTTCTCAGTGCATGCGACTGCGGGTCAGGACTGGGCCATGCGTGTCCCCTCCCGGCTCCCAACCAAGACCTGGGCTTCTGGCTTTGTCTGGTTTTCACGTGCACGCCAGGCAGCCCCACCCCGCCCAGTGCCCCCCAGCTCTGCATTTCCCTGCACCCTGACAGCACGCGAGGGGCGTCCTCGGGGCCCGGCCCCCACCCCTGAGCGGCAGGTTGCAGCGCCCAGGCCAAGTAACCCAACCTCCATTTTCCTTTGCAGTTTGGCAATGAGGAGCAGCAGCTGGCGTGGGCCAAGCGGGAGAGCGAGAAGGCGGAGCAGGAGAGGCTGGCGCGGCTGCGGCGACAGGAGCAGGAGGACCTGGAGCTGGCCATCGCGCTCAGCAAGGCCGACATGCCCGCCGCCTAGGCCCCGGTCAGCGGCCACGAGCGCCAGGCGGGACGGCCGCGGGGGCGGTTATGCAAAAGGAGAAAACTCAAGTCTATCTATACACACATACACACGCACACACACGCTCACAGTGGTCCCCGTTCGCGTTGTGACATGTCACAGCCACTGTTATGTCAAGGACTCGCTGGTCGGAGGGCCTCGGGCTCTGGGGGCTCGCCCAGCAGAGAGGCCCGGAGAGGTGCCTGCAGACGCTCCTCTCCGCGGTGTCCCTGTGGAGTGACAGCACCGGGTCTTCTTCCTCCACCTGGAGCACAGGACGAGTAGAGGAAGCGCGGTGACTCCTTGCCTTTCATCTGCTCGTACCAGCGCCCAGGCGCACCACCCCCATGCCTCCCCGACTTCCCTTCGGAGACAGACACCTGGGCGATGTATGCATTCGTTGTATAAAATTAAGTTTGAATGATTAATATAAAATATTTTAATACAAAACAATCTTTTTTTTTCCCCTTTCATTTAAATATTATTTTCCTTGCAGTAACCTTCACGTGTGGTGTCACAGAGGCAAACCAGCCCCACAGTGGGTGGAAAACCAGATGGAACATTCTTGCTTAAATCCTCAGTGTTTGAGCAGCTTCTAGGGCCACAGAGCCAATTTGGGAAGTTTGTAGGGGGCACCCCAGGATACAGAAGGTCTCTGAGATGGTTGGTAGTAACCTCACTGTCCCTAGAGCAGGTGGCCCTTGGTAAGGGCCCTGCAATTGGAAGAAAGATTCTTGCACAGTTCACTGAGGGCTGGTCTACATGGGGGGCGAGGCCACTAGGCAGTCCTCATACCACGAAACAAACCCATAGTCAGGGTTGGGAGGTGGGAGTTAGCCATTTGAACTCAGCTGAAATCCCCTAGAACATTCCTGAAGCTCGGACATCACTGGGGATGAGCTCAGGAGTTGCCAAGGACGTTGCAGATCTGCCCAGCTTTTCTTCTCCCTGTCCCCAGAGAGATGAGACACCCCAGGTCATCTTCTCTCAGACAAAGATGATCAATCTTTTGAATCTGAGCAGCCTGGGCACAGCCTTCATCCTGAAAAATGTGGCAGAGAGCCTCTGACCCCCAAGGCTGCGCAGGCTCGGAAGGGGAGGAGCCGGGGACGCCAGGACGGCAGGCCTACAGTGTTCCCCGCCAGGATTAGCCTCTTTGGGAAATCTCAGGGGACACGGCCCCAGCCCCTCCTGGTGGGGTGGATGCTGAGACCCTTCTCTGTTCTGTGTCTCTGGGCCAAGGTCCCTGCTGGCTTCCCTTCCCCAGCCAAGGTGGAGCTGCTCACCCCCGCCCCCTGCATGCTGCCTCTCTGCCGCCTGACTCCACGGGCTTTATCGGCTTTATCGCACCCGGGGAATCACAGGTATTTACCAACTCGTTTTTACATTTTAATAAACTTGACGTTTTAGACAGTTTTAGATTTGCAGAAAAATCACAAAGATAATACAAAGGGGTTCCCATAAACCCCGCATAACTTCCCCTGTGCTGAACACGTTAACATGGTATGTTTGTTAGAATTCATGAATCAATACTAAGAAATTACTATTAAGGTCACACTTTATTCCGTGTTTTTAAGTTTTTGTCCCAGGACCCCCACTGTGTAATGTCTAGTTGTCCTGTTTCCTAGGCAGGAGACCTGCTTGTCTTTGCGGACCCACTTGTCTTTGCAGACCGTGGCAGTGTGGAGGCGGCTGGGCAGGTGCCTCACAGCATGGCCCTCGGTTTGGCTTGTTTGAGGTTTTCCTCCTGCTGGGACTCGAGGTGACAGGTTGGGGCTGAGCACAGAGGTGAAGTGAGTCCCCATCACCAAACACCATGTCGCTGCGGATGTTAACCTTCATCTGAGACAGACGGGCTTTCCAAAAGGCAGCTTTTCAGAGCCAGGTATTCGGTGACGTAGACTCATCTCAGGGTGAGGCTGAGAGGACACCGTGAATCGAGGTAGGGTAGGGGATGTGGAGATCACCCCAGACAGTCCGGGCCCTTGGAAATTGCCCATTTCTGGGCGATTTTTGGACGAAAGGCCCCCAAGATTCCCTGGTGCCCATGAGACAGCCTTGCTTCTCCGTCACCAGCAGTGATGTGGGCCTGTGGGCTCCCTGAGCTCTGATGTGCGCCTCATCCTCTCTGGAAGGGGGAGCAGCTTCCAGTATGTGCCTTGAGATGGTTCCTAAGGCTTCCTCCAGCTGAGGTGGGACCATCGTGTATCCCCTTGGGGAAGTCACTGTGTCACCATCCCCAAGCTGGTCACGGCTCCACGCTTGAGTACAAGGTGAAAAGCTCACGGTTTTTGGGGTGATGCAACTTGCATCCTTCTGTCCTCAGAGCCACCTTACAGGTGAGGCGGGAGAGGTGAGAATGCATTTTCCTGATGGAAAAACAGGCTCAGTGTCTGTGCTCATTTGCCCAGAGCCCCGAAGCCCTGGAGAGGTGGTGGCTTGGTGTTCTGCTCGCCTTAGGAAAGATTTGTTTCATCTTGCCTGCTGCTTTTTTATGTATGCACTGCCACGCAGAAGAGGTACAGAGTCTCTTTATGTCTTAGAAATGGAGGGCCAGGCACTGAATTAGGAGTTCTTACCCAGAGGGGTGCAGTGGGCTTCAGGGAATCCTTGAACCCCAGAGAATACATTTGTGTATTTCTTCTTGTTTGTTTTGTGGGGGGTGTCCTTGAAGTTTTCATGCTGTCGGCAGCGGTTCTCAGACCACCACCACCACCACCCCAAAAAGGTTATAAGCCAATTTTAAATCCTGTTTCCTTTTTCCCCAGCCTTATACACACACTCATGGATACTCACACACAAACACACACACCTGCTTGCTGTGCAAATAACCGAGCCTCAAATCCACCGATACCATCCCAACTCCCACAGGCTCTCTCTGCCTCTTCCTTGGCAAGGAGCACACACTTTCCTGAAAAAAATAGTGTCCAGTATGAAAGCATTTATTATGAAAATCTCCCAACATAGTAGCAAGAAGAGTACCGTGAATACCCTGTACATGCGTGGCCCACTGTCACAGTCCACCACCTTCCCTCCCCCAGTCCCTTTGCAGACAGGCTGTAAAGGCTATTCTGTCCCCGTGTCACTTCATCCTTCCAGATTCAAGGACATGTCACTCAAAAAGGTGGGCACCTTCTCACACAGCTGCCAGGCCACGATCACACCTACAACTAAGAGTCACGCCTTCCTTCCCTTTAGTCACATCCTGCACGTGAGCGTCGACTTTTGATTTGGTGACATCACTGATGTACTGGCCGATGGCTGGAAGCCTGCCCCCTTAGGAGGTTCCCCCCCACCCCGCCCCACTGCAGGTCCCACCTGTGGCAGCTGCTTCCCCACCTCCTTGCCCACCTGCCAGTGACCCAGCTCCGGCTGCAATGGGGCCAGAGACCAAGGGTTCAGGGTACCTGGTCTGAGCAGCCTTTTGTAAAAGGTTGACTGTTGGTCTGCAACTCGCTCCAAGTAAACGGAATTGCATCTTCAAAGCCAATTGCATTTAAAAGGACATCCTAATCCTGGAACAGTTGTGGAAAGCTATTTTTAAAACAGGAAGCGTCTGAGAAACAAAGACCCTGCCTCTTGAAATAATGGAGTAAATATTTCTGCCCCCTTATCAGATCTGGTTCCTTTGAAACATGGTTCTTTTTTTTGTTTTGTTTTTTTTCCCCAAATTTTCCCCAGTAAAAGTTACCAGGAGCCGTACAAATTGTATCATGAGCTGTTGTTGGAAAAAACATAAAGGGAAATGTGATCCTTATCACCAACTTATTCCAGAGAAATTACGTGATGTGTGCTTGCATGGCTCGGGTTGTGTTTATGTTTAGTGGGTTTTTAAATATCTCTTTGATTTGCTTTCTGGCGGCTGCGCTGTGTGCACTCTGCTTCATGACCTTGAGCAAGCTACCTAAGTGCTCTGGGACTCACTTTCCTCAATTAGCCAAGGAGGTTGGACTGGACAACCAGTGGAAGACCCTCCTTGCTTTAGAAGTCTGAAAATTATTATTCAAGGCCGTAGAAAGACATGTATTTTAGGATTTCAGGTACCATAAGAAAAGAAAATGGAAATCGTCCCACTAACCTCATCTTTACTTAAAATATTTTGTGCACATATAGACAGCAATGTTGTATTATGATCACCGAACATGGTAAGAGACTAGAACGTAATTATTCCAACCACTAAAAAGAAATTACAATTAAGTCATGCAGGGACACCTGGGTGGCTCAGTGGTTGAGCGTCTCCCTCCGGCTCGGAGTGTGATCCCAGGTCCAGGGATCGAGTCCCACATCGGACTCCCCACAGGGAGCCTGCTTCTCCCTCTGCCCGTGTCTCTGCCTCTCTCTCTGTGTGTCTCTCGTGAATGAACGAATGAATAAGTAAGTAAATAAATAAATCAATCTTAAAAAAAATAAACCCAAACAATTAAGTTGTGTAAGAGGGGTGCTAATTATTGCTACAATGGGAATCATATTATAATATATAAGTGTATCTATCAAATTAACATGTACACCCTACACTTACACAATGTTGTACAAATTTACATAATGTTATATGTCAAATGTATTTCAATAAAAGTATTTTTCCATGCATCAAAAAAATCGAAAAAATATTTTTCCACTCTTGATAACCATTGAATAGCTAAGGGAGAGATACTAGCTTAAATAACGTGTATGTGTGTGTGCGTGTGTATACACTATTGTATATTTACTACCTATACTATTATATATACTATTATTATACAATTACTAGCTTGACATAATAGACTATTATGTATAATAGTAATACTCATATATAGTACATATAACATCAATATCACTACATTGTGTTGATAATAGATATCAAAAATAATTATATATATCTTATAAACTTTAAAAAACCCAGTACATTATAAGAAACCCAAGTTTAATAAATGAACAATTCTATGACCTTGCAATGGTTTTCCTACAACTGACCTTCAACCTTGGGAGTCGAGGCCCTTTCTGAGGACCAGAGCACAAGGACTTTTGAGATAGTGGTCTGTAGTGAATATTGTTTCTTTGTACTAAAGACAAAGGGCAGAGTTTCCATTCCAAGAGCCAAAAAAAGACCCAAGATGAGATGGAGCCATTGTTCAACCATAAACACACTTTTCAAAGGAAACGAGGATCTTGGTTCTAAGAGAACAGCATGGAAGACCGGAACTGGGATTCATTTCCGGTTCTAGATCCTGGGATAAGAGACCTATGGCTTCTCTTCCCCTAGGGGAGACCAGGGAAGACACAGCCGTGTGAAGAAACCATGGGTGTGCTGGGAAGGACACAGCCTTGAGTCAGACTTGATAGATCTTGGGGTGCCCACTTCACCCCTTGGAGTCATTGCTCCTCCTCTGTAAAGTGAAGATAATAACTCCATCTCCCCAGGCTGTTCTGAGAATCCATAGCTGAGTTCCTAGCACATTCTATGTGCTCGAGCTAGAAAGAACAGTAGTAGGAGTTTTGTTATCTAGTTTGTTACCGATTGTGGTTTTAAAAAAAAAACCAAACCCCACTTAACAAAACAACCATTTTTAAAGTACAACTCGGCAGCGTGGACTGTATTCGCATTGTTGTGCAATGCAATAATAGCTCTCTAGAACGTTTTCGTCTTGCAAAACTGAAACTTCATACCCATGGAACAACAGCTCCCCATTTCCCAGTCAGTAGTAGTGGGTTTTGTTATTACTGATTCTGATGCATATTATTAACGCTATGGTTCCTACGATAGTGATTGCTTTGCACTTTGATAGCAAAGCTTATGTATTCTAGTCCTACTACCCAGGAACCTGCGGACAGAGGTAACTCTGTCTATACTAGCTAAAAAGCTACCGCACTATTGCGCTTTTTTTTTTTTTTTTAGAGATTTTATTTATTCATGAGAGACCCAGAGAAAGAGACAGAGACATAGGCAGAGGGAGAAGCAGGCTCCCTGCGGGGACCCTGATGCGGGACTTGATCCCAGGACCCTGGGGATCACAACCTGAGCCCAAGGCAGATGCTCAACCACTGAGCCCTCCTGGTGCCCCCGCACTATTGCTTATGAAGGGAGGCTCTGGTATGGGGTCGCGGGGAGATAGGAGGCCCAGACCTGCCATGAAGCTCCCCCAAGATTGTGTCAAAGTCTGTAGACAGAAGGGGGCTCGAGTGTACCGAGGATCTTGCGTAGACCAAGTCTACTGTCAGCCAACATCCGGGAAAATGGTGCTTATGCCTGAAACCAAGGGCTACCTTTCATTCAGAGGCTTGGCCAGGGGACTTATCTCTGGAGGAGGACAGATGCCACTGCCCTTGTGTGGCACTGCTGGACTGAATCACGGGCTTGTCACCACTTCAACAGTGGTTATTTTTATAGCCGACAATGAGACTTACTGGAAGTGGCTTGGCATTCGTGCATAGAAAGCTCCTGCAGTTAAATTTGAGGAGTTGGATGGAGGATATGAGCCCCGGGATGTGGGAGCTCTTCAGGCCCTTGACCAAGACGTTCCCACAGAACAGATCCCTTCCAGCCCAGCAAGAATTCCGGGGATCCCCAGCCTTCCAGAGGACTGGTTCTTTCCGGAAGAACCGGTGTTGGATGCCACAGACCATTACCCGTACCACGGTGCTCCGACCCTCCGGGCTTACCCCAGCCAGCCTGGCCACCTGCCCCTGCCTGGCCCTCCGAGGGAAGGAGTGCGTCTGGCCAGCAATGGGAACATTCTATCATTTTCCATTTCCCACGCTGCTTTCTTGAGTTGTGTGAGCTGCTCAGCTGGGCTCTCTCTCTCTCTGTCTCTCTCTCTCCCCTCACCGTGACTGGGCCATGGAAGGTGGTTCATTTAACAGAGGAGGTGCTAGGAAGCTGATGTTCGGCTGGGGGGCTCCTTTCAGACATGGAGCACACCCCACCCTTTGCGGACGTCTCTCTGTCCCCCGGGCACGTGCCCCTGCGTGGAGCGTTTTTCCATACTTTGTCTTCAGGACACTTGCCACATTTCCAGCCACTCTTTTTCTCCGTCTTCAACTCCCCCTCTCACACCCAACCAACATTTTAGAACCCTGGTTTTGCTCACATTGTCTTGCTGACACGACACCCCAGTTCCTGGGGTGGTGCCGCATGTATTGTCTGAACTAAATTTTTTCCTTGGAAGCGGGGTTGAGCAAACAAGCAGGGGATTTTCCATTGGGCACCAGCTGGTTGCCTCCCCATGAAACAGTCTGTGGGTCCCTTGTGCCACTGTGGACTTTCTTGGGGGACGCAGGGACCCGGGACAGGTGGGGGACTTTGGCAAGGCATCTGCAAGGGTCTAAGTCAGGCCGGGAGACTCCTCCCCTGGCCTTCACGGAGGGCCTGTGGTGGCTGTAAAACTTGATCTAGAAAATTCTTCCCACTTATATTCAAAGGACGCAGAGTCCATTGGCACTGAGTCACCTCCTCCCCCCTACCTGCCAGCCTGGGACTGACTACTGTGTCCAAGCTCTGGGGCCTGGGGTGCTTTCTTACTGTTGGTCATTTGCAACTTTCTCTTAGGAGCCTCAGAGAACCGGGTAGATGTGCCGTATTTCTCCAAAAACTAGACACCCTCAAATGCAGTTCTGTTTCCAGAAACAGGAGATGCTGCCAGCAGCCAAGTGTTCTTTGAATCAGATTTAATTCCACAAATATTTGCCATCGTGTTGTTCTAGACCAGGGGTCAGTAGACTTTCTGTAAGAGGCCAGATAGTAAATATTTTTGGCTTTTAGGGCTATATGGTTTCTTTTTGGGGGGTGGGGGGAGAGGCATATGGTTTCTGTTGCAAGACTACGGTTGTAGCACAAACGCAGCCTGAGAATATATGTCAGTGATTGCCTGTGGCTGCCTGCCAATAAAACTTTATTTACAAAAACATTTAGGGGGCCAGGTTTGGCCTTCAGGCTATGGTTTGCGCCTCCAGATCTAGGGTGGGAGCTGGGTCCTGGGGAGGCAGTGGAGAGCCACGCATTTTCTCTGCCCTTACAGAGCTCCAGCTGAATTTTTTTTTTTTTTAAATTAGGGCCAAACAGTTTATGATTTCTATCTTTCTCTGGGGTGCTAGTGGTATTACTTGGAAGTATAAAAATGAAATGCTGCGTTGTTCACAATACCATTAAACCAGAGGTCCCCTCCCTGTTTCCCCATAAGTTTGAGAGTCAACATTATGTTTAAAAGGAAATTATGTGAAGTGAAAACAGCCCCTTGTGTGAATCTAATGACAATATCAAGGTCATACCACTGTTTGGATTCCCCCACTCTCTCTATGAGAGTCTCTCTTTTCCATCTTGACCTAAGGCTGACAGATGCATGGCTGAAAATAATTTTTTTAACCACAAAATGAGAAATCCGTCATTTTTCTGATGGATTTTTTCCCCTCATATATCCAAGGATACACATTAGTGGAGTTCCTTGAGTATTTCCTAATGAAACGGGGAAAGGAGTTTGAACTCACCCTTTCTGGGTATCTATTCTATTGTCTGGTTAATAAAGGAGTGGATGCTCCTGTCAGCGAAGCAGAGGCTGTTACTAGCTGGGAGTCTGAGAGGCTCCAGGTCAGCTTTCTGTTTTTATATCTGATTTTCCAAATGCTATGTATCTAGTTATTTATTTATAAAAGAGTGGTAAAATACGCATCTACGGGGCGCCTGGGTGGCTCAGTGGTTGAGCGTCTGCCTTTGCCTCAGGTTGTGATCCCGGGGTCCTGGGATCAAGTCCCGCACCAGGCTTCCCATGGGGAGCCTGCTTCTCCCTCTGACTATGTCTCTGCCTCTCTCTGTGTGTCTCTCATGAACTAATAAAACCTTTTTAAAAAAATACACGTTTATTTATATAATATATATTTATATAAAAATACGAAGTTTACCGCCTTACCCATTTCTCAGCGCACAGTTCAGTAGTGTTGAGTACATGTATGTTGTGCAGCTGCCCCTACAGGTCATCTCCAGAGCTCTTCATCTTGTGACAGTGACACTGTCCCCATTAAACACAAATTCCCCATCCCTTCCCCTCCCCCATGCCCACCCCCACTCCATCCCTGGCCTTTGCCCTTCTTTCTGCCTCTGTGAATCTGACCACCCTAGGGACCTCGTCTAACTGGGTCCTGCAGTATTCGTCTTTTGTGACTGGCTTCTTTCACTCAGCAGAATGTTCTCGAGGTCCATCTGTGTTGTAGCAGGTCAGAATTCCCTTCCTTTTTAAGGCCAAATCGTATTCCAGTGTGTGTGTGTGTGTGTATCACGTCTTGTTTTCCATTCACCCTTCAAGAGCTGGGACACTGGGTCTGCATTTTATTTTATAGTCACAAAAGAATTTTATTAAAAATGACAGTTTACGACTGAAGCCTCTATTCCCATTTTCATTTTTTTAAAAAAAGATGTTACTTATTTATTCATGAGGGACACAGAGAGAGGCAGAGACACAGGCAGAGGGAGAAGCAGGCTCCCTGTGGGGAGCCCAATGTGAGACTCGACCCCAGGACCCTGGGATCACGACCTGAGCCAAAGGCAGATGTTCAGCCGCTGAGCCACCCAGGCGTCCCAAATAAATACATCTTTAAAAATAGATAGATAGATAGATAGATAGATAGATAGATAGATAGACAAAATGTGCTCCTTTGAAGTTCCTTCATCTCTGAGTAAACGGCCAGCATTCCTTGATTGAGCGCCTACTGTATACCAGGCATGGTCCAGGCCTGTCCGTCAGAGGGAGCCCCTCCAGGGCAGCAGCTCAGACCTCCTTTATAGGGCACAGGAGATGCAACCTGAGAGCCCCAGGCTGACAGTGGTGAACTCGGGAGCCTGCTTGGCCCTGTCCCGTGTCCCCAGCTCCCGCCTCGTCGCCAGCGCTGCCCCCTGAGCCCCCCGAAGCTCAGGCCCTGGCGGGCAGGGAAGAGCGGGCCCTGCAGGACCCGGACACATGCAGGCAGAGAGGGTTGGTGGGAACCTGCTGTGCTTGATGTTACAACTTGTGAGATAAGAAACCTTTCCTTCGACAAACCTCTGTATGACTCAAAACGAACCCACGAGTCCCCGACAAGCTGGCCTGTCACCCCGGGCCGCGTTGAGGAAATGAGACATCAGGATGTGTTTGAGGTTTGGGGTTCAACGGAAACACACCGGGAATGTGGAGAATTCTGTCCTGGAGAGTCGGGATTGGCCCTGGGGCGCGTCTCAAAGCCAAGTGGAGGGACAGGGCTGGCCGGGCTCCTCCTCGCTTTGGAGCATCACAGAACCCAGAGGCCGCAGACGAGGGGCTGGGCCGAGGAGCGTGTCTTTCAGACTTGGGACAGTCCCCAAAAGGCCAACTTGGGGTCAAGGTTGAAATCAGGGGTGACTGAGGTGGAGGGAAGCAGAATGCGCTGGAGAAGGCAGGATGGCAGCCTTGAGAACGGCATCTGGCGTTGGCGGGCGCACAACTATTTCCTGAATGACTGTGACAATTTAGAGCCGCGTGTCTCGCAGTGCGGCCCGCAGACGGCCGAGCCAGAGTCCCCGCGGCGCTGTGCACATGCCAGCTCCTGGGCCCTGCGTCAGGCCCTCCAGACGGGGTCCGTCTCTGCTGGAGGACAGCGGGGAGGGGGCAGCCCGGCTGAGCTCCCACCGTGTGCCATGAAAGGACTCTCTGATTTACTCTTCTGAGCGGCTCGGGGCAAATTTGGCTCAGACGGACGGGCCGTTGCTCAGGGCTACGGCGGGAGGAGGGTGCCAGAGCTGGGGTCAACCCGGGCCACCGACTCCCCAGTCCTGTCTACACTGCACTCTGCACAGTACCCAGCATCATCTTGGCCTCTGAAGTCCTGTCAACCTGGGAAGCCCTGGATTTGGGGTTTTGCTGCTTATGAGTACCAAAAGCCAAGCCATACTGTGCCAGTTCATGGTGTTGACGGACTCCTCTCTTTTTTCTTTCCTAATTATTTTTATTATTTATTTATTTAAAAAATTTTTTTTATTGCAGTTCAATTTGCCAACATTTAGCATAACACCCAGTGCTCATCCTGCCGAGTGCCCCCCTCAGTGCCCGTCACCCAGTCACTCCATCCCCCCGCCCACCTCCCCTTCTACTACCCCTTGTTCGTTTCCCAGAGTTAGGTGACTCTCACGTTTTGGACTGACTCCTTCTCAACCACACCGCTCACTACTGGCTGCTCAGACCCAGTCGAATGGTGGAGCCAGATACCCATCCTGACACCCCCACCCTGGTTAGGTTGGCCCGTGTGACAGTGGGCGGGGCTCCTGCTGCGGAGAGTCAAGGCAGACTTCCCGGCAGAGGTGACCCTTGAGCTGGGCCTTGAAAGGTGGGCTAGGTTTGTCCCATGGACACACGGGAGGAGCTTTTTCATATGAGGAACAGCCTTTGCAAAGAAGTGGACTTGGGAAGGAGGGAGGGAGAGTGGGGTAGGGTGGGGGGACCTTGGAGATTGAGGTGCATGAGACACCCCAGGGGACACCCAGAGATCTCACGGGCACCCCAGATGTGCAGATGAGATGGGTCTCAGGTACACCCAGGCCCCTTGGGCCAGACCCGGATCTGCCCCCCACCTATCATGCAGGTCCACCTCAAGAGCTCAGGCCCCCAGCAAATCTCTTGGGGCCAGGATTTGCTCATTAAGGCTCCCAGCAGGTTCTCCAGCATCACTGTTGGTTAATTCCCATGTATTTCTGAGTTTGCCAAATTCATCCCCGGTTTGGATTTCTAGTTTCATTCCATTGTGGGCAGAGAACATGCTTGGTATTATCTGAAACCTCGTCAATGCATTGAGGTTGGTTTTGTGGCCTATCCTGGGGAATGTTCACGTGCCCTTAAGAAGAATGCATTCTGCTCCTGTTGGGTGGAGCGTTCTAGAAAGATTTGCTATATCTAGTTGATTTATAGGCGCCTTGTGCTTAAAAATAAGTTTTCAAATAGTCGGTGGGGGAAGAAGGAGGAAAACAAAAGCTTGTCAATAGAATGTTCTGTTCACTTCGTTCTAGGTTAAAACAGTCGAGTCCTGGCAGGCAGTGCACTGTTGGGGCTCCATGGGGTTTGTGTCTGTGGTTCCTGAGGGCCTGGGGACCCAGGAGGCCTGTCTGGCCTGTCCCGGTGAGTGGCCTCCACTGTCTCCGAGTGAGAACAGATGGTGTCAGCCCGTGTGAGGGCCCTGGATTTCTGGGTCCTGGCCCAGCTCAGGCCCTGGCCCAGTGGAGGGTCTCCGGGTCTGATGTTGCCCCCACCCCGAGGAGGCTGTCCTGGGACATTCGGGGCCTGGTGGTGTGGGGTGATTGCTGCACGCCGAGCAGTCTTCAGGATGAGCAGGCGGGCAGGCGGGTGTGCCGGGTGTGAGTAGCACCTCGACCGCAGGCCTGTCCAGCTCCTGCACAGCCTGGGCTGCTGCGAAACCCTAATTTTAGGGTGGCCCCAAAGTTGGGCCACTGGCAGTGCTCACCTCCCCATTGTTTCACAGAGGAGGAAACTGAGACCCAGTATGTGGCCAACTGAGGCTGACCCAGCGGTGAGCTAATGAAGAATCTGCTGGGACATTTGCAGGCCCCCAGCTCAGGCCAGCGGCACCTGGGTCAGCTGCTCAGGAAAGAAAAGCATTTCTCAGCTCCTGAGCAGCCCCGAATAAAGCTTTGAAAGAGAAGACAGGGGATCCAGCAGCTCCAGGTCTGGGTAGGCCCCCCTCCCACACACACAATAGAAAGCAGGGTCTTGAAGGGATGTTTGCACGCCCGTGTCCACAGCAGCGTCTTTCACAATCGCCAGAAGGTGGAAGTCACCTGAGTGTCCAGCAGTAGGGGAGCAGATAAACAGAATGGGGTCGAGCCGTCCGGTGGAGTATTACGCAGCCCCAAACAAGAAGGGAATCCTGACACATGCGTGAACCTGGAAGACTAAGCCAGACACAAAAGGACCCATACTGTGCGGTTCCACTTATGTGCCGCTTCTCGAGGACTCACAGCCACAGAAGCAGGAAGTAGAGAGTGGGGGGCTGGGGGAGGGGAGGGGGAGTCTGTGGTCCGTGGGGACAGTTTCAGCTTGGGAAGATGGGAAAGTTCTGGAGAGGGACCGTGGGGCTGGCTGCGCAACAGTGTGAATGTGCTTCATGCCCCTGGGTTGGACACAAAAATGCTTAAAGTGGTTTTTTTTCATTTTTAAAAAAATTTTATTTATTTATTCATGAGAGACACACAGAGAGAGAGAGAGAGAGAGAGAGAGGCAGAGACACAGGCGGAGGGAGAAACAGGCTCCATGCAGGGAGCCCAAAGTGGGACTCGATCCTGGGACTCCAGGATCACGCCCTGGGCCGAACGTGGCGCTAAACCGCTGAGCCACCTGGGCTGCCCTTAAAGTGGTTTTACCACCATGAAAAAGTAAGGAAAATAAGGGATGTACGGGGAGAAACTCCGGTGATGGGGCAATAGAGCTGGAGAAAGAGTGGGGCCTGCCTCACCTTCCTCGGTCTACAGGGGCCACTGGCAGCGCTTGGTGCCAGCCTGGATTGGGTCTCTGCCCCCAGGAAGCCCCCAGACAGAGCCAGCCTGGGACCAGGGATCCCCTCACTGGGGAATCTGGGATGAAAAATGCTCAGGGAACCCAGGGAAGAGCAGAGGAGGGTGTGAGCACTCAGAAGGGAAAAGGGAGGCTCCTCAGCTGCGGGTCACGGCACAGCAGGGGCACAAAGCCGGGGCCCTGGGCAGCCCTCCTTAGGCAGGGGGGGAAGAAGCTGGCTCTGGAGTCTGCATTCCCAGCACCTCTATTCCTGCCCCGCACCCACCGCCAAGTGCCCCCCACGCCCACACTGGCAGTGGTCACTCCTTGCCTTAATCCCTCCGTGGCCCCCCGCTGCCCTTCAGGCCTGTGCCCTAGCTCATCCCTGCCTCTCGCCCTGTGCTCCAGTCAGAACCATCTCCTCCTTCCCAGAAGCCCCAGGTGCGGCCCTCCCCCTCCACCCCACTCCCTCCCACGTGGGGCAGCCCATGAGCCCCAGTATTGGAGGCTGAGAGAACCAGTCATGCCTGCCCAGAAGGCCCAGATGAGGACCTGGGATTTGTGGAGGGGAGAGGCAGCGGGAGGCCCAGAGACTTCCAGCACGGGGTGGTCACTGGGTCTCAGCCCTGGGGAGTCTGGGTAAGGATCTGGGAGGAGGATCCCTGAGGAGCTCTAGCCTTCCTTGCTGTGTGATCCTGGGCAGGTGGCTGCCCTCTCTGAGCCTCCTCATGCATCCCTCACCTCCTGGCACATCAAGAAGTTCATCTGCCCCCCCAAGTTCCGGGAGGGGGTCGGTAATTTGCTAACGTGCGGTCAGGCCCAGAGGAGCCCAATCGTTTGACAGAAGTCGCTAGGTATGTGTTCGGCAGGGTGAGGCACTGGTCCTCCCTCCATCCCAGGGAGTGGGTGAGGTCAGCTGGACGGTCAAGTGTCTGGAGGACCGATAGCCGCTGGCCCTGGGAAGGAAAAGAGGAAAAGAATTTCCAGCTGAGGAAAGAGTAAGTGCAAAGGCCCTGAGGCAGGATTGAGGGTTGTTATCTGTTCATTCCCAGAGCCACAAATGACCATAAATGGACCCTGCCTCACCGTCCCTCTCCTCCAAAAAAAAAAAAAAAAAAGAATTGGTGAAATATGGAGGATTGAGATTTGCCTCGTCATGAGGTGGGACTGCACCCGGCCTTCTGAGCCCACACAGCTGAGGGAAAGGGCCTGACGCTCAGAGTGGGAGCATCGGCGGGTGACTCTGGCAAACACATCTGGGCCTCAGTTTCCTCTGCTGCAAGGACGAGGAGATGGTGCCTCTGAGGGGCTTAGGCCTATAGCAGAAATGATGTGCGAGGGCCAGTGTGGGGGTGGGGGGCACTTGGCAGCGGGTGTGGGGCAGGAATAGAGGTGCTGGGAATGCAGACTCCAGAGCCAGCTTCTTCCCCCCCTGGCTAAGGAGGGCTGCCCAGGGCCCCAGCCCTCTGTCCGGGGGCCTCCTGCTGTCATCTGAGCATCTGCCTCCTGGCTTCAAGCCTGAGAAACGGCCCCAGTACAGCTCGGCTAGGCTGCTACCAGCAGCTGCAGCGAGAGCACATGAATCAGCATTTCAGGCCCGGGGGATGCAAATGCAAAGGTCCTGAGGCAGGACCCGGGGAGAGTGTTTGGCTGACAGTAAGGAGGCCAGCGTGGCTGAGTGAGCACACAGGAGCAAGATGAGAGGCGGGACGGAGGAGCTGGGGCCCCTCAGACCACAGTGAAGTCTTCAGATTTATTCTAGAATGATGGAGAGCTCCTGGAGGACACCATCTGATTTTACAGGGGAGACAAAATTGTCCCCAGTATGGTGTCCACGTAGAGGAGCTATTGGTCTAGGGCCTTCGCTTCCAGATGGGGAAACTGAGGCCGGGAGACATGCAGTGACTGCCCCCTGCAGTGGGGCAAAATTTTCATTTCAAGCAGACAGGGCTTCAAGGCTCAGCTCCAACAGGTGGACGGCAGCCCTGCCTCCCCACACTGCCATTTTCTCACATGTAAAATGGGCACAAACTCCTGGAAAACGCTCATCACGGGATCTGTCGCAGAGAAATCTCACCCCCTGCCTCCTGTCTATGGAGACTCTCAAGCCTTTTTCTTTTTAAATCGTGATAAGATATACATATGTAACATCAGATTTGTCACTTTAATCATGTTTAAGTATGCGATTCTGTGCTATTAATTACATTCGCTGCCATACAACCATCCCCACTGTTTCCACACCCTTCCATCACGTCAAATGGAAACTCTGTCCCATTCAACATTAGCTCCCCGTTCCTCCTCCCCACTGCCCCCGGCCCCCACCATCCACTCTCTGTCTATATGGACAGAGCTCCCGTAAGGGTCCCCCGTGAGTGGGATCAGAGCCTATGTGAGCTTTCCTGTCTGGCATCTTTTAGTAGGCATGATGTTTTTCTCTTTTCTTTTGCTTTTAAACCTTTTATTTATTTTTTTTAACAGAGAGAGAGAGAGCACAAGCAGGAGGAGAGGCAGGCAAAGGAGAAGGAAAAGAAGGCTCCCCGCTGAGCACAGAGACCAATGTGGGACTTGATCCCAGGACCCTGAGATCATGACCTGATCCAAAGGCAGGTGCTTCACCAGCTGAGCCCCCCAGGTGCCCCAGGACGATGATCTCAAGGTTCACCCACCTTGTCGTGTGTATCTGAGTTCTGTTCCTCTTTATGGCTGAAGATTAATCCAGTGCATGGACGGACCACCTGTGTTCACCCACTCAATTCTCGGTGGACATTTGGGCTGTTTCTACCTTCGGCAGATGCTGGGTCCTGCTGCTGGGAAAGTTGGCATATGAGCACCTTTTGAGTCTCTGGTTTTCTTTTATTTATTTATTTATTTATTTATTTATTTATTTATTTATTTATTTATTATAGACACACAGAGAGAGAGAGAGAGAGAGAGAGGCAGAGACACAGGCAGAGGGAGAAGCAGGCTCCATACTGGGAGCCCGACGCAGGACTCGATCCCGGGTCTCCAGGATCGCGCCCTGGGCCGAAGGCAGGCCCTAAACCACTAAGCCACCCAGGGATCCCTGAGTCTCTAGTTTTAAATCCTTGGGGGTGGGGGCAGCCCAGGTGGCTCAGCGGTTTAGCGCTGCCTTCAGCCCGGGGCCTGATCCTGGGATCGAGTCCCGCGTCGGCCTCCCTGCATGGAGCCTGCTTCTCCCTCTGCCTTTCCCTCTGGGTCTCTGCCTCTCTCTCTCTCTCTCTCTGTATCTCTTTGTATCTCTCATGAATAAATAAATAAAATCTTTAAAAAAAAAATCCTTGGGGGTCTATAGCAAGGAGCGGAATGGCTGGGTCACATGATAACTCTATTTCACTTTTTGCGGACCCACTTGCTGCCTGGGCCTCCTTTTGCTTCCTATTGTAGCATCTCAGGGAACCCCATTCACCCATCCTGGCTCCCCCAAACATTCGTGTTTCCTGACTCTGTTTCTCTCTGTCTGGGACTTTCCTGGAAAAGAAACTTTCCACGATGTTCAGATGGAAGCCTCGAGGGGATTCCCTGGGGCCATCAGGAACCACGATCATGCTTGTAGAGGAAGGCGCTGCAAGCTTGATGTGTTTCAGGATGGAGACATTTCGAGGCCCGGGTAGGAGCTGTGACATCAGGCCGCCCAGGGTTTGAGCCCTGGCTCCACCACCTACACCTGAACGGGGCCCAGGCCAGGCTTCCCCTCTGTGAGCCCCGCTTTCTGCATCTGGATAACTGGGGTGGCTATCCTCCCGCCCACATCCCTGCCTGGTGGGAGGGTTCAAAGAGAGAACTTGGGGGAGATGCCCGGGATGAACGCACCTGCCCCAGCCCTCGTGCTCAGTTCAAGTTAGCATTGGGTTAGTCATTCAATAAACTTGTTGACACTGGCTCTGGATGTCAGCCTGAAGCTGAGTCACTTCTGAGTCACTGCTGCTTCCCCAGGACTCAGCTCAGGGCTAAGGCATTGAGTGCATCTGCCGAATGAATGAATGAGAGAGACAGAGAGGAGGGGGGAGAGAGAGGGAGAGAGGGAGAGGTGGGGAGAAAAAGAGACGGGAGAGACAGAGACCCAGAGAGAGATGGGGTGCGGGTTAGTCCAGGCCTCACATCCGAGTGCCAGCCTGCACCAGGGTAGACTCGCTGGGCTGGCCACAGCCCGGGGCTGGGTGCCGCCCCCACCCCTCTGTCATTCTGTCCTAAGGGCAGCACCTTCACTTTCCAGACAAGGAAACAGGCCTGGGAGGCCGGCGTGGGGCTTCGGTGGGAGAAAAGGGTTCTGCGGCTCCCTCCCCAGGGGAGACTTAGTGAAGTCTGGAGGCTGTCGTGATTGAGGGGCTGGGGGTGCTACTGGCATCTGGTGGGTCGAGGCCGGGGATGCTGCTCAACACCCTACAGTGCACAAAACGGCCCCCGACACCAACGAAGGCTCCAGCCTAAATGTCAGTGGTGCCAAGGGAGACAAACCCTGCATCAATTATTTGGAAAAAAAAAGTCACTTTAGCCCCGGGCCCACACTACACGGCAGAATACATTTGCCATTCGTCAGCTGATATAAACCAGGGTGATCCCGTTACTCCCTCGCTCCCTCACTTGGTGTACTCAAATGTGTGCAGTGTGGTAGGACCTCAGTGAGCCATAAAATGAGAGACACAGAGGGGCGCCTGCGTGGCTCGGTTGGTTGAGTGGCCGGCTCTCGGTTTCTGCTCAGGTCATGATCTCAGGGTCCTGGGATCGAGCCCCGTGTTGGGCTTGAGCTCAGTGGGGAGTCTGTTTGGGATCCTCTCTCTCTCTCTCTCTCTCTCTTGCTCTCAGTCTCTCTCTCTGCCCCTACCCCTACTCTCTCTCAAATAAATCAATAAATCTTTAAAAAAGATTACAGATATGAAGTCTTAGGTAGTCATGGAACCCCGAACCAGTACTTCTTGATCTGGGGCGATTATGCCCCCAGAGACACTTGGCAATGTCTGGAGACGTTTTTGGTTGTGACAACTCGTGGAGATGTCTGCCACTGGTGACGAGGGGGTGGGGCCAGGGATGCAGCTCAACGCCCCACAGTGCACAGGGCAGCCACGGCTACAGAGCATGATCCGGCCCCAAGTGTTGACAGAGTCAAGGTTGCGACTGGCTCAAGCCTGTCCTCAGCGCCCACCAGCTCAGCGTTGGAGCTGCCTGGTACTTGTGCCTTCATGAGCGGTCTCTGGCCTGTTGCCCTGGGACTCCCCAGGGTGATGCTGGGTCTGGGTGCTAACTCAGCTTTGCTGATGGGGCAGGGTGCTGAGTCAGGGACTCACCTTACCCTCTGAAAGCTCCCATTTCCTCTACTTCACACTGTATTTTGTCACCAGCCTGGGTGTCCCGGGCTCCCTGACATACAGGAAACTCCTGGCAGAAAAAGACAGCTCTTGTATGCTTCCCCCCACCCTGGAGTTACTCTTGGGAGGTCATTTTAGTGATGCCTAAAGTCCCCCCACCCCCTGCAAACCTTCATCCCTTCCAACCCCTTTACCCAACCCCCTGGAGGACAATCTAAAATATGACAATCTAAATATGACACTCAGTGCTTGTTTGCATAAGCAGCTTTTGGCATGTCTAATGGAATATTATGCAGCCATTTCAAATGGTAATAAAAACATCATGGAGGGAAAAATATGGAAAAAATGGTTTTAATCTTGCTTGGAAAAAAAAAGTGGGGGGGGTATGCTGATCATCACAACCATGTGAAAGCAATTCAACACCTAAACAGAAATCCCTCCCTCTAAAAACCTTTGATTGGAATCGGGTTGTAGAATGCAGGATAAATTGTTTTTCTTTTTGGTATTTACTATTTTTCAAATGGGTGCCAGGACTTCTTTATGGAAAGGAAAAGTGTCCAGGTTCTGTGTGTTCTCACGGTGATCTGAGATGGGGCTCAGCAGTGAGATTTTAGTCATACTTGTCTCTGGGTGATACCTGCCATCAGCGCTTGCTCCGGGGACAGGGCCACGTCCTTGATGATCAAAGCATTGAACGCTGCTCTTTTAGGAATCAGCAGTGCCCTCCACCCGGGGCACTGATGATATCGGGGGCTGGAGCATCCTCTGGGTGGCGGGGTGGGGGGGCCTGCTATATGCATCAGAAGCTGCTTAACAGCACCCCGAACCTCCCCCCACCGGATGCCAGCACCCCCCCACCCCCAGTTGTGGCAGCTAAAAGTCTCTGGACCAGCTGGTTGAGAACCACGCATCCTGAAGATGATGGATATTGTCATTTGGGTTTTCAGAAAGGGGGAGCACAAACGATGACAGTTATTTTCTTATTAATCAGCGAAGGAGGCTGAAGCGCACACGGCACCTCTTTCTAGCAGTTGGAGGCACTCGGGGAAACAAGTTCAACGTTGTCAGTGGTCCCGTTACAAAGGCCTCTCATCGGACTCCGAGGCCTCCGGGGAACCTGGGAGGTCTTTTTGAGCAAGCCAGAAAAATGGTTTTACCTGCAAGTTTAAGCTCAACCGGAAAGACTGGAGACCCTACGCAGAGTTATTTTAAAATCTTTTGTGAGTCTTTGTTCTATCCTCATGGCCTCCGGAACCAGCTGTGAGCAAAGAAGAGCATTTCCATGGGTCGGCGGGGCCCCTGCTCTGCTCTGAAACGGTTTTTTGCAAAAGCCGCAGAGTGGGTATGGGGCGGCTCACACTCACACACCCTTCAGCAGCAGCGGCGCTGGGCCCAGGCTATTCACTCGAGAAAGATGAATCAGATTGTCATCTCCCATTTCTGCTTTTTGTGGATTACCAAACGCTCTCAGCTGTTTCCAGGACTGCCTTTGGGGGGGAGGAAGGATGGAGGGAGGGAGGAAATCCCGGCCTCTGTCGCAATGGGGCGAGAGTGTTTTAAAATAGGCGCTGCTTACAAGCTATTTTCACTTTCTGGAAACAACTTGTGCAATTGTTGGTAGTCATGGTTACCCACTGGGGCCCTTGACAAGGGAGAAAATGAGGGGGAACCTGCCAGGGAGAGGCACCTCCTTGCCTGACCGAGACATTCAGGGTGCAGTGCAGGGGTCTCCCCCAGCTTACGAGCTGAGTTTCTGGAGCGGCCACCTCCAACCACCAAGGCAGGGGCTCTGATGTGATTCCCTCACACCAGGGCACCTGCAGGAGTGCGTCTCCTAGCCCTTCAATGCAAGCAACAGAAAGCCCCTGATCCCTTCTAGTGGGGTTCAGGGATCCCTGGGATGCAGACAGACCAGGCTTGCATCCTAACGCCATCACTCCATAGCTACCTCTCTGAGCCTATTTTCTCATCTGGGAAAGAGCACCCACCATACATAGCCCTCAAACATGGATTTTATTTTTTTCTAACAGGATGGGGAACTCACTCTTTAAAAAAAAAAAAATCCTGCTAAAAGGCAAGACTAGTAAAAGGCAAAGCAGGTCAGAAAATTAGCATTTTGCCCCTTTCTAAAGAAAGAAAGAAAAAAAAATAAAGGTGTGTGAGGCGTGGGGCGAGCCTGCACACTCCAGAACTTTGGTTAAAACCTCAGAAGCTTCCAGAAAGAGGTAAAGCTTTTTTCAGCCCAGAGGAGGCCACGTCAGTGGGACCAGCACTTTCCCCAGCTCAGGGGAAAAAGAGGCAATTTATGGCTCGGGGAACAACCTTAAAATAACTCTCCCTCAGTCTTAAAATGTAGTGTTTAAATTTATAGAAAAACCCACAGGTTCCTGGCAGCTGGGTGCTGCAGCTGGCAAGCCAGGGTGCTGGCTGGGGCAGGACACACTTCACCCCACCTCTTACGGGCTGCTTTCCACCCAAGCTGCCGGTTCCGTCCCCAGTCCCACCCTACACCCCAGCTTCCAAGCAGACCAGCGCCGTGATTTTTCAAAAGATGCAAAACTTTCTTTTAATTAAAAAACAAACAAACAAACAACACAACCAAAGTCTTAAAAAACTGAACCAGGGAGCCAAAATGCCCACCTGTCTCCTTATTTACAGTAATACAATATGTCACAGTTGCTATGTACAATATTATAAAAAAAATGTCGAAGACAGTACAAATTAAGGCTGTATTTCTCACAAGGCATCAAGCCTCGATCCTCTAGTGTAGACCCGGTGGGATGGGGGGACGGGAAGACGACACTGAATTATTGCACCATTTTGAAAACAAAACTCGTCAAGGAGGATCGCGGTCTTCTCCCACCGGGCCTTCAGTCTCTGATGGGGGCCGGGGCGGCAGCGTTGGCGTCGCGGGGAGGGGCCCCCTCAATGGCCACGCTGTGCCCAGCCCGGTCCTCCGGGCCCAATAAATACCAGTCACAGTTTGGGGGGGGCCGCGCCCGGCGCGTGGGACCCGCCACGGCCGCGCGCGGGGGGGGCGTCCAGGCTACATGTGCCGCTTCATGTGCAGCGCCAGGTGGTCGGAGCGCGAGAAGGCACGGTCGCAGAGGTGGCACTGGAAGGGCCGGTGGCCCGTGTGCTTGCGGTAGTGGCGCGTGAGTTCGTCCGAGCGCGCGAACTTCCATCCGCAGCCGTCCCAGTTGCAGTGGTAGGGCTTCTCGCCTGCGGGGGGGGGGGGCGACAGCGGGACTCAGTGGGCTCCCCGGGGACTCCGCGCGCGCACCGCGACTGTGGCTGCTCGGGCGCGCGCACCCTAGTCCTAACCAGCTCCCCCAAGCTGCGCGGTGGGGGTGCGGGGGGGAAGGAACCTACGTTCCGCACCTCTAGGGATCCCAGGCACCAGCCCCCAGCTCTCGAACTTTCCCGATTCTCGCCCCCAGGGCGCGCAAAGGGCGCGCTGCCCGCTCCCTGGCGTCTCGAGCCACGCCCCCAGGAGTCCAAGGCTCGCATCCTCTCCCTGGCGTTCCGAGCCCCAGCGACCTACCCTAGGTCTCAGGGCGCGCGCACCCCCTCTTCCCAAAGCCCTGAGCCACGCTCCCAGGAGGGTGCTAGCGTGCGTTCTGAGACAGAATCTCCCCTGAGGTTCCCAATCGCGCGCCCCCCCCGCAGCCCCTGGAGCCACGCCTCCCGGGGAGTCCCGAGCGTGCGACCCCCTCCCCGTCTCCAGGGCCACGCCCTCGGGGAGGGGTTCCTAAGCCCGCGGCCCTCGGACCCCCGCCCCCCGGCCCGCGCTCGCCGCCCACCTGTGTGCGTGCGCAAGTGCGCCTTGAGGTGCGAGCTCTTGGTGTAGGTCTTGCCGCAGCCCGCGTAGCTGCAGGTGTGCGTGGCGGTGCGCTTGCGCGGCCAGGAGCGGCGGCCGCGCTTGGGCTTGGCTTCCAGCAGCTCCAGCGGGGACGCGGGAGGCGTGAGCAGACCCCGGGCGGCGGGCGGCGCCAAGCCCAGGGCCGCGGCGGCGGCGGCGGCGGCCGCGTCGTCGAAGAGACCGAAGGCGGCGGGCGCGGGCGGCGGGTAGTGCAGGCCGGGGCCGGGCGCTCCGAAGCCGGGGCCGCCGAAGGGCGGCGGGAAGGGCGCGCGCGGACCGGGCGCGGGCAGGCGCGCGGGGCCGTCGGGGCTGAGCGGCGGCGTGTCGGGCGGCGGCGGCGGGCGGCCCCCGGGGCCTCTCATGCACGCCGCTGCGGGGCCCGGGGCGCCCTCGCGCTTGAGGCCCCGCGGCCCGCGGGCCAGGCCGGGCGCGCAGCCGTAGCCGCCGCCGCCGTCCGCCTCGGGGGGCTCGGCCTTCACCAGGCGGCCGGGGGGCGCCAGCAGGAAGCGGCCGTGCAGCGCGGGTCCCGGCGGCACGTCCAGCTCGGGCCGCAGCAGCTCGGACACCAGGCCGCCCGCGGGGGCGCTGTAGGGCGGCGGCGCGCCGGCCTCGGGGTAGTAGAACGCAGGCGGCGGGGGCGGCGGCGGCGGCTCGGGGGCGGCCTCGGCGCCGAGGCCGTCCAGCCCCATGGACAGGATGAAGTCCAGCACGCTGTTGAGGTCGTCGTCGGTGCCGCCCGCCTCGGGCTCTGCGCGCGGCCAGCGCTGCGGGTGACAGAGCGGGAGGGCGCGGGCGTGAGCGCGGCGGGCCCCGGGTCGCCGCCCGCCGCCTGAGTTCCGTTCCCCTGAGCCCGCGCTCCGCTACCCCGCGGCCCGAGCTTTACTTCCCCGAGCCGGCCGCCCCCGCCGCCCGCGGTCCCGCCGCCCCCGAGGTCCCTGCCGCCCTCACCTCCTGCAGGCCACGCTCGCGGCACGGACTGGCGAAAGTGGAGAAGGACGGCAGGATGGGCTCGCTCAGCGCCATGGCTGGGGCCCGGGGCCGACGGGGCTCGGGACGCCGGTGAGTGGCTGCCCGGAGCCGGGCTGGTCGGGGCGCGGGCGGGCGGGGACGCTCTGCGGCCGCGGCCGGGCCCGCCCAAGCCTTATAGGCGCGGCGCGCGCGGGGGCCGGGCCAAAGCGGCGGCGGCGGAAACGCGTCCCGGATGGGGACGAGCTCCGGGCGCAGCCTAAATTTAGCCGCGGTATATAAGCCGGCGGGCGGCGGCGGCCGTGGCCACTGCGGCCGCCAGGACTCCGCGCAGCGCCGCCGGCCCCTCGCGCACCGCCAGCCGCGCCCCCTGCCGGCCCCGCCCCCGCGCGTCTCCCCGGCGACGCGTCAACACGCGCCCCACAACAGCCGCGTGACGCCCAGGGATCCCCGGGGCGCCCCGCGGGCTCCCGCCGGCTCGGCTCGCGGACTGGAGCGGAGGCGGCATCCGGACCGGGCTACGGCAGAGCGGGGCCGGGGCCTCGGGGATCCCCGGCGCAGGGGGAGGAGTGGCCCCGGCGCCTCAGAGGGGCTCCCGGACGCCCTGACGCGGGGCGACGTTGCCCCCAGTTTCAAGGGCGTCCCCAGAATCCTGGACCCCAGGAACGCTGGCTGGCGGACGGGGGCTCGGGGTCCCCGGGGTTCGTAACGGGTCGGGAGACTGGGCCTCCCATTTTCAGGGAGCCCGCTAAGCCTGACCCGCCGGTATGCCCATCACTGCGTAAAAAAGAAAAACAAAACAACTTTGCACGATGACGTCAACAAGTGTTAGGTCCTTGAGACGCTCTCCCTCAAGGAAGCCCCCAGGGAAACTGAGGCCCCGGCCTCCAGAGGCTGGTAGGCCCGGTGACCTGCGCAGGTGAAGAGGCTGAAGACCAGGACGACAGTCTCTACTCCAACACAGACCCAGCGCTGGGCGGGAGGGGCTGGAGGTGGCAGCAGGGGACCGGAACGAGCCTGTCTGGTCCGCATCTTGAACGGGCCACAGGGGCCACCCACAGCGCAGCCCTGCCAGCAAGGGACTGTCACCGCCATCCTCACTGTGTGCTGGGCCTGAGAGGGCACTGGGAGCGCAGCAGCCAGCAGCCAGGCAAATCCCCCTGCTCTTGGGGGCTTCCAGGAGGAGGTGTAAGATAAACAACCGTACTGGGAATACGAACCTTCCGGAAACGTGAAGCAGGGGGTGCAAGATACAGCGGGGAGGGAGAAGTGTGAGCGGGGGCAGAGAGGATGATGAGCATGTGAACCCCACCTCAGCCAGGGCCGTATGAGTCCAGAGCTGGAGAAACAGGGAGCCACGTGAGTGTAGAGGGAGAGCATCTCACGGCGTAACACTGAGCCAGCATCCCGCTCGGTCTCTTGACTCCAGAACCTATGGATGTTCCTGGCCTGGAGGCACCCGTGGCGAGGTGGTGAGGGGTACACGAAGCTCCTGACCCGGATGCCTTCTCGGAGCCAGGAGGGCTTTCCCACTGACAGCAGCTGGACCACCAACAGCCCAGGGCCACTGTGTGGGGGGTGGCCTTGGCACCACACAGGGACCAAGGGGCCCCTTGGGGGTCTGTGATCCTGGACCCTCCCAGCTGCAAGGAACCTCAGAGGTGTGTCACCCCGCTGTGATTCATCCAACTGTAGAGTCGGCAAACACATGTGGATAAGCCCCATGCGTCAGGGGATGGGGATCCAGAGGGGCCCCGGTGCCAGGAACAGTGGCTGGAGGGGACAAGGATCGCCTCTGCAGCTTCCCTGGGCCTCTAGAGGCTCGGGCTGAATTCAAACATCCCTCCTGTCGCTGCCACCGTGATGCTTGAGAGTCAGCTTCAGCCACTGACCCCTGGCTGTGTGACCTTGGGCAGGTGGCTTTGGCTCTCTGGGCTTGCTTCTTCATCTGTAAAACACAGATAATGATGGTACCTGACCCCACAGCGGTACTGTAAGAGTCATGCAGTTTCTCCCTGTGTGTGTGTGTGTGTGTGTGTGTGTGTGTGTAAGTGCTGATGACATCCGGTGAGCTCTGCAGGTTCGGGTTTGATGAGCCATCTGTATGCTTTTCTCACTGCCTTTTCCTGGGCCTCTGTTTCCCCATATGACAATGAGGGAAAGATGAAGGGAATCGAATTTGGTCCCCAAGGTGTATGATGGATGGTCCATTCCTTCCCTCCACCTCTGACAGCCCCCACGGCTCCCTCCAGCTCAGCCTTCTCCCTTCTTGGATTCCTTGCAGGTTCTGGAATGCACCACGCACCCGCCGCCCTCCAGGCCTTTGTACTTGCCGTGCCCTCTACCCGGCGTTTCTTCCTCTCACTTCCCATTTGCTTGGCTCCGGCTCATCTTCCCTTCCCATCCTCTTCACTAGTGAACTTAATTTTTTAAAATTTTGTTTTATTTTATTTATTTATTCATGACAGACACAGAGAGAGAGAGGCAGAGACATAGGCAGAGAGAAGCAGGCTCCATGCACCGGGAGCCCGACGTGGGACTTGATCCCGGGTCTCCAGGATCACACCCTGGCCAAAGGCAGCGCTAAACCGCTGGGCCACCGGGGCTGCCCAGTGAACTTAATTTTTTGAGGCGCTGTTAGGTTTACAGAAAACACGAATAGAAAGTAGACAGAGTTCCCATGTACCCCGCCACATAGTTTCCCCCGGCATTATATGATTCATTTTTTAACTTGATGAGCCAATGTTGATGCATTGTCGTTAGCTAAAATCCGCAGTTTATACAAGGGTGCACTCTTGATGTAGTACCTTGTATGCATTTTGACAAATACACACCATGTATCCACTCTTACACTATCATACAGAATAGTTTTGCTGCCCTTAAAGTCCCCTGGGCTCCAACTCTCCATCCCTCTCTCCCCCCTAACCCCTGGTTCAGGTCCACAATTTTGCCTTTTCCAGAATCTCTATCGTAGCACATACAGTAGGTAGCTTCAGACTGTCTCCTTTCACTTAGCGATGTGCGTTTTAAGATTCCTCTATGTCTTTTGTGGCTTGAGAGCTCGTTTCTTTTTTAATGCTGAATAATATTCCGTGGTATGGATGGAGCTCAGTTTATCCATTCACTTATTGAAGGATATCTTGGCTGCTTTCAGTGTTTGGCCATATAGTTGCCAGATTGAGTATATATTGAGTATGGCTGCTGTAAACATTGATGTGTAGGGTTTTTCATGGACATGTTTTCAAATTAATTGGGTATACCCAGGGGTACAACTGATGGATCGTAGGCTAGGACTGTGTTTAGACCACCGAACTGCCCTCCAAAGTAGTAGTACCATTTGTATTCCCACCAGTGGTGAATGAACAGAAGTTGTCACTGCTCCGCATCTTCGCCAGCATTTGGCATTGTCAGTTTTTTGTATTTTAGCCGTTCTAATAGGTGTGTGGTGGTATCTCATTGATGTTTTTAATTTGCATCTCCTGATGACATGGGATGTGGAGCATCTTTTCATTTGCTTGTTTGCCATCTGCAGATCTTCACCAGTGAGGGGTCTGTTCAGATTTTTGGCCGGGATTTTAACTGTTTGTTTTCTTACAGAGTTTTAAGAGTTGTTTGCATATGTCGGACACCAGTCCTTTACCAGACCGGTGATTCGCAAAGATTTTCTCCTAGTCTGTGGCTTGTTTTTTGAGTCTCTAACAGCGCCTTTTGCAGAGCACAAGTTTTTCAGTTTAAGGAAGGCCATTATATCACATTTTCCCTTTAGGATTGTACTTTGGTCTTATATCTAAAAAATCACCAACCCCAAGGACATCCTGATTTTCCCCTATGTTGTCAACTAGAAGGTTTATAGTTTTGCATTTTACGCTTCAATGAATGAGTTTAAAAAAAATTTTTTTTTTTTTTGGCATGTGAATACCTAGTGGTTCCAGGACTATTTGTTGAAAAGGCCATCCGAGCTCATCTGTGCATTTCAGGGTGAGCGTGGGCTCTGCTGACCCCACCCACAACAGCCCTCCCCACGCTGTGTAGTTCCTTTTCTCGGATTCCATTTTTTGTTTGTTGTGTAGCACTTTGGTTCACTGGTGGTCATTATTTTATCCACCCAGTTGTGCTTTTTTTCCCCCTGTCATGCCCATAAGTAGTGTGTGAACTGCAGGGAAGGTGGGAACCAGGTCTGGATCCTGGGCCAGCCTAGCACACAGTAGGCACTCAATAAACATTCAGTGGGTGGTTGAACAAGCAAACAAATGGATAGATCTCCTGCAGCTCCTCAGAGGAACTTCTGTGGGTGGCTCTGTGCTTCTGCAGGCCTGTCCACAGTTTCTCCTCCTCCACCCAGCTTTAAGTAACCTTCCTTGTCACCATAGCTAATGGTTTGAACACGTCCCCAAGAATATGTCCGAGTCCTCACCACTGGTGCATGTGAATGTGACCTTATTTGGAAAGAGGGTCTTTGCAGATGTAATGAAGGGCCTTGAGGTGAGGTTATCCTAGGTTAGCATGGGCCCTACATCTAATGATCAGTGTCCTTTTCTTTTTTTCTTAAAGATTTTATTTATTTATTCACGAGAGACAGAGAGAGGCAGAGACACAGAGAGAGAAACAGGCTCCCTGCAGGGAACCCGATGTGACACTGGGTCCCAGGACCCTGGGATCACATCTGAGCAGACACTCAATTACTGAGCCACCCAGTGGCCCCAATCAGTCTTCTTATTGGAGAAGGGACACAAAGTCACAAGCACAGAGATGACCCTGGGAAGATGGGGTCAGAAATCAAAGCAATGTAGTCACAAGCCAAGGAACACCAAAGATTGCTTGGAACCCCCAGAAGCCAGGAGAGAGGCCTGGGACTGATTCTTCCTCCGAGCTTCATCAGAAGGAACCCACTCTGTCAACACCTTAATTTCAGACTTCTGGGCCCCAGAACTGTGAGAGAATACATATCTGTTGTGTTAAGCCACCCAGTTTGTACCATTTTTTTTTTTTTTGCAGCCCCAGGAAACTCATACATCATGGTAACCAGCTGTTCTCCCTTCTGGCTTCCTCTCCAGACAGGGAGCCCCCCAAAGGCAGGGGCCTCCCTTGATTCATCTCTGTGTCTCCGGGGCCCAGCTGTGGACCTGGTGTTGAAACAAACGTGATGTGAGGATGCCGGCCACCCACCGAGGACCTCCCAGGGCAGCGTGAGAGACTTGGGCAGAGCACCTGGAGAACAGAACCAGTGCTCAGAGCCACCAGTGAATGGGAAGAATGTGGACTTCAGTTGCCACTTTACCTGTGTGACCTTGGGCGTGTCATTTGACCTCTCTGAGCCCCCGGTTTCTTTGTGAGGCAGGAGAGATGGCGTTGTGTCAATACTCAAAAGACTATCTGCTGCCTGGTTATGAGCAAGAGTGAGTGAACCAGATAGGGGATCCCAGGCCAAGGGAGAAGCCTGGCACTGGGAGGGCGGGTTCAGAGCATGGCACCTCTCATGCTGTGCTCCTCTCACTCTGCTATCCAGGCCGTGCATACCCATGTGAGTGTGTCCTGGCGGCGTCTTGGGTGACGATGCCTTGGGAGAACGAGCCAGGTCCCCAGTACTGCCTCTTCCCAGCTGGGTGACTTACCTTTGGCAGAGCTTCACAGACTCTGGGCAGCCTGTCCCATCAGCTGCTAAGTGGGAGAGAACCAGATGCATCTACGAAGGTTACATGATCAGCAAGTGACCTGATAGTGCTGAGGCACAAGTGTATGACCGCCCTTCTCCCTAAGTGTCACAGGTAAGTTCCAAAAGAGTAGGGACTGGCTCTGGGTCTGTACCTTGCTGTCCTGCTCACAGTGGTGAACTTTATGCTTCTTGATGGCAATGCCCTCACTCTCATGTCATTCCCAAGGCCTCCCATCCTCTCCTAACAAGTCAATATTTATAGTCTAAGCCGGGGCAGGAGGCAGATCATGTCCCTCCAGTCACTTGATACTATTTTGACCCTGCGCTGGCACAGGTTCTGAGATTGTACCGAGGCTCAGTGCTCGGAAACGGTGCTGCGATTGATTGGTGATGTCTGTGACTGTGAGAGGCTTGTAGGATTGGTTCATGTGCTGCTTTGCATTTACCAGCTCCTGTCACCTATCTTTAAGGGCTCACGAAGCTCGCAAATCAGAAAGGTTTTTTTCTGAGCAGCTAATAAATATCAAGCTCCCTCTATGCTCCACTGGACACGGAGAGGAAACTAAGGAAGTACATAGCACCTTTCTGCCCACAGAGAGCTTACAGTCTCCTTTAACTGGGTCCTGACCATTTCTACTATCCTTCACTTCTTTCTGCTTTGCTTCTAGTGTCTAGACTGCCTCTCCCTTTACCAGCTGTTCTGCCCCAAATAGCTATTGTGTGCACTTGGCCCAACTCCCAAGAGCAAGCACTTAGGAATTCTACAGAAAATACGTCACCTAAAATACAGCTGAGCTTCCAAGACAAGTTATGAATGCTGTAGAGGAATTATAGTTGCATGACAGCAGCAACTGGACAATGACTCCCAGCTGGGGTGATTAGGGTGTTTCTGCCTAGGTTTGCGCAAGCTTTCTGTGGCACGTTGCCAAACTCCGCTCCCCATGTTGCAAAGATGTTTGGCAGCTCGGCATTTCTCGGGGATGGGAAGTAATGTGGGCAAGGACGCCCTGCAAGTGGGTTTTGTATCGTGGGTCACCACCTTGCTGTTGCCGGGCTCAGAGCAGAAACCCCACGAGAAGGGGCACTTCCCAGTTTGCCTCACTGTCTCTGGGACTCTCTTGATTCTTTTTTTTTCAATAATAAATTTATTTTTTATTGGTGTTCAATTTGCCAACATACAGAATAACACCCAGTGCTCATCCTGTCAAGTGCCCACCTCAGTGCCCACCACCCAGTCACCCCAACCCCCCACCCACCTCCCCTTCCACCACCCCTAGTTCGTTTCCCAGAGTTGACTCTCTTGATTCTTAGGAATAATTAGGAATTCTTAGGAATAATTAAGTAGTGGTATGTGGGGGAAGCTGCCGAGTTCCATTTGGTTGGTGACCAGTGGATTCCTGTGATAATCCCCCATCACCTCCTCACCAGCCAGGCCACGATGGCCTTAGTCTCATTGATACAGAGGACAGAAAAGGAAGAGGGAGCAATGTATTAAGCACCTGCTGTATGCCAAGACGTACATCAAAGAATTGCATGTGTTTTTTTGTTTAAGTCTCAAGCAGATCTGTTTAGCATGGCGAGTGATAGATGGGAAGGAGGGGCAGGCTCATCCAGATCCTGGCCCTGGCACCTGCAGCTTGGAATGAATGGCTTTCTCTTGTTGGACCGTGGTCCCTCATCCATCAAAGGAACATGAGAATGCCTCATGATGTGTTGATGAAGATAAGAGACACCACATATAAAGGGCTTTTCCTGGAAGAGGCCTTCCAGTTCTGGTAGCTGCGTTTAGTGGCCTAAATCAAGGGCTGGCACACCCTGGCTTGCAGCTTTAAAAAATAAATAAATAAGTAAAAATATATATCAAAACATCAAAAGTATTATTCTTTATATTTTACGTATATTCCAATGTTAATTATATGCATGTATATATGTGTATATAATTTTTTTATTGAGGTGAAGTTCACAGAATATAAAATTAACTTTTTAAAAAAGATTTTTATTTATTTGAGGGAGAGCGAGAGAATCTGAAGCAGACTGCACTGAGCACAGAGCCCAAAGTAGGGTTCGATCTCACAACACTGAGATCACGACCTGAGCTGAAACCCAGAGTCAGAGGCTCAACAGACTACACCACACCAGATGCCCCTAAAATTAATTATCTTAAAATGGCCTTTAGGACATTCACAGTATTATACAACAATCATCTCTATCTAGATCTGGAACATTTCCGTCACCCTGAAATGAAACCCCCACTTTTGCAGTCACCATCCCCCCATTCCCCACCCCAGCCCCTGGCAGCCACCAATCTACTTTCTATCTCTGTGGATTTGCCTGTTCTGGACATTTCATATAAATGGAATCACATATTATATGACCACAGCAGCTTTTGCTTGGCTTATATCTAAACATGGTTTTTACATTTATGAATGGTTGAAAAAAAGAGAATATTTTATAGTATGTGAAAATTCTATGAAAATCAAACTTCATGTCCATACATAGGTTTTCCTGGCAAACAGCCAAGCTCGCTAATGGATGTATTAGGACTGTCTGTACGGGAAGAGATTGGAATGGCTTGCAAGCAGAAAATGCTAGATCTCTGGCCCGAAGCTCAAAGAGGCTGACTCTACAGGGAGAAGCCAGCAGAACTGCCTTTAGACTCCAGAGTCAACTGGCTCCCCAAACCACTGCAGCCTCTCCGTGTGCATTTAATAGACATTTATGGAATGCTTCTTACTGGCCAGGTGCCGGAGAGTGAGCTGTCAGCCGGTATAAGCTGGTCCATGTCCATGCTTAGTTCCCAGGTGTTTAATCAATAACTAGCCAAATAAATATGGGGGTGAATCTGAAGACAGCCTTTAGATCAGCAGCTTGGATGTTCAGCATCAGGGACATCTCAGGCACCTGGTCATAAAGGTGCCATTTATTAATAATGATACACTTGAGAGCAATTTTTGTTTTTCCGCTTTGATTTTTTTTTTTTTTTTTTTTTGGTAAACTCTAGACTATGACATCTGAGCTAGGGCTTGCTTTTTATATTGTTTAAAATTCATAAACTTTAGATCTTTAACTTTTAAATTCTTTTTTAAAAAAGATTTTATTGGGATCCCTGGGTGGCGCAGCGGTTTGGCGCCTGCCTTTGGCCCAGGGCGCGATCCTGGAGACCCGGGATCGAATCCCACATCGGGCCCCCTGTGCATGGAGCCTGCTTCTCCCTCTGCCTATGTCTCTGCCTCTCTCTATTTCTCTCTCTGTGACTATCATAAATAAATAAAAATTTAAAAAAAAATAAATAAAAAAGATTTTATTTATTTATTCATGAAAGAGAGAGAGAGAGAGAGGCAGAGATAGAGAGATAGGCTCCACGCAGGGAGCCCGATGTGGGACTCGACCTGAGACTCCAGGATCACGCCCTGAGCCGAAGGCAGATGCTTAACCACTGAGACATCCCTAATTTTCAAATTCTGTTGAGACTTCTTTTTATTTTTAAAAACTTTAAAAAGTCTTATTTAGATGTAAATGTAAACAGTTTTATTTAGATTTACTTTTATTTGAAAATTTAAAATTTTCTCTAGATTAAAACCTCAAGTTTTATTAAGATTTCTTTTTATTTTTCTTAAAACCTTTTGATTTTATTTAGATTACAGTGTTTTGGTTAGATTTACTTTTATCTTATTTGAAATTCTACAGTTTTTCTTTAGATTCTTTATGATCTAGATTCTTTAGATTCTTATGATCTTTGGGATCATCTACGTACTGTAAAATTTACTGAGTGGCACAACCATCACAACGATCGAGCTTTGGTATATTTCTGTCACCCCCAAGGATATCTCTCTGGGACTTTTTTTTTTTTTTTTTTTAGATTTTATTTATTTATTTGAGAGAGTACAAATGCAGAGGGAGGAGGAGGCAGAGGGTGATGGAGAAGCAGATTCCCAGTTGAGCATGGAGCCCGACGTGGGCCTTGATCCCAGGACCCTGAGATCATGACTTGAGCTGAAAGCAGATGCTTAACCGACTGAGCCACCTAGGTGCCCCCTGGTTCCAGGCAACCACTGATATGTGGCTTTCTGAGTCTATAGGATTTGCCTTTTCTGAACATCTCCTATAAATACAATCATACAGACTGGTTCTTTGTGTCTGGCTTCTTCCACTGAACATCACTTGAAGTTCGCCTATCCTGTTGGGTGTTTGTTCTTCAACACGACTGACGGACGGATCACCACTTTATGGTCCCTTCCACCTGTTGAGGGATGCAGGCTGCCACCCAAAGTGCAGTAATTCTCTACTATCCTTGTCACCACCTCTTGGAGGTCAGGGACAACCCCACACTCATAGCTTAGAATAGGCAGGAACGTCTCTCCCTGCTTTGAGGGGCCTGGCCTCCCCTGCCCTCGGTGGCCTGGGGCTTCAGCACTGTTGACTGTGAGGTCACCCCTTGGGGCAGCTGATCAGATCTGATAGGCACCTGACACACCCTGGAGCTTACTCTGGTTTCGCGTCACCACCCGGAGGAGCTAGCTTTGAATCAACGTCTGCCCCTTCCAGGGTGAACCGCCTGGAGCGTGTTGCTTCACCCCCAATGACTTGCAATCGGGGTGGAAAATGATGACCTTATTATGTAATTATGTCATTACCATATATTATTAATAATGACAACAACTCAGCGAGCTGGCCCACACTCTGTCAGGGTAAATCACGGAAGGACCCCATTTAACATTATTAAAGTCTGTTTATAAAACTTCTACATCTTTTGGGTATTTCTGAATGCCTGGAATGATGTCTCTGGGAAACAAAGGAGGGTAAATACCTTTCAGATCTCTTTTTTTTTTTCACTTTCAATTTTTTTTTTCTTTACATCGAGGTGAAATTCATATAACAAAGTGAACCATTTTAAAGCGAACAACTCAGTGGTATTAAATACATTCACCATGTTGTACCACCATCTCCCTCTATCACGTTCCAGAACATTTTTATCGCCCTAAAAGGAGACTCCTCCCTTCTCCCTCCCCCTCTGCCAGCCTTTGGCAACTGTCAGTCTTCTTTCTGTATCTGTGGATTTGGCTGTTCTGGGTGTTTCACATACATGGAATCATGTACGTGATTCCACTATGTGATCTTTTGGGTTTGGCTTCCTGCACTCAGCATGATGTTTTTGCTTTCTTATTTTTTTTTTTAAGATTTTATTTACTCATGAGAGGCACAGAGAGAGAGGCAGAGACACAGGCAGAGGGAGAAGCAGGCTCCCTGCAGGGAGCCCGATCACGGAACCCCAGGATCACGCCCTGATCTGAAGGCAGATACTCAACCACTGAGCCACCCAGGTTCCCCAGCATGGTATTTTCAAGATTTATCCACGTTGTAGTGTGTGTCACGGCTGCATCCCTTTTTGTGGCTGAGTAATATTCCATCATTATGGATGGACCATATTTTGTTTCCATTCACCAGTTGATAGATATTTGGAATGTTTCCACTTTCTGGTGGTTGTGAATGGTTGTGAACAGTGCTGCTACACATGTGCATGTGTGAGGATTTGAGTCCCTGTGTTTAATTCTTTGGGATCCATAGGTAGGAGTGGAATTACTGGGTCAGATCGTGACTCTAGATATAACTGTTTGGGGAGCCACATAATCATTTTTAAAAGGCTTTGCTGGGCTGGAGAGCATTCTGGGGTCTTCTAAGTATGCTTTCACCCCCCACCCCCAGGGATGTTAGTTCTTCCTATGACATTTCTTTTGAGCCTCTGTATAAACAGTCCCATTCCCTCTCTCCAGCCCCCATGCCATGCGTGCTCTCTCTCTCTCTCTGTCTCTCTCTCTCTCTCTCTCACACACACACATACACACACACACACATTCTCTCTCCTGCTGTTCCAGGAACACTGGGCTTCTCCCATCTTGGGAGCCAAGCCATGGGACTGGCCAAGGAGTGAGGCTGCTCCTGTCCTTTTGTCCTTGCACCTGTGACAGGATGGATCTCACCTGGATGGTGGAACCAGCCCCTTTCACAGGTGAGGAAAATGTGGCTGAGGTTTGGGAGCCCCCCGCCAGCCCCCTCTCCTTCCTGGTTCTACAACATCTGTCCACCTGTCCACTGTGGGCCAATGGCCAGGACACGGTCTCGGTGCTGCAAACATTTTCTTGGCTGAATTTGGGGGGAGGGGTAGAAAACTCAGTAAAGAGAGACAGGCTCTGATGGCAAAACATCACGGTTATAGTGGGATGAATAGTGTTTCCCCAAACGATACGCCCACATCCTAACGCCCATATTGGTGACTGCCACCTTCTCAGAGATGAGGTCTTTGCAGATGTATTTAAGTGAGTTCTTGAGATGAGGTCCTCCCAGATTTGAGGCGGGCACTAAACCCAGCGACAGGTGTCTTTATAAGAAAAGAGAAGGGGTGGGCAGCCCGGGGGGCTCAGTCGTTTAGCGCCGCCTTCGGCCCAGGGCGTGAACCTGGAGATCCGGGATCGAGTCCCACCACCGCTCCCTGCAGGGAGCCTGCTTCTCCCTCTGCCTGTGTCTCTGCCTCTCTCTGTCTCTGATGAATAAATAAATAAAATCTTAAAAGAAAAAAGAAGGGGTTTCAGGTGGAGGAAGAGGCTACATGGAGGCAGAGATCAGAGAGACGCAGCCAGAGGCCCAAGAACACCAAGTGCTGCCGTGGCCCTTGCAGGCCGGGAGAGGGGTCTGAGGCACATTCTCCCTCAGAGCCTCCAGAAGGAAGCCACTCTGGCCACCCTCTGATTTCAGACCCCAGCCCCTCTAGGACTCTGGGAGACAATACATTTCCGTTTCAAGCCACCTGTTCTGTGGCCATTTGTTATGGCAGCCACGAAACACTCATACACACCGGAGCCGGCTGGAGGGGAGAGCTGGGGTCTCTGCATGCCGGGGCCCAGGGATGCACCCCATGAAGGCCCCCCACCGCGGGTTCCCTGGGCCCAGCAGGGAGGCAGACACGCCCGCAAACAGCCGGGGTGGAGCGAGATAAATGCCATGGGAGAGGTGCAATTATTACTGTTGTCATCCCCATTAGTATTATTAGTACTAATTATTATTAAAGAGCTTCTGTGAAATGAGGGGCTCGTTATCCCCCCCCTGCTCTGGCCTGATCCTCTACTCCCCACCCCAGTTAATGAAGCCCCCAACTGTGTCTGGACTTGCCAGATCCAACAGGGACGCCCAGTTCAGTCTGAATGTCACAGAGACGAGAAATGACCTTTTCGTGTAAGTATGTCCCCCTAGCACTGCTTTCCCCTCCCTTTCTCAGCAAAGAGTCATTGTTTTTACAAGTAACCTTTTTATGTTGTGGGAATGACAAGCCCAGCTGCGGAGAAGCCGCAGAGAGAATGTTTGGAGCTCCTGTGTCCCCTTTGCCAGGGGTCCCCCAACGTTAGCATCTCGCCGGACCACCGCACGTCCGTAGAAACTGAGAAACTGATGCTGGGATGGAGCTATTGTCTGGACTCAGGCTTCATTAGGTTGTCCCCCAGATTTTCCACACACGCTCTCATTCGGTTCCGGGATCCCACCTTGCATTGTCCTCACGTTGCCCTGGTCTTGTCCAGTCTGTGACACCGTCCTCGTTTTTTTCATGACCTTAGCAGAATTTTGGAGTGCTGGCCAGGTACCACGATCCCCGCGTTTGGGGACATCCAAACGTCCCCCAGCCTGGATTTATCTGATGTTTCCTTGTGATTCGATCGCGAGTATGGGATTTGGGGGAGGAAACGGCAGAGGTGGGGTGATGGGGTATCCTCCACATCCCATCATATTGGGGGTACCTGCTGTGCCCATGACTTCACCGTGATGTGCTTTATGGCTGGGGACACCAAATGAACATTTGTTGGGTGTCTTTAAGAGCCAGAGAAAGTTTCAGTTCCTTGATACCAGGATTATGACAGTAGCCTGTGCCAGGCAATCGGTCAGGCCCCTGGATGCACCCCTTCCAAGGCGCTGCTCGGCCAGAAGACAGAGAAAATGGGTGTAAACACGGGGCACCTGGGTGGCTCAATGGTTGAACATCTGCCTTTGGCTCAGGGCGTGATCCCGGGGTCCTGGGATCGGGTCCCGCATCGGTCTCCCCGCAGGGAGCCTGCTTGTCCCTCTGCCTGTGTCTCTATCTCTCTGTGTCTCTCATGAATAAATAAATAAAATCTTAAAAAAAAAAAAAACAGAAAATGGGTGTAAGAAAGTTTGCCAGCTGCAGAGCCTGGAACCCCAAAATGGTCCCCTGATCTTCCCAGTTTCCCTGACGTGGACGCTTTACAGCCTCAAGCACACGACGAGCCGCGAGAGGCGGGACTGAAGTGTGCTTCTCTAACTTACAGCCTTGAGAGTGTGGACCGAGCCACACTAGTGCTCGGACTTGACTTGATCTGCACAGGCACCTCCGGGAGGGCATCTGAGTCGCCCTGAGAATGGAGGCTCAGAGAGGCGGGGATACCTCTTGAAGGTCACAGAGCAGCTGGGGTCTGCTTACAGCACCAATTCCTCTCCCTAGCGCGAGAGGAAGTCTCTGCGGTTCAGTTGCCATGGCCCCTAGAATGTGTTCTCAAAAGGCAGGGCAGACCAGGGTGAGAACTGGGGTACCGGGCCCCCTAAGCAGGATTTTCTAACCTTGGCACTGTTGACGTTTCAGGCTGGATTGTTCTCCCGGGCAGGACCGTCCTGCCCACTGTGGGGTGTTGAGCATCATCCCTGGCCCCTACCACCAGGAGCAGCCCCCACTTGTGACCCCTAAAAGCATCTTGACGTTCTCCCCCCCAGGGTGTGTGGAGGGGCGGGTGCTAGAAGGGAGCCTCTCCGTCTAACCATAGGAGGTGGAGCTGTCCCTCAGAGCTGTGGTTTGCATTTCCAGCAAATTCTGGGGCCCTGCTTGGTGGCCGGCCCCTTCCCTCTCCAGATCTGGGAAGGAAAGCTCTCCCCACTGTCTCTGTCATTAGCGGGGCTGAAAGATCCTGGATGTTTGCAATTTAGTAAAGAAAAATCGGAGCTCTCCTGACCCAGGAGAGCCTGGCGCTCAGTGATCTGTACTGTTTACCTCAAACAATGACTTATGAACCCCAGAAGGCCCATCACATGCTGGTGTGTGCAGGGCAAGAAAAACCAGAGGGGCAGTCAGTGTTCCCAGCCTGACTCATGGGCCGCTGTGCCGGGAACCTGGTCAAGGCCTGACCCGCGACATCACACCTGTGGCCCCAGAGACAGGGCCCCCTGAGAAAATAGTGGCTACAGTAGGGTCTGACTCTTCGCTTGCACGGCCAGGGCGGGAAGCAGCGTGGGACCCGTGATGGCCTTGAACACTCAGGAGGCTTGGGCAGTTGGTAGGAGGGAGGCTGTGTCAGTCGTGGAGGGCGGTGCCAGGCAGGGACCCCTGGAGTTAGGGGATAGGGAGCAGAATTTCAGGTATGCGCCTTCTGGTTTTGTGAATTTTGTCTTTTTAAAGATTTTGTTTATTTATTCATGAGAGACCCAGAGAAAGGCAGAGGCGTAGGCAGAGGGAGAAGCAGGCTCCCTCTACGGAGCCTGATGCAGGACTTGATCCCAGGACCCTGGGATCACAACCTGAGCCAAAGGCAGACGGACGCTCAACCACTGAGACACCCAGGCGCCCCTGTGCATTTTGTTTTCAACGTTTTAAAAAATTGTGGTGCAATTCATATAACACACAATGAATCTGTCTCAGTCGGGGTGTTATAGGACAAGCTACCGTGGACAGGGTAAACAGGCTTAAACAGAAATTTATTTCTCAGGTTCTGGAGGCTAGAAGTCCAAGATCAAGGTCCTGGCGGTTCACTTCCTAGTCAGGGCCACTTCCTGGTCCAGAGATGCCACCTTCTCTGTGTCCTCATGCAGCGGAAGCTCTGGGGTGTCTCTTTTATAAGGCCACTGATCCCATTTGTGGGGGCTCCACACTCATGACCTGATCACCTCCCAACAGCCCCCACACATACCATCACATCGGGGGTTAGGTTGCCACATATGAGTTTTTGGGGAACACAAACATTTGGTCTTCGTGGTTGAGCATCTGCCTTTGGCCCAAGGCGTGATCCTGGGGTCCCGGGATCGAGTTCCGCATCAGGCTTCCTGCATGGAGCCTGCTTCTCCCTCTGCCTGTGTCTCTGCCTCTCTCTCTGTGTCTTTCATGGATAAATAAATAAAATCTTTAAAAAAATAAGTAAAGTGTACAATTCAGGGGCACCTGGGCAGCTCTGTGTGGGTTAAGTGTCCGACTCCTGGTTTCAGCTCAAGTCGTGATCTCAGGGGTCATGAGATCGAGCTCCACGCTCGATGTGGAGCCTGCTTCAGATCTTCTCTCCTTCTGCCCCTCCCTGCCTCTAAAAATAAAAAAAAATAAAAATAAATAATAAAGTGTGTAATTCAGTGGCAGGCAGTGCACTCACGATGTTACATAACCACCACCTCTATCTGTTCCGGATATCCCATCAGGCCGAGGGAAAACCCTGTCCCCTTGAACAGTTGTGCCCCCTCCCCCTCCCCTAGACCCCCGCGACCACTCATCTGCCTTCTGTCCCTATGGACTGACCTATTCTGGACGTTTTGTATGAAAGGAATTGTACACTGTGTGGCCTTTCGCGACTGGCTCCTTTCGCGCAACATAATGTCTTCTAGGTTCATCCAGGTCACGGTGTGTGTCGTTGTTTTTCTGTTTTATGGCTTAATAATATTGCATTGTGTGGACGGACCACACTTTGTTTATCCACTCATCGGCTGATGGATATATATACACACACACACATGCACTCATATTTGGTTTTTTGGCTATTGTGACTTGTGCTGCTAGGAACATAAGGATTTGTTTGAACACCTGTTTTCGATTACTTGGGGTCTATACTTAGGAGTGGAATTGCTGGATCATGTGGTAATTCTATGTTTAACCTCTTGAGGAACCACCAAAGCGGTTTCCACAGCAACTGCATCATTTTACATTCCCACCAGAAACGCACATTCCAAAACTCCACACTGGCACTTGCGACTTTCTATTTTCTTATTGTTTTGCTTTGTTTTTGGCCAACCTGGTGGCTTTGATTCGCATCCATTTTAAGCGTCTGCTGGGTGCAGATCCTCTGTGGCCAGACTGTGCTGTGCTCTGTAAGGTGTGGGGCAACACCCGTACCCCAAGCACTGGAGGTGGGGGGTCCTCTGGCCTGGAATAAATTGAAATCAGGGGTGACGATTCTTGACTTGGGACAATGGAAGCATAGCCTGATGGGACATCCAGGAGGACTTCCTGGATGGGCTTCCTGGAGGGTGGGTAGGAATTGGTTAGGCCAAGGATCTCAAACTACAGCTCCTGGGCCAACTGCCTGTTTTTATACATAAAGTTTTATTGGCACACATCCACGCTTGCTCGTTTACATTTTGTCTATGGCTGCTTTGCGCTACGACAGCAGAATTAAGTCATTTTGAGAGACTGTATGGCCCCAATAGGTGAAAATATTTGCTATCCGGCTCTTCTTAACAAAAGGTTGCTGACTCCAGGGGATCCCTGGGTGGCTCAGTGGTTTAGCACCTGCCTTTGGCCCAGGGTGAGATCCTGGAGTCCCGGGATCGAGTCCTGCGTCGGGCTCCCTGCGTGGAGCCTGCTTCTCCCTCTGCCTGTGTCTGCCTCTCTCTCTCTCTATCATAAATAAATAAATAAATAAATAAATAAATAAATAAATAAATAAATCTTTGAAAAAATTAAAAGGTTGCTGACTCCAGCCGAGAAGGAGCGGCATGGACATCACCCAGACTCACAAGGAACTGGCACCGTTGAGTTTCCTAGGTTCTCTGTCTGGTTGGGGTGTCCAGTGCCCAAGGGGATCATGAGAGAGGAGGCTGGGGATGAGGAGACTCTGGGGCAACCTGTAAATCATCCCCTACACTGAGCTAGGAGGTTGGCAGTGAGGCCTGAGCAGGCCCTGTTCTCTCTCCTTCTCCATGCGGCCCTGGAGGGAGGGCTGAGGGCAGGAGAAAAGTGACAGGGGAACTGGCCCTCTGGGGTCCCTCCTGGCAGGTGGCTGAAGGTGGTTTCATCTGCTAAGGGAGGCTGCCCTCCCCTCCCCAGCAAATGTACCTGCCCCTCCCTCATCCCTGCTGCCTTAAGGTAATAAGAGCTCATGGATGGTGCTCACCCTGGGCACTGCACCAGACCTGCTGGAGTCCCAAACTCCCGCGCTTTGCCTGTTCCTTCCAGTTACCCAGGGGCAGACTCCTGCTGAGCTGTGTCCTGGAGGATGCAGGGACCCTCCTGGGAGAGGTTTCTCCTTTTCGTTTTTAGTGGAGGAAGATGACAAAACACCTTTTTTACAGACTGAATGTTTGTGTCTCCCCAAAATTCACATGTGGAAACCCTAACCCTCAGTGCCATGGCATTACCAGGGGGCATTTGGGAGGTGATCAGGTCATGAGAGTGGAGCTCTCATGAATGGGATAAGTGTCTTCATAAAGGGGACCCCTGAGAGCTCCGTTGCCCCTTCTGCCCTGTGGGGACACCAACCATATGTCAACATGACGATTGTCCGCATCTGGGAAGTGGGTTTGCACCAGAACTGGCCCATGCTGGCACTGCACGCTCAGACTTCCAGCCTCTAGACCTGTGTGAGAGAGAAGGCTGTTATTTTTTTTTAAGATTTTTTATTTATTTATTCATGAAAGACAGAGAGAGAGACAGAGACAGAGGCAGAGACACAGGCAGAGGGAGAAGCAGGCTCCGTGCAGGGAGCCCGACGTGGGACTCGATCCCGGGTCTCCAGGATCACGCCCTGGGCTGAAGGTAGCGCTAAACCGCTGAGCCGCTGAGCCACCCAGGCGTCCCCAGAAGGCGGTTATTTATAAGCCACTCAGACTGTGTTACTCCCTTACGGCAGCCTGGGCTGACTAAGCGGGTCCCTATCCTATCCCAGACACCTGCTGTGGCACAGCTAGTCGGGGTCCTGCCAAGCCCGGCAAGCTGTCAGCGGGGGCCGGGCTCTCACCTGAGGCTCGAGCTCTTCCTCCGGGCTCCCCGCGTGCTGGCGGAACCTAGCTCCTTGCAGGCTGTGGGACAAAGGCCCTAGGTTCCCGGAGGCCACCTGCCACCCCATCTCTGACGACTCAGCGGTGAGCTTCCTCCAGAGCCGTAGGATTGGGGCTCTTCACGGCTTCCAGTCTACGGTTCAAGACCCTCGTTTTTAGAAAATGTGGGTTTTTTCATCCGGTCTGCTTCCACTTATTTTTCTTTTAATTTTTAAAAAGATTTTATTTATTTATTCATGAGAGACACACACAGAGAGAGAAGCAGAGATCCAGGTGGAGAGACAAGTAGGCTCCCTGCAGGGTGCCCGACGTGGGACTCGATCCCAGGACCCCAGGGATCATGACTTGAGCCAAAGGCAGACGCTCAACCACTGAGCCACCCAGACATCCCTAACTGCTTCCATTTAATTTGGGGTCACTCAACACCCATCTCTAGAACTTGCTCATATTCCCACACTGAAACTCTGTCCGCATTAGACACTAACCACCCACCCGCGCCCCCAGCCCCTGGCCCCCACTATCCTATTTCCTGTTTTTATGGATTTGCCTGTTCAAGGTGCCTCGTATAAGTGGAATCATACAGTGTGTCCTGACCATACTGTCCTCAAGCTTCATCCATGTTGTAGCACGGGTCAGAATTCCCTTCCTTTTGTGCCTAATGGTCCATTGTATCAATATACCACATTTTGTTTATACGTTTATCCATTGATGGGCACTTGCATAGTTTCTATTATATAGTTTAACTCTCTTTTGTAATTAAAAAATTGTAGGGTGAGGCACCTGGGTGGCTCCGTTGGTTGTGTCTGCCTTCGGCTCAAGTCATGATCCCAGGGCCCTGGGATTGAGTCCTGCCCACATCAGGCTCCCTGCTCAGCAGAGAGCTTGCTTCTTTCTCTCCATCTGCCAAGCAGCCTGCCTCTTCCTCCCCCTGCTTGTGCACATTCTCTCTTTCTCTCTCTCTCTCCCTGTCAGATAAATAAATAAAATCTTTAAAAATTGTGGGAAAAAAACCCCGCAGAACATAAAACATAGACCTTCACCTGATTATGTCAGACCCACCCAAGATAACTTCCCTTTTGATGGACTCAAAAATCAAATGATTTGAGAACTTAATTACATCTAAAAAAATCCCATCACCTTTGCTATATAATACCACGTAATTGAAGGAGTGCTATCCTAACATATTCACTGGTCCCACCCATACTTAAGAGATTATACCAGACTAGAAAGCTGGGAATTTCCTAGAGTCCCACCTACCATGAGCCTTCACCTTACCCCTTGCATTGCCCTGGGCAGTTGTGAAAGGGTCTTTTGGGTGGCTTAGAGGTAGAATTGGAGGTGAGGGACCCCCTTGTCCCCTATCGGAAACAAATAAAGACAATGTGCATCCAGTAGGTGAAAGTCCTTTGTCCTTCCTTGGGGTTGAATGGTTGAGACTCCCTGAGGCAAGAATGGAGAGATCACATTCGTGTCAAGAATTTTCTGTCCGGGGATCCCTGGGTGGCTCAGTTGTTTGGTGCCGGCCTTTGGCCCGGGGCGCGATCCTGGAGTCCCCGGATAGAGTCCCAGGTCAGGCTCCCAGCGTGGAGCCTCCTTCTCCCTCTGCCTGTGTCTCTGCCCCTCTCTCTCCCTATGTCTATCATAAATCAATCAATCAATCAATCAATCCTAAAAAAAAAAAGTCAACAACAACAAAAAAAGAATCTTCTGTCCCCATGCACAGAGGTGCATGTGCACCTTCACTTTTCAGGATTTTTGGAGGTGATTGGCCATTGGCTTTCAACTTCATCAGGTCTGAAGGGGGACCCCGGGCTGGTCCACCAACTGCCAGGGCTTTTTACCAAGGTTGTTAATTTGTGGAGACAAAGGGCCCTGTTGCTGGCAACCTGAGGCTGTGTCCGGGGCACCCAGAGGCTGTGTACTAAAGGTGGTGGCCATCGGGGAAGGCTGCATGCGTGCGGACAGCTCCCAGACACACCTTGTCCTGGCAGCCACTGAGTCACCAGGGAAGCCGGCGGCAGTGGGGACACCACCACCTCCAAGGGGCCAGCCTGGGGGCTCCCACGCAGCCTGTCTGCCTCTTCAGGGAGATGTGTTCGTGTTTGTGCCCAGTTTGGGGGCCTCGGGCACGTCCCTGGGCCTCGGTTTCCATACCTTCCTAGTGGGGCTTAGGAGGGCGCGGGGGGATCCGGATGGAGGCTGTACCGCGCCTCGCGTGTGGGGAGCACTCACTCCTGGTGCTGCATCATCGATGATGGCTCGTCCTGCGCAGGGAAGAGGCCCCTGGAGCATGGGGACTTTCAGACCTTCTCTCTCTACCACCATCTGTTTCAGTTCCACCTACAAAACCAGAACAAAGGCTTTGTGGAATCCAGCAATCAGTTCTTCCCACTGGGGCCCCTTCCAAGGTGCTGCCCGGGCTTGAGCTGGTGGGAGGGCCAAGGTTGGCACCATCAGTGCCTTTTCATGCATGCACTAAGTGTTCAATAAATGCCCATTCGATCTTTCCAAATGAAGGTAAAGCTTGCACATAGCTGAGTGTGCCAATCAGTGGGTTTTGTTTTTTTAAAGATTTTATTTATTTATTCATGAAAGACACACAAAGAGAGAGGCAGAGACATAGGCAGAAAGAAGCAGGCTCCAAGCAGGGAGCCCGATGTGGGACTCGATCCCGGGTCTCCAGGACCACGCCCTGGGCTGAAGGCAGGCACTAAACCACTGAGCCATCCAGGGATCCCCCAGTCAGTGGGTTTTGCTGATGGGACCATCACCCAGATCTAGACCTGGGGACGTCAGCACCCCTGGAGGATCCCTCTGCTAGTGAGGGAAGCTGCGCCTGGGAGCTCTGTCACCAGAGACGGGCTTTGCCCACTGCTGATCCTGCTGATGTGGGATCACAGTGACACTCCGTTTCACATCTGGCTTCTTTATTCAGCATCATGCCCAGTTGGGTCCCCCACATTCTGTCTGCAGCAGAGTGTTTTCTTTTTCGTCGATGTGCAATATTTCACTAAATTCAGCACAGTCCATTATATCGATGACACTTGGTTGTTTCCTTTTGCGGGGCATTTTTTCTAGATTTTTAAATTTTATTTATTAGAGAGAGAGAACACAAGCAGGGGGAACAGCAGGCAGAGGGAGAAGCAGGCTCCCTACAGAGCTGGGAGCCCAATGTGGGACTCGATCCCAGGACCCTGGGATCATGCCCTGATTAAAGGCAGACGCTTAGCCGCCTGAGCCACCCAGGCACCCTGGGCAGGTGGGGGGTGCATTCTGAATAGTGAAATTCCATTTCTTTTTTATGCAGACACAGGGCTTATTTCTCCAGGACTGGGATCGCCGGGTCATAGCTTTAGCAGATCCTAACGGAGCAGCCGTACTGATTAATTGCTTGCAAAAGCAAAACAACCACGGGAGGACAAAGCACAGCTGCCTAAGGGCATGACCCATGGAGTCTGCAAACAGATGAGCACGAAGCCCGGACCGGAGAGCATCCTCTCCGCCGGCTCTGGGCCCAGCCCCCCGGGAGTGAGGCAGCAGATGAGCAGAAGCGCTCAGGTTTCGTTTTGTGAAATGAGACATTCCCACTACACCTGCGCGGGAGGAGAGTCATCATCCCCACTTTTCACATTTCTCAGGTCCTGATTCCAAAGATCGCCCCGGGGTGGAGGAGGGAGCAGGTGGTCTTTTTTTTTTTTTTAAGATTTATTTATTTATTCATGATAGACATAGAGAGAGAGACAGAGACAGAGACACAGGCAGAGAGAGAAGCCGGCTCCATGCGCCAGGAGCCCGACGTGGGACTCGATCCTGGGTCTCCAGGATCGCGCCCTGGGCCAAAGGCAGGCGCTAAACCGCTGAGCCACCCAGGGATCCCCGAGCAGGTGGTCTTTGAGGAACATCTTGCAGAGACCAGACCGGGGATGGGACAGCTGGAGCTTTGGGTGCCCTCGGTGCCCGCTTAGCCTGTGTGCTGCTCCCCCGGGGGGCAAGTGGCCTCCCTTCTCCGCACCTTGGATGGCTTTGCTTTCCTGTGCAATGGGAAAGATGTTGGGGCCAGGTGACACCCTCCCCCCACCGAGGGTGCTAGGAGGACTCGGGAGCCGCTGAGAGATCCTGGCTCACCCCGGGCACCTACCAGATGTGCCCGCGGCGGGCGGGGGAGCGGTTTCCACGGGAGACCCCGCGCTTGCAAGAACGCGGCCTTGCCAGCGATATTTCAAATATGCACTTGGCCTCCCCGCGGCCGTCCGCATTCCCCTTATCACTCTCTCGTGGAGGAGTCGGGGCTCCCCGCCAGAGCTCCACTTTCCCGGCTCGCATCTTTCTGCTGCCAGCACGGCCTCCGCCCTGGCCTCCGCGGAGGCCCCTGGAACTGTTTCCAGGGGCCGGTTGCATAAACTCCGTGTTACGTAAGTCCTGAGTTGAATTTTGGAAAACTGTATTTTTTTTTCTCCCCTCCACAAGATTTTCCAGTGTCACCCAAACACCCAGCTGCAGGCGGGGGGGCGGGGGGGGGGTGGTTGTTTACGCGCCTCGGTCAGAACAGTGTGTTTGGAGGCCGGGGTGAGATCTGTGTGAGTGCTTTCGATTGTGGAAAAACAAATGTGATTTGAGAGAAAAGAGAAAAAAAAAAAAAAAAGAAGAGGAAAAATGAAACAGAAAACAACTGCTCACAGAGCTGGAACTTTGAGGCACGGCCCGGCTGGATGATTTCTGACCACCTGAGGATGAATGTTCCGGAATATTCTAGGAAGCTCCTGGTGCTCCCCGCAGGCTGACAGCTCGTGCCCCTCCCCCCTCCCCCACCACATCACTGGGGCCACTCTGGACGTGCGGTGGAAGACAAACGGCTTCTTCTTTTCCCAGGGTTGCAGGCATGTGTCCCCAGGCACTTAAAAATAGCCACACGTTTATTGCAGACCTGAGTCTAACAATCAGGTTTTTCTTAAGGCGTTAAAAACTTTTCCACCAAAAGGGCAGTTTTTGGAAATATGTCTAGTAAGGAGGATTTTTTTTCCTTTTTTTTTTTTCTTCCCAGGAGTAGATGTAAAGGTCTTGAGTTTGAAATGGCCAGTCAGCTCGGAGCGTGTGTTTGGGGGTGAGGGGGCTGCAGGGCCAAGGAGGGGGAGAGAAGACGAACATGGATTGAAGACCTACTGTGTGCCAGGCCCTGCGTGGAGCCCCTGGGGCCCTGGGACTCGGACAGCAGTGCTTACACCATGTCATAGTGAGGTGGGGAAAGGGGTCATGACTGATCCTCAGCTGGGCCAGGAGCTCGACTGCCTGATATTTTTTTTTTTAAGATTTTATTTTTATTTATTTTATTTATGAGAGTGAGAGAGAGAGAGAGAGGCAGAGACCCAGGCAGAGGGAGAAGCAGGCTCCATGCTGGGAGCCCGATGCGGGACTTGATCCGGGACCCCAGGATCGGGCCCTGGGCCGAAGGCAGGCCCCAAACCGCTGAGCCAGCCAGGGATCCCCTCGACTGCCTGATTTTGAAGGCTATGGTCCTCATGCAGTTTTGTTTCCCTGTGTGAGCCTCAGAGGGTCCGCGGAACCCCTGAAACAGAAGTTGTCAGCATCCTTATCTACACGAACATGTCTACAACATTCATCACATGGGGGCCCGGGACATTAGGAAAGGACAAAACCATTGCCCCAACAAGGATTTGTAGAGAGCCATGGCCTAGAGCTTGGTCAGGTTGCGTCTGCTTTCCAAGCCTCTGTTTTGTCAGATGAGAAGTGGGTACATGCTGGATACGTGTCGCTGTGTCCCTCCCCACACTCCGCCACATGTTGAAGCATCCAGGGGTAAAGAGGCCCGCCGTCGTGGTGCAAGCCTGTGAGGAGACCACCTTGGTCTCTGTGGGAGAAGTTCAGGGTGACGATATGACTTCCCAGGGCTTGAGGCACATTTGCTTCTGTGTTCGGTTTCTGCCCAGCTTTGAGAACAACTGTCAGGAAAATATTAGGGTGCCAGATTTAGCAGAGAGAACATGGGATGGCCAGTTAGGTTTGAATTTCAGCAAGGCCTGGGTGGCTCAGAGGTTGAGCATCTGCCTTTGGCTCAGGGTGTGATCCCAGGGTCCTGGGATCGAGTCCTGCATCAGGCTCCCCACAGGGAGCTTGCTTCTCCCTCTGCCTGTCTCTGCCTCTCTCTGTGTCTCCCATGAATAAATAAATAAAATCTTAAATAGTTTGAATTTCAGTTAAATGACATATTTTGGCATAAATATGTACCAAATATTGCATGGAACGGGACATATTTCCTCCATTTAAAAAAAAATTTAAAAAGTGAAATTCATTGAGTGGATTTTTGTAGGCCCTACTGAGGCCAGAGTAAGAAAAATGTGAGTAGGAAAACATTTCTTCCTTAGAAGTTCCTTTTCTTCTTCTCCTTATTTACAGTAAACTAAGACATTTCTGTAAACTCCTGAATGTACCAGGGCTCTGGGCCTCTTCACCCTGATCCATCAGCCAGCCCCAAAGACGGTCGCCTTCCCTCAAAGCCACATCCTGGGGTGCTCAGTGGGTGACATATACATTTTGCATTTATATGGCAGGGACCGGCAACTCCCCAGGCTCATGCCCCTGCAGGGCCCAGCACCAGGTTCTGGGAAAAGTCGAGGGGAAAAGTGTTGCCTGTCCAGGCTGACCTGCCCCTCACAGAGATGCTTCCGGCCCTGGCGGGCTCCGTTTGAATACGAGGAAGCGTGAATCAGACCTTGGTGCCCCGGGAGGCAGGCCCCAGTGAGGTGTCTTTTCACCGGGCTACCCTGGATGCTCACCCCTTTGCTCACTGGCCTTCCGGTGTCCTGGGGTTGGGGACAAATTTAGATCATGTGTCATCTGACCGACACAGGCCTTCAAAGATTTCCCAGGGTCCCAAAAATCTCAACAAAGTCTTTGTCACCAGACTGCTCTCCAGGAACCCATGGAGAGTTGAAGCTATCTCAGCAGTTCAGGTCCCAGTGGGGGATTCCCTGAAGCGGGCCAGGTGGATGCGATGCGTGGGGCCCCAAAAGCCCAGAGTCGTCTTCGATATCTGTCTGGCTGTGATTTGGGGGAGAGTTCTGTCCAGCTGTGAGAAGCAACTGTCCCAAAGACTGGCCACCAGGTTTTGCAAATGAAACACTGGTTGCCCAGTTGAATTTGGATTTCAGATGAACAGCAATTTTTAAAATATAAGGATATCCCAAATTTTGCATATTTTGAAGTACATCTCAAATTATCCAGTTTATCTGTGCCCTGTGTTTCATCTGGGAACCCTGCGCTAAAGAGAGGACAGAAATCTTGGGGAGAGCGTGGAGATGGGAGAGCAACCAGCTTGACTTGTGGTCCTAGCAGGTGCCAGGCCACTGCTGGGCTTTCCCTGTGTCACTTCCTTCAGCTGTCGCCATGGTCTGTGCCCTGATGAGGAAGCCCCAGACTGAGAGAATCTGGCAAGTGTGAGGGTCCTTCCTGGCGGGCACCTGCAAGGGTGCCATGCACAGCACGTGTCCATGAGGGCGTGGAGAGTCTGAGCTTACTCCTGCCACCATCAAATGGGGCAAGATTCCTCAAGAAGGTAAATGGAGGGACACCTGGGTGGCTCAGTGGTTGAGCATCTGCCTTTGGCTCAGGAAGTGATACCGGGGTCCTGGGATCAAGTCCCACATGGGGGTCCCTGCATGGAGCCTGCTTCTCCCTCTGCCTGTGTCTCTGCCTCTTTCTCTATGTCTCTCATGAATAAATAAAATCTTTTAAGAAAAGTAAAAAATAAAAAAGAAGGTGAGTGGAGAGTGACCATATGATGCAGCTAGTCCACTCCTGGGTATCTACCCAAAAGAAATGAAAACAGGTGTTTGGTTTGTTTGTTTTTAAGATTTTATTCATTTATTTGAGAGAGAAACAGAGAGAGTGCACACAACAGGGGGAGGGGGAGGGAGAGAAGCAGACACAGGACTCGATCCCAGGACCCTGAGATCATGACCAAAGCTGAAGTCAGATGCTTCACCAACTGAGCCCCCCAGACACTCCTGAAAACAGGTGTGTTTACACAAGTACTCGAACATATGTGTTCATAGCAGCACCATTCACAATCACCAAATGTAGAAACAACCCAAATGTCCACCAGCTGGTGAAGGGATAAACGCAATGTGGGCCATCCACCCAGGGGGATATTACTCAGTCATGAAAAGGAATGACGCTCTGACACACGCTACAACATGAATGAACCTTGAGGACATCGTGCTGCGTGGAAGCCAGACACAAAAGGCCCCTCAGTGCGTGTCCCATGTATATGAAATGTGCAAAACAGGGAAATCCATGAAGACGGAGAGAGAGCAATGCTATCAGTGCCTGGGGAAGTGCGTGCTCACGGGGATGGGGTGTGCTTGGGGTGATGGAGATGTTCTGGAACCAGGCAAAAGTGATGGTTACTTGACATCGTGAATGTACTAAATGCCACTGAATTGCACACTTTAAAATGGTTAGCATGGTAAATTTTATGTATATTTTACCACAATTTAAAAAAAAATCAGCCAGGGCAAGTCCAGGAGGAGACGTGGAATGTTATCAAATCTATGGCCAGGGCGTTCAGGAACAGCTGAGAGCAGGGAGCAGGGGCCTTTCACTGGACAGCTTCTGCCCCGAGCTGTGCTAGGTGCTTTTCAGACGTCAGGTCCCACTGAATCCTGCTCAGCAGGGACCATGGGACTGCCTTTTTTTTTTTTTTTTTTTTTTTAACAGAAGTGGGAGCTGAAGCCCATGAGGTCAGGGATTTTGACACTGGTCTGTGTGACCCCTGAGCCCAGGGGATCCTTTCAAGGACATGCCATCTATGGGCCGAGGGTGCTCAGGTCATAGCTGGAGCAGGTGGGCCCAAGGGAGAGCCCCCATGGGCCAACCTCTGCCTGGAGTGGGGTGCTAGGGAAGGGGCAGGGCTAGGGCTACTCCTCTGACAGCACTCCCCGCTGTCAAGGTGGCCTCATGGGCTGTGACCCCACCACCCCTCAGGCAGGGGCCTGACCCTCTCTCTAACAGACCCGGCATGCGGGGGTCAAATGAGGTCCTCAAGAGAGCTCGAACCTCAATAATCAGGAGACACAGCAGTTAAAAGCCTCATTCCTGGAGCCAAGCAGACACCCCTTTTGGGTTGGGGAGGCAATGTCACCTCTCTGAGCCTCAGTCTCCCCTCTGCACTTGGCTCCCAAGGTGGAGGAGCATTAGCAGGTGGGTGGCTGCACATGGGTGGCTCGCAATTGAGCCCAACCCCTTGGGAGTTCACCATCCTCCCCCCACCCCCACCAGGACTTCTCGGGGAGAACGAGAAACCTCTTCCCGGAGAGCCCTGGGCATCTGTTTCATGAAGGAACTTGGATCACAGGGAGAACACAGGCTCATCCTGAGATCTTCGAGCCGGGCCGAAGTCCACTCACTCTGCTGCAAAGTGAATCAAGGGCGCCTGCGCACACAGGGCGCTCTGGGGGTGGGGGGGTGATCTGGTCCACCGGCCGAGCAGTGATGCTTTCTCTGATTAGAGAAACTGAGGCAGGAGAACTGGTCTTCTTGTTCTTGGCGGAGAGAGCAGCTCAGGACAGAGCGGGGCACCCTGCGGAAGGGGTGATCAGAGTGAGCAAGAGTAGGAGAGAGAGACAGAGAGAGCTGGAGAGATGGAGAGAAAGAGGGAGAGCCAGACAGAGATGGGGAGAGAGAGCCAGAGAGAGCCAGGCAGAGGTGGAGACACAGAGCGGACGGAGCGGGAGCCTTGGATTGGTTGATGGAACCCGGCTCTCGGGCTACTTTGGAATTGAAGCCCCTGATGGGCTTCAAGCCTCCATTTGACAGATGAGGAAACTGAGGCCAGGGTGCCCACTGGGCGCCTCTGCTCACCGTGGGGCAGGCCTGAGGGCGCGGCTCGGCATGGAGCTCCCGGGCTGGCCCCCACGTCCTGCATCGTCACAGACGCCCCCTCTCCTGGCGCGCTCCCGGCCAGTAACGAGTCCCCTTTGGCCAGTTAAAAATAGCTGGTGGGGGACAACAGTGACTCCTGAATGGGGCCTCAGAGCCCTGGCGGCCGCGATGTGCAGGCCGCAGCCAGAGTCGGCGCTAATTGTGGCAACGCTCAGGGTACAAAGGCTCTGTTCAGGGGAACTGGCACGTCTGGATCAGATTTCTGGAGAGCAAGCGTTTCTTTCATTTCCCCGAGCCCCGGCGGGGATCTGCACTCACAGCAGAGGAAAACATCCCCCTGGAACAAGATCTCTTTGAGGGTGGGGTAGGGTGGGGGCCCCGCACTCTGTTCAACACTGTTGAACACTGGAAGTCCCCAGTGCGCCCCGCAGCAGCCCCCCGTGTGGAAAGAGTTGGGAAACCGCCTCTCCTCTTTCAGCTGCAGGAGAGCATTTGTGTCAAACTGGCATCACTCCTTCCCAAAATGTTTCGGGAAATTTACCACTGATGCCATCCAGAGCTGGAGGTTTTTTTGTGGGAAGGTTGTCAACCACACGGTCCATTTCTTTCCTAGATAATATGGCTATCCTGGCGATCGATTTCTTCTTGAGTGAACTTTGAGAATGCGTATCTTTCAAGGAGTTGGTCTGTGTCAGCTGAGCCATTGAATTGTTTATAACTTGCTCTTCTGATCCTTTTAAGATGTGTAGGATCTGTCACGGGTCACCTCTTTTTCCTTCTTGGTACCGGTCATTTGTGTCACCAATACAGCTCAGCCCAGGTTGAGAAGCCCTGGACCCCGACGTTGCGTCTGTCCTAAAATTTGGGCATTGGTGGGTCTTAGTTCTCCTCGCTGTGCCGATGACAATGACAGTCTCTTATGACAAGGTGACCTTGCCTAGCTCAGAGCACAGGAAAGCTGCCTACAAAGGGCCATCATCCTCTACCGGTTGTGCCCTCCTAACTCTCTGAAAGCTCAACATGTAAGGATGGGACAGAAAGAGCGTGAATCTCCAAGGCAGGAAGACCTTGGTTCAAATCTGTTACTTTTCATCAGGGTCAGGATAGGGGAAGGCAAGTGAGGCACCGTTTCGGGAGCTGTTCCACCGGCAGGCTCCGAGGCCCACTGGCCCGTGAGCTGGGGTGTCGCTGTGACCACACATGATGCCAATCCTCGCATTGTGGAGCATGGGGCGCAAGGGGACGGGGGTGGGGGTGGGGCGGGGGGGAGATACTAGAACGGATGAGCAGGTTAAATGAGAAAATATATGGATACCAGGCCCAGCAAAGTAAAGTCCCTGAAATAACGCGAAGTCGCAGTAATTGCTCAGCCTCATGGAACATGCACCAGCACTTCTGTTGTATTTGTTTAGTGTTTCCAGGGATGTAAGAGCTACCGTTAGTCCCACTGTGCAGATGAGGAGAAGGGGACCCAGAGTTAGGTGGCAGAGCCGGGATTCGAACCCCGGCTGCCAAGCTCACAGGCCGCGTGAGCCGTGGACGTCACAGGCCCGGCACAGCCAAAATCGCAGCTCAGCTGAGTTCCTGTCCCCTGATAGCACCCGGGGGTTGCATTCCCCGCTGGAGACAAGCGATTAACACAGGAACACCCACGGTGTCCCTGACTCTACGTTCTGGAAGCCAGGCAGCGCCGGGACTCTGAACTTGGCCGCTGTTTCCCCAGCCCCCGGCTTGGGACGGGGCTTTGGCCCGCCCGAGGCCCCAAACCACCTGCTTGGCCCTGCATCCAGCCGGCCTGCGCGCGAGTGAGGCAGAGAGGGGACCCTCCGCTGTCTTTATATACCGGGGTTATTTTTAACCCGGCCTTCCAGAACATTACAGAGTTTCCTCTCTCCGACGCGCAGGAAGCCCTACTTGGCTGTGTTTCCTGCTAACACGCGGCCCCGAGATTGCTGAGAACAACAGGCCCAAGACTGCTCGGCTCCGGGGGGAAAAAACCTGGCCCCCTTTCAAAGCCCTGACAGAAAAGCCTGCGGAGCCTGGAGCCCCCCGCCAGCCCGAGGACGGCCCCCGGGGCGCTGGCAAATTGGCCAAGCCTGTGCGTGGGGCTCCCAGGCTGGGCCCCCAGCCCCATCGTCCCTTCCCCTGCAAAAAAAAAAAAAAAAAAAGTGTGCCCACCCCCCGCACCCCCATCCCTACTGGAGATACAAATGCTTGCATTGGTGGATTTTTCTCTGCTTCTGTTTTTTATTTTGATCCCTGTCTTTTTTATTGAGGTGAAATTCACATAACATAAAATTAGCCGTTTTAAAGTGGAAAATTCAGTGGCATTTAGTACGTTCACTATGTTGTGCAACCACCACCCCTGTGTGGTTCCAGAACGTCTTCATGACTCTGGAAGAGAACCCCGGCCTGATGAGCTGTCCCTCCCCGTGGCCTCCGCCACGGCCACACGCCTCCTCCCGCCCCCCAGCCCCTGGCGACCACGGATCTGCTTGCCTTCTCCGTGGATTTGCCTGTTCTGGACATTTCCTGCAGAAGGGAGCATGCAGTATGTGGCTTTTCGTGTTGGTCTTCTCTGTCGCAGCACGATGTCTGAGGTGTCCCCATCACAGCATGAGTCAGGGCTTCATTCCTTTCTAGGGCTGAATAATATTCCACAGGACACCGCTACCTCCCCCCCCCCATTCATCTGTTGATGGGTGGATTTTATGATTCAACATAAATTTAAGGCTTGGGTGTAGAAGAAATTATTTTTTGTCGATGTTGTGTCGTTTTCTTCTTGGAAACGGGGCCGCTGCGCTTTGGCGGGAGGCGCCGACACCTTTGGCAAAGGTGCGCGGGGACAGGAGTAGCTCCAAGCTCCTGCTCTGGCTCCAGCGGCTCCTCCTTCCACGGTCTTCCCTGTGCGGGGACGGTTTCTCTCGGGGAAGGCGTGGGACGCGGCGGGAAGCCAGAACCCGGTTCAAATCCCCCCTCTTGGATTTACCCCAAAGATTCAGATGCAATGAAACGCCGGGACACCTGCACCCCGATGTTTCTAGCAGCAATGTCCACAATAGCCAAGCTGTGAAAGGAGCCTCGGTGTCCATCGAAAGATGAATGGATAAAGGAGATGTGGTCTATGTATACAATGGAATATTCCTCAGCCATTAGAAACGACAAATACCCACCATTTGCTTCAACGTGGATGGACCTGGAGGGTATTATGCTGAGTGAAGTAAGTCAGTCGGAGAAGGACAAACATTATATGTTCTCATTCATTTGGGGAATATAAATAATAGTGAAAGGGAATATAAGGGAAGGGAGAAGAAATGTGTGGGAAATATCAGAAAGGGAGACAGAACATGAGAGACTCCTAACTCTGGGAAACGAACTAGGGGTGGTGGAAGGGGAGGAGGGCGGGGGGTGGGGGTGAATGGGTGACGGGCACTGAGGGGGGCACTTGACGGGATGAGCACTGGGTGTTATTCTGTATGTTGGTAAATTGAACACCAATAAAAAATAAAATTATTTAAAAAAATCCCCCCTCCTTCCTGGGGCGCTGGGCAAAGCCGCGTGGTTCTCTCAAAGCCTACAACTGACCCTTTGCGCTCTGACTTCAGTCCCCAGGATCCAGAGGAACTCTGTGCACAGGAGGACCAGCCCATTTGCAGATGGAGAAACTGAGGCTTGGAGAGAGCACATAACTTGCCCAGGGTCTCTGGGTGCAAGATGAGTGTGTGGCCCCAACACCAGGCCCCGTTTGAAGTGAGCTTCTTTCCTGGGGGCGGGGTGATGCTCAAAGGAGCCCCTCCCCCTGTCCCTCTGGGCCTCTCCGCTGGGGCCCCTGAGAAGTCCTCAGAGAAATCCCTGCCCTCTTCTCTGGTCTCTTTTGACATCACCTCCTGGGGTCCCCTGTTCTACTGTTTCCTTCTTTGTGGCTTCATCTCGGGTGGGCTCTTGTCGCTCCTGTCCAAAGACATTTGTCTGAGTCAGGTGATTCTGCACCCCAGCAGATGTTTGGCAACATCTGGAGACATTTTTGGTTGTTACTACGGGGGATAGTGGGTAGGGGTGCTATTGGCATCAAGTGGATGGAGACCAGGGGTGCTACTCAGTGCCCCGCAGTGCACAGGACAGTCCCCTGCCCCAAATGACAACAGAGCCCCCAGTGTCAGTAGTGCCAGGGTGAGAGGCCCTGCCTTAGCACGAGAGAGACCCTGTCTGCTGTCTGTTTCTATCCATCATCTATCAACCATCTGTCCATCACAGAGAATGATCTGACTCCAAACATCAGCAATTTGGAGAGTCTGAGAACCCCAGCCCAGTGAATGCTCAGATGCCTGTAACAGAAGGAGCAGAGGTCCTTTGTGGGCTAGGTCCTGCTTGCCTCCCCTCACCCACGTGTGGTCCTCCTGCAGCCCTGTGACGGGTTATCTATTGTCTCCAGGTGAGGAAACTGAGGCCCAGGGAGGTTAGGGACCTCACATGAGAAGTGGAGCTCAGGCTTTATTCTGAGGGCAGTAGGGAGCCATGAGAGGTGTGAGAGCAGGGAAGGGATATCGTTAGGTCTGCATGTTGTGAAGATGCCTCTAGGGCCAGGATCTGGGCTTGACTGAGGCCGGGAGCCCAGAGAGAACTCCCCTGGGTGGGTTGGAGGACCCCTTGAGGGCAGGGGCAGGGGGGAGGGGTGCTCCAAGTGGGGTTGAAGAGAGCTGTGGGAGACAGAAAGGCGAGGGTCTCTCTGTAAAGCCAGCTGTGGGATGTGGCTGCAGAGGGGAGAAAGAAGCCCAGGGACTGGCCTTGTAGGACTCCTGCAAGGTGGGGATGGGGAGGAAGGATGGCATCTTCTAGGGGCCAGTCATTGCTTCTCCCACTTGTCACTGGATACACATTTGTCAATAACTTTTCCAGGACAGGTACTGTTCAGTGGGGACACGGGGCTATTTTGAGTGAGGACCTGGCATGGGGGTGGGGAGTGTCCCAGTCTGGGGGATACAGAACTGGACATGGACACTCCCAAGCCCTGTGGGGTCAGAGCTGGCCAGATGGAAGGATCTCAGTGTTGGAGGCGCCCCGAGAGGAAGCAGAGGCTCTGCCTGGGGGCGAGGAGCATGGCCACACTGCACAGTTAAGTAATGTTCAGGTCCAGCCACACACACACACACACACACACACACACACACACACACACCGGGGAAGGGCATTCCAGGCAAAAGCTTAGAATTGAGAACTCAGCGAATTTGGGAAATTGGAGGAATTTAATGCACTGGAGAGAAATCCAGGGAGGTGAGGCTGGATTATAAAAGATCTTAAGACAAATTAGAGATGATGCCATGGGCAGTGGTGGGGATCAGAGCCTCTCCCCCGGCCCAACCCCCAGCCCCAGCACCCAACAGATGGTGTCAGCCTTGTCCTGGGGCCTCATCTCAATAGACACAAGGGGCCCCTGGCTCAGGGCTCAGTGCATCTAAATGTATAGAATCTGACACGTGGAGCGGAGACAGGGGGAGATGGGTGGTCAGTCCCTGCAGAGGAACAGCATGTGCGAAGACCAGGAGAGCTGAAGTGGCCAGGGCCCGCTCACGCAGGGCAGGGCAGCCTGGGCGTGACTTGCAGGCAAGGCGGCAGGGGGGGTGTCCTTGAAGGGGTTCGAGCTGGGGAGTGGCTGAGTCCTGAGTCACACTCCATGAGGGACAGGCACCCGAGCTGAGGGGTCCTGCTGCTCTCGGCGGGTCGGCTCCTGGGCCGAAGATGGGATGTGATGCCACCAGCATCTTCTGGTTTCTCGCCTCCAGGGACGCCACCGCCAGCCTCCTGCTTCCTCCCCTGCCGGATCATTTTTGCCCCAGAGTGTCAGCTTCGACTGTGCTCCCTGCCAGGTGGGGCTTGCAAGCATCCCTTGGGGTGGCATGTTCGGATCTCAGCTCCGACGTCCCCCCACCCCCACCCCGCGATGGCTCCCTTAGTCCAGGCAATCTCAGCCTCAGGACAACGGACATTCTGGGTTCGGATCATTCTCTGAGGCTGGGCTGCCCTGTGCGCTGCAGGTCTCCACCCCCCAGCTGCCAGTGGTACCCCCCTCCCAGGTGTGACAATGTCCCCCTGGGCCAGGGTAGCTACTATAGAACACTTCATTGTTTATAAAAATGGTTTAATATTCAATTCTATGAATACATGCGTTGTGTATTTAGCTGATGCCGCAGCTGCTTCCAATCCGTCACCATTAGTAGGAATAATGTGTAACACACATACTGGCATGTAACATTGAATCGTATTTTAAATCACAAAGTCACCTACCTGAAAGTCATCCAGATGCACGAGAGATACATTATTTTGTTGTAGGTTCTTACCGCCCACATCACTGACATTTGGGGCTGGATCGCTCTTTGTCGGGGTCGTTCCTTACACTGTAGGGAGCCGAGCAGTGTCTCTGGTCCCCACCACCGGATGCCAGTGGTATTCCCTGCTGGTGGTGACAACCAAAAATGCCTTCAGACATCAGCTGGTGTCCCCTGAAGGTCAAAATCACCATTCTCACCCTCTACCCCACCCCACCTGCCCTAATGTGATGGGAGGCCAAAGGGGAGTGGGAGATCGCTCCCTCTGGCACCCGAAGGCCAACCCTGGGATGGGCTTTTTACACCCAGCATCCCTGCGTGTGAGGTACTCACCCCTTTAGCAGATAGGTAAACTGAGATTCGATGAGTAATCGAATCAGTAATCTGTTCTCCTTCTCCTTTCCCCTCAGGCTTTCTCTCTGAGCAGCAGAAATTACAGCCCTCGGAACCCAAAATAGCTCCTCGCTCTCCCTCCAAGGCCATCAAACACACTGGCCTGTGGTTCGGACTCCAGAGCTACAGGGATAAAATAAGAGATTCAAATCCCGTCTCGTGGGGGCCATAAACTTCAAACAGCGGTTTGGTCCCTGATGATGGGGCCTTGGTGAGTCTGCCCCCTGCACTGGGAAACCACCACAAGCATCTGCTGGGTAGAGTCACAATGAGCCCCTAAATGGGGGGGGGGCAGTAAAACTCTGGGCTGTCCCACTGGATCAGCTCAGAAGGAGGCTCCTATAGACTTGGTGGCAAGAACCTGAGATGCTGGGATGGCACTAGGTGCAGCCCATTTGCAGGCACAGCTTAGAGGTCCCTTCTCCAAGAAGCCTCCAAGAATGCATCCCACCCTCCCTCTCCTGATCCCCTTTATGAACCTCTTCAGGGTTAGGGAAGGGTCTGAGCTGTGCCTGGGCCCTCTTGGCTCCTTTTCACCTGGCCAGACAAGAGGCCAGGGTAAGGAAGTCCCGAGAGAAGTGTGGAGACTCGTGTCGGCAGGGCTCCACAGCTTTTCCGCATTTGCAGAAAAGAGAAGGGGATTGAAGCCAGACCTTTCCAGCTCTGCCTGGATGTTCCTGCAGAGAACATCCCTCTGGGGAGATTTTAAGACATCTGAGCCTACCACCTGAATCGGGTGAGCACAATTAACATCACCGGCAACAGGACAAGTCAGCCCCAGGTGCCTCCCCATGCGACACAATGGGGCGAACAAGCATCACTCCTGTGGATCCTGCCCTGGGATGCACAGCCTGGACCCGGTCACAAGGAGCCAGTGAGCCAGTCTGCTGGGGGAGGGGGTGTCTTTGAAACAACTGTCAGGACCCTCCAAAAAATATCAATGCTGTGAAAGACACAGGAAGGCTGAGAAACCGCTCCTGAGTAAGGGAAGCTTAAAAAGACAGGACAGCAAAGAGCAGGTGAGTCTGGATTGGAGTTTAAGTGAGAAAAGGAAAAGTTGCCAACAAAGGACGTCATCCTAGTCTGTTTGGGCAGCTATAGAAGAACAAACATAGACCCAGTGGCTTGTCAACAAATGTATTTCTCACAGTCCAAGATCCAGGTGTGGGCAGATTTAGTGTCTGGTAGGAACTCTCTCCCTGGTTCATAGAGGCCTCTCGCTCCCTCACCATGTCCTCACGTGCCGGATGGGACAAGGGGGTGCTCTGGGATCCCCCAGGGCCCCCATAAGGTGATAAGGGTGCTGATCCATTCACAGGGCTCCACCCTCATGACCTAATCATCTCCCAAAGGCTCCACCTTACTTAGTACCATGTCACTGGGGTTAGGGTTTTAACATCTGAATTTTAGGGGGATGCAAACATTCAGACCCTGGCAGATATTACGGGGGAAGTTAGGGATAGAGGACTATTGTAGATTAGATAATGTTATTCCTCAAGCTGGAATCTGGGGAGGGTAACATTCGTCTGGGGATTGGGTTGGAGAATCTTCTGGTTCTTAGGTGTCGTGGAGCATCATGTCTGCAGTGCACCCTCAAATGGCTCAAAAATGATATGATATTATATTATATTGCTATGGACTGAAGATTTGTGTCCCTGCCCCTAAACTCATTTGCTGAAAGTCCTCACCCCCAGCACCACAGAATGTGACTGTGTTTGGAGATTGAATCTTGGATGAGGTGACCAGGGTAAAATGAGGCCATAGAGTGAGCCCTAATCCAATTTACAGGTGTCCTTATAAAAAGAGGACACACAGAGACACCGGAGATGGGTGTGCATTCAGGGAAAGGACATGCGGGCACAGCAAAAAGGCGGCCATCTGCAAGCCAAGGAGAGGGGGCTCAGGAGAAGCCAACCCGACCAACACCTTGACCTTGGATTTCCAGCCTGTAGAAATGTAAGACAGTAAATTTCTGTTTTTTTTAGGACACCTGGTCAGTGGTATTTTGTTATGGCAGCCTAGAAGACTGATACCATATATATTAATATATAAATCATGTATATATGTCATTTGTATATATATTTATAAATAAACATGGATATATTTATAATAATTGTGTATGTATATTTATACATAGAGAAAGTGGTAAATTGTAAGCAATTTGGAGGGTGCAGGGTGGAGGGTACATAGATGTTCACTGTATTATTTTGGCAACATTCCCCTAGGTTGCATGTTTTTCTAAAGAAAATGTTGCAAAACAGAGCCTTGGTTTCCCCACGGCACAGAACTCGGCTAAGTCAGGTCTTTGGGCATGAAGTGGGCACCAGAATTTTGGGAAGCCACCGCCCCATTCTTCAGAACAGAAGAATCCGTGGCTACAGCGGGAGGACCAGGCGGACAGGGTCCTTCTCCCAGGGGCACCGCGGGGGCAATGCCGGGAAGGGCATAGGGCACAGGGCACAGGCCCGGCCAGCGGCTCCTGGGGCTGCTCCCTCTCCTCTCCTCTGCCCCGCCGGCCTCCTCGCCAATCTCTGCAAGCTCAGGTCCGCTTGGCTGCCTGGTCTCTGGAGCAGCCCTGTCCTGCCTGAGCGCCGTGTCTACTTAAGCTTGCAGAGCAGAAGGTGACAGGTCTGGCTGTCCTAAGTCGAGGTGCCACATATCCCAGAGGGCAGAGAAACCCGTACCTCCCACTAGCACCGTCCGTCCCGCCGACCTTCTCCTGGAGAGCACCGATCCGCTCCCCATTTCTGGACATTCTGGACATTTCATATAAATGCGACTGTATGACACGCGGCCTTTTGTGTCTGGCTTCCTTTGATAAGTCACCATTTCGAGGTTCACAAACATTGTAACAGCCTTCATTCCTCTGTACGGCTGACCAAGTGCATCATTTTTTTTTTAAATCAGGGCTTTGCTTATAGAAATGCAAAATGCTATATTTGGCAAACATCAAACAATGTTTGGTTTTATTTTTTTTTATCCCCTCCACAAATAGCTCAAAATTGACTCAAGCTGCCAAACATCACACACTCCCAACGCTTAGCCGCAAGCCCGTGGGTCTCCTGTATGAGGGGTCCCGAGCTTCGGCAGCCCTGGACGGCCCCTGCGGGAATAACATTTTAATTAAAAAGTCTTACAATGACAGGCTGGAAATGTAAACTCCCAGGCAGCAGAGGCCCCGGCCTGGCAGGGCGCGGGCCATGCCTGACATTCCAGGCCGGCCTCCTTGGAGCCCCAGCAGCCACAGAAGTCCCCAAGCCGAGCCAGGAATAGTTCTGCCTTTTATTTGGAAAGAGAATTACAGGGCGCATGGCCCAGCCCCGAGCTCGCTGCTTCACAGCCGTATTTTTGAACACAACCGTAACCGCACACTTGCTTTCGATCGCCTGCGCCAGGCTAAACGCTGCCAGCTGCCTGGACACTCAGCTCACGGCTCTAAACACAGGTTCTTTTTCATTCCTGCTCTAAGATCTCTCCGACTATTCCTGTGCAAAAACAGATTTAAAATCTTGCTGGTTTTAGAGTCTGTGGCAGCTGCCAAGCCTCCCTCTCTCTGCTCCCCCGCAAGTGGGTCTCAGGCCTTGTCCGTGCGGGTTTTCCTAGCTGGAGGCGTTATTTCGGGTTCCCCCAATTCCACCCTCCTCCCCCACCAAAGCCTGGGGAGTCCGGGGCTCTGGGATTGATAGACCCCTGGCTGGGATGAGAAGGTGATTCCTGGAAGGAGAACCTGGTGTTAATACCAGACAAAGCAGGATGCATGATGGGGAAGGAAAAGGATCATGTGGTCACAGTGGTTGGCCAAGATTTGAACTTGGGTCTTAGTCAGGTGACTTTCTTTTGGTGCAGGCGCTGAAGCTTGGCATTTCCTCAAAAATTTACACATAGAATTACCATATGACCCAGCAATTATACTCCTAGGAATAGACACCCCCTCCAAAATAAAAAACAGGTGTTCAAACAAAAGCGTGTTCACGCATGCTCGTACCAGCACCATTCACAATTGCCGAACAGCAAAAACAACCCGAGTGTCCATCAGAGGAAGAACAGATAAACACAATGTGGTCCACCCACACGATGGTATATTACTCAGCCCTACAAAGGAATGAAGCCCTGGCACATGCTACCATATGGATGAACCATGAGAACATCGGGCTGAGCGAAAGAAGCCAGACACGGGAGGCCACCTGTTGCAGGATCCCATCTGCACGAAATGCCCGGAATAGGCAAATCCATAGAGATAGAAAGTAGATTAGCGGTTGCCAGGGCCTGGGGGAGGGGAACACAGGACAGGGTCTCCCTTGGGAGCTGATGAAAATGTTCTGGAATTAGAAGTGGTGATTGCATGACATTGTGAATAGACGAAGTGCCACCGAGTTACTTACTTTAAAATGGTAAATTTTATGTCATGTGAATTTCACCGCAATTAAAAAAAAAAAAAAAGTTCAGCCCTGCCCTTGGGTTCAAGGAAAGGAAGTGTCCAGGAGCAGGTGGGGGGAGATAACGGCATATCTGTAGCACCTGTGAGAAAAGCTTTAGGGTTCCGTTGGGTTGATATGACTCAGCAGGGGGCGGGGAGGGGAGGGCCCTGGGATGCAGTGAGGCTGTGCCACATCAACAGAGGTATATGGTCCCGATAGAGGGAGGTGGGTTCTCTGGCCAGGTCACGGCCCTGGAGCTGGGCTCAAGAAGGCTGAGAAAATTTGGAAGCCTGTCCCTTCGACGAGAAATAGCACCGTGTGAACTCTCAAGCTGGGCTGACTGCATTCAAATCTTAACTCGGCCACTTAACCAGCTGTGTGACCATGGGCAAGCCACTTAACCTCTCTGAGTCTCGGTTTCCTCATCTGTAAAATGAGGATAACAATAGTACCTGTTTCATAGCTGTGAGAATTCAGTGCCTTGTAGTACTGGCCGCGTGAGTTAAGAACCCTGTGTCCGGGGACAGCAAGTTCTGAGGCACTCAGATACTGAATAGTAACTCAGGACAACTGGGTTGTGTCAGTGGGAGAGATGGGTCACAGCAAGTTTATGGGGTCGGGACTGTGTTTTCTTGGTCGACGCTCCCCTGTATAAATGTGTGGTAGCTGGATGGATACGAGAATGGGAATAAGCGGCAATGGTCTCACAGAGGAAGAGGGTTTGATCTGGGTTTTGACGGATGAGTAGGAGTTTTCTGTGTTGCCAGTGGAGCAGGCGAAAGGGTGTTCTAGGCAGAGGGAACTGCATATGGAAAGTGGTGGAAACGTGTGGCAGAGTAGTGAGCAGAGAGCAGATCTCGAGAGAGCCCGTGTCGCCCCTTCAGGGACACCTGGCACATAGCAGGTGTTCAGATGGCTCCTGAGGAAGCTGCCCATCCTTGCCAGAAGGAAGCTGGCCACTCCCCTTTGCTTCAGAGTAGCCCCTGGGAATTAAAAAAACAAACAAAACATGTTCTAATCCAAAGAAGATATACAAATGGCCAAAAAAGCACATCAGGGAAATGCAAATCAAAACCACCACGAGATACCACTTCACACCCATTAGGATAGCTACTACCCCAAACCCAGGAAATAACAAGTGTTGGTGAGGATGTGGAGACGTTTGAACCCCCGTGTGCCGTTGGTGAGGAATGTAAAACGGTGCGGCCACCGTGGAAAACAGTATAGCTGTCCCCCCCACCAAACTGAATATGGAATGATCATACGACAATGGTCCCACCTCTGGGTGGTATGTCTCTAGAAGAATCGAAAGAGATACTCGCGTGCCATGTTCACAGGAGCATCATCCACGGTAGTCGAACACCAGACGGAAGCAGCCCAGTTGTCCCGGGACAGATGGTGGGATAAACAAAGCGTGGCATCCCCACGATGGCATAATGCTCAGTCTTAAAAAGGAAAGACATTCTGACACCTGCTACAACACGCACGAATCTTGAACACGTTCTGCTCAGGGCAGCCCGCCAGTCACAAGAGAACAAATACTGTCTGGCCCCACTTCTGCGAGGTCCCCGGCATAAATGAATGATCTGTTCTCTGATAGACGCATCTCAGGATCAGCTTCACTGAGCTGGGAAGTGGATGGTGGGTGCCGGGGGCCGGGGAGGGGGCGGCGGGTCCGTGTTCAGTGGGGCCAGAGTCTCAGTTTTGCAAGATGAACAGGTTCTGGAGATGGACGTGCGGCTGGCCGCTCACCTATGGGAACGCACTTAATGTCGCTGAGCTGGACACTTAAATGTGGCTGCGAAGATGAATTTTGTGTGTATTTGATTACAGATATTACCAAAGTTAAAAAAAACAAAAAACAAAACCCAAAACCCAACACGTCCTGAGATGCATCTATCAGAGAACAGATCATTCATTTATGCACGGAGGGGGCTCCCCCTGGCAATCCCCTCTTTGATGAGGGTGAACATCACAGTGTCCGTGACTCAGTGCAAGCTCAGGAGGAGAGGCTGCCCTGCGGCATCATTGGGAAGGTCAACATAACATATAGGAACCCAGATGGGGCCGAAAGGGTTCTCGGCCCAGCCACGCGGCTCCCTCGGGAATTCGAACCAGCGTGTTCTGTTTTGGCTCAAGGAGCCCCACGCCTGCCCCTTTATGGGCTGAGGCGGAGGCCTTTAGGCAACTATAGATCTAAAACTTGCTGACATTTGTCAAGTGCTTGTCGGTGCCCGGGCCATCCTCCTGGGAGGCTGGCACCGCATCCATGCACTTTATAGAAGAGCCAACAGGCTCGGAGACGTGAAGTGACTCACTCAAGGTCACACAGCAGGGTAGGGCCGAGGTAGGACTAGAAGCCCTAACCTGCCTGACTCCAAACTTTAAGTCATGCGAGTGTGAGGAGAGCCTCTCCTGCCCCAGAGGTCCCAGAGCTCTCACGACTTGTTTGAAGGGAGGGGTCCTCTTGATGGTTTAAAACCACAGGGGCACCTGGGTGGCTCCGTTGGTTAAGCATCTGACTCTTGATCTCAGCTCAGGTCTTGATCTCAGAGTAGTGAGTTCAAGTCCCGTGTTGGGCTCCACACTGGGGATGGAGCTTACTTAAAAGTAAAATCAGGGCAGCCCCCGTGGACAGCAGTTTAGCGCAGCCTTCAGCCTGGGCTGTGACCCTGGAGACCCGGGATCGAGTCCCACGTCAGGCTCCCTGCATGGAGCCTGCTCCTCCCTCTGGGCCCCCCCTCTCTCTCACATGAATAAATAAATAAAATATTTTTTAAAAAGTAAAATCAAATCATATCACGGATGGCCTCAGTGTCTTGCTTCCACCAAACACACCATGGTTGTATGAGACGTCCACGGCGGAGGAAGCCAGGCGGAGGGAATTTGGAACTCTGTTCTAGCTCAGCAATGCTGTAAAGGCAAACTGTAGTAATTTTCATGAACGTGGAGGGGAAGGGGGAGAAAGTGCTGTTTTGAACATTGATGCCCAACTTGGGGTATCCACGTAGATCCTGGAACACCAGAGGGAGACGTGGGGAAGTCTGAATGAGGTCTGGAGTTCGGTAAACAGCATTGTCCCAGCGTTAATCTCTCTGTTCAACAAAGGTCCCCCAGCCGTGTAAGAAGTGGTTTCAGGGGAGCAGAAGGGAGGGGAGACCAGAACTCTCTGTACCATCATTGCAACTTTTCAAAAATCATAATCTGGATGATCTAAAAGTATTTTCTGGGATCCCTGGGTGGCGCAGCGGTTTGGCGCCTGCCTTTGGCCCAGGGCGTGATCCTGGATACCCGGGATCGAATCCCACGTCGGGCTCCCGGTGCATGGAGCCTGCTTCTCCCTCTGCCTGTGTCTCTGCTTCTCTCTCTCTCTCTGTGACTGTCATAAATAAATAAAAATTTAAAAAAAAAAAAAATAAAAGTATTTTCTTTACAAACCTGCTGCAGTTTGGGCTCAGACATGGGTGTATTTGTTGGGGAGGCCTCTCTCTCTGGCCATAGAGGACATAGGGCCCTTTGTCAGCATTGAGGACCAGCGACATTGGTCAGACTGCCTTGGTTTGCCAGGACTCAGGCCTGGGGTCACTCTAGGCCGAGTGGATTGGAGGGACATAAGGGACAGGCGCTCAAACCCTTGCTCTCCCTTGCCCTGTCATTCAGGCCGTTGGAACCCCCTCAGCCTCCAAAATGTACCCCAATCCTGTTCCTTCCCTCCACTGCTGCATCTGCTCTGGCCCCCATCACAGCGCCTAGACACCCCTCTGGCCAACCCACCTTCCCCTTGTTTCCCTCATCACTCTGGTCCAGCCACACAGGCCTGCCTACCCAGGGCTTTCCTGCCTCAGGGCCTTTGTACTGGTTGTTCCCTCTGCCCAGAACACCCTTCCCCCAGGAAACCACAGGGTTCCTCCCCCCTTCTCTTGAGTGGGTGGTAATCTGTGCTCTGGAGTCCCCCGGGAGCAGCTGTCCTTATTCACCCTGAATAAAACAGCCCCTCCTTGCTTAGTGCCTGTCCCCCTGCTAGAACCTGAGCTCCAGGAGCACAGGAGATGCAGGTTACAGCTTTATTGTGATGCAGTGCGCAGGCAATCAGCTGCACTTATTTAGAGTGTGCAATGGATGTGTTTTGAGATAATTGGACACCCGCAGTACAATTAGTGAACAGGGTCACCCACACGTTTCCTGGATCCCTTGTAATCCTTCTCCTCCTCGTCTCCCACTCCCTCCTCCCAGGCATCCACGATCTGCTTGCGGTCACTCCAGCATATGTACACTTTCTAGAATTTCACATAAATGGAATCATCCAGGATGTGCTCTCCTGTCTTTTTCCTCTTGGCATCATAATTCCGAGCACCCTTGGGATTTTTTTTTGCGTGGCTCGACATTTTCTCCTCCTCGTGGCTAATGAGTGTTCTGTGTGTGGGTGGACACGGTTTGCTTCTCCCTCCACCAGCTGAGGGGCATCTGGGCTCTCGCCAGTCTCCGAGATTACACACAAGGCTGCTGCGAACATTCCTACGGATGTACGTTTTCATTTTTTCTGGGTAAATAGCTAGGTGTGGACGACTGGGTCAAATCGTATGTGTGTTGTCTAATTCCTTTTTTTTTTTTTTTTTTAAAGATTTTGTTTATTCTATTTGAGAGAGAGAGAGAGCATGAGCAGGGCTGGGGGGTTGCAGAGAGAGGGAAAGGCAGACTCCTTGCTGAACAAGGAGCCCAGTGCAGGGCTCAATCCCAGCACCCTGGGATCATGACCTGAGCCGAAGGCAGATGCTTAACCAAGGGAACCACCCAGGCGTCCCCCCTCTTTTTTAATGGAGGTGAAATTCGAGTGATATGAACTTAACCCCCTTCAAGTGAACAGTCCAGTGCACTGAGTACATCCATGTTGTTGTGCAACCATCTCGTCCATCTCGTTCCAGAACTTTCCCATCAGCCCAAGAGGTTTAAAGGTTTAAAGCCTCCAGGCTGTTTTCCAAAGTGGTCGTACCCTCTTACATTCCCTCGGCAGCCTTGGAGGAGTTCTAGCCGATGCACGCCCTCGAGAGCAGGTGTTTTTATCTGCTTGTCTTCACTCAGAGCCAGCCCCGGCTCAACAGGTGCTCAAGAAATATTTGTTAAATATGAGAGTGAATGAATGACCACGATCACTCCTGGGGCAGCCTCTGAAATATGTGGCCAGGGCCTGGACTATGTCCGCTGAGTGGTGAGGAGGGAGTTGCCCCACCCCGAAGCGCAGACACCCCGGGGCATCTGGGTCACAGTGGCACCAAACAGTCTTCAGCTCATCAGCTGATGAGGCATGTCCCATTTACACAGAGGGAAATGGAGGCTCAGAGAGCCCCCGCCTCCAGGGGCACTAGCAAGGACCCTGCAGGGACTCCAGGGACAAGGCAAGAAGGCTCAGCCCGCAGGGAGGCCAGGTGAGAACGATTGGCTTGGGGACAGGGACTGGGTTCAGATCCCAGCTCTGCAGCTGTCACTCTGAGCCTAGGCAGGCCAGCTCCCTCTCCTCCTTACCCACAGGATTTATACTGAGGGTCTTGTGCGGGTAGTGGTCAGAGCTGTGACCTGGACACTTAGTGCCATCGAGTCAGATTCTAGGAAGTGAGACCAAGGAGAAAAGACACACTGGAATACCAACTGGGGCTCATTTGTGCCTTTTTGTTTTTTTAAGTAGCAAATCTGACTATCCTTTTATTTTTTAATAATAAATTTATTTTTTATTGTTGTTCAATTTGACTATCCTTGATTTCCACATAAATAATATATATGTTGCATATTTACTTGAATAAATATGTATAAGCACCTAAGTATTCATGATATTTCTATCAACATTTGTAGCTAAGTATAAATTTGTATACTATGCATCAATATTTCATATGCTTATGTTTTTATATGGTTGCAGATATTATATGCAAATATATGCCATCAATCCTCCTCATTCGCAGATTCTGTATTTGCACATTCTCCCACTCACTAAAATTCATTTGTAACTCCCAAATCAATTTTTAAAAAAATATTTTATTTATTCACTCATGAGAGACCCAGAGAGAGAGGCAGAGGGAGAACAGGCTCCATGCAGGGAGCCCGATGTGGGACTCCATCCTGGGACTCCAGGATCACGCCCTGGGCTGAAGACAGACACTCAGCCCCTGAGCCACCCAGGCATCCCTGTAACTCCCAAATCAATTCATGGACAAACACAGAAATTTGAGTTGCTGACTTTCACATCCCCAGCTGAGGTGGCCCGAGGCAAGGCTTCGCTGTCTTGTCCTGCAGCTCTCAGACTGTACACACGGAATTTTTAGTGTCAGGTTTTTCACATTCGTGTGCTTCCCGTTGGTGACTTATCTGTTTAAAAGGCCCCCATGAGTAGCTCTGGTGGGCTGTCAGGTGTCCCAAGCGTGCGGAGAAAATTCAGGCAGGCACAAGTCATCGCGCCGCTGGCAGTGTGCTCCGTGTTAACACATAAACACGGTGTCTTGAACACACATAACACAAAGTTATGGATGGACTGGTTGACGACGAAGTTGTGACGGAGGCTCGCAGGAACCTAACGGAGAATTTCCACTAGGGACGACGGTCTGCTAGTCTCTAATTCAGTGCTTTTGGTGAATAATGAGAACTGTGTGTATGTGTGGGTGTGCCTATATTATATACCGAGATAAATGTTATTATGTAAATGTGCAAATGTATGTGACTATATATGTGAATATATTATACACAAATATATACCAACATTTATATTTACATGTATATAATTTTAAAAATATGGGATCCCTGGGTGGCTCAGCAGTTTGGCGCCTGCCTTCAGCCGAGGGTGTCATCCTGGAGTCCTGGGATCGAGTCCCACGTTGGGCTTCTGCATGGAGCCTGCTTCTCCCTCTGCCTTTGTCTCTGCTTCTCATGAGTAAAAAAAATATATAAAATCTTTTAAAAAATAAGTAAAATAAAAATATATGTGTATCATGTATTTGTACATATATTTGTTTTTGCAGTTGGCTTGTTTGAATCCTTTTTCAAGCCATAGTGGCATTGGATTCAAAGACCTTTTATGTCTCTTTAACTGCTTCTCCTTCCTCCTTCCTTATTTTTCCTTGCTCTTTATTTATTATAAGGAACTGGGGACCCTTGTCATGTACCTTCCTGCAGTCTGGATCCTGCCACCAGCATCCCTCACCCGTGTTGCCCGCTGGGCTTGGACTCAGGGTTGATTTTCCAGCCTGCTGCCGTGTTGGTCACCTCCCTGTGACACTCAGTGTGTCCCTGGGCTCTGAGCCATGGGCCGGATCCCCCCCATCACCGCTCCCGTGGACACAGCCTCTGATGATCTCTGTCTGGAACCAGAACTTCACCAGGGACTGTGTTAGGCGCTGGACAGCTGTCCCCCTAAAGCCAGGCTTTCCTCTGGGAGTGGGGTGGGGAGAGTGAGGCGGAACCCGCCCTGTGCCAGGTCAGATCTGCCTTTATTTAGAATGGCCATACTTTGTTCAGGGTGGATGTTTATGCATTCATTTTGATTTTCAGAAATATTGCATCACATTTTATTTATCTCAAGGATGGGGTTTTTGGAGCATGCAAGGCCCCCACTTCCCTTCTCTGGGCCCCTGACTTTGTTCCTCATCTGCACGGGAGGACAGTGGTGGCATCTCTTCTCTCTGCAGGGCCAGGGGAGGCTGAGAGGAACCCACAGGCAAGAGTGTTTTTAACCCCCTCCCCCCAGGATGAGGTGGCCCTGAAAGGGAAGTGGTTCAAGGGAGGATATTGAGAAAGAAGATGGTCAGTGGGGTCAGTGGGGCATTAGTGGGGGGATAGGGGCAGAGGAGCCAGGCACATCCCCAGCTCCATCGCTGGGTCCGTGCATGAAGTGGCAGCCCTTCTGTCCGCAGACCTCAGGCTTCCCAAAACTGACATCCTTAGGTCTCTAAGTTTACTGAGTACCATTCACTATGTCAGGCCCCCCTTCCCCCGCACCCCGCCCTGGGGACACAGCAGTGAAAACACAGACTCAGTCCTGCCTCATGTTGCTGACATTCCAGGGAGAGGGAGTCCGATGATCTGATTACAAGTCCTGGTACAGACGGGGAAATTGAGCAAACAGGACAGCAAGAGAGGGGGGATGAGGTGGCCATTTTAGGCACTGAAGGGACTCCCCAGGGGCCCTCTCTGAGGAGGTGGCATTTGAGCTGAGACTTGAAGGAGGGGAGGAATGTACGGTGTGAGAATTTGCGAGATTGGCACTTCTGGGCAGAGGAACAGCATGTGCAAAGGCCCTGGGGCAGGAGACAACTGAGCTTCCAAGGAGCCACGAGGCTGCAGAGCCTGTGAGGAGGAGAGGGCAAGGCAGATGGTGGGAGGAGGTTGGGTGGGGAGGTGGGTGGATGTTGGCCAGAAACTCCAGGGAACCGGGAGATCAGTTTGGAGGAAAACATGCGAGGCCAGCTTCCAGTTGTAATTTCTCAGTGTCTGCCTTTCTGGGGCCCGGTGGCTATACTGGGCCTCTAACACCTCTCCTGAACAAAAGGGCCAGCCTCCCCCTGAAGAGAGAGCATTTAACAGATGGTAGCAGTCATGATATCGCGAATGCACAAGCTGGGGGCAGAGGCAGGATTCGAACCCAGGATTGGTTTGTCAGCTCAGCCCTCACTCTTGCCAATCCTCTGGGGCCCCCTCCCCAGCCCGGGCTCCCATGTTCTCTCAGCCTAGAAGGGGGGGCAACACCTGTACACCTCCCCGTCTTGGAGCTGTGCAGTGGGAAACAGATCTGTGTCTCCCGACCTTGGAAACAGCTATAAGTGCTCGGGGGTGCGGCAAGGGAAGCCCCCGAGGTTCCAGATGAGGGGGTGTAGAAACCGTGGGAGAGCCCCAGGAATGCCCAACCAGGCTCAGGCTAGGCTTGGATATCCTGGAGGCCTTCCCGGAGACAGCATCCATACCGAGGCCTGTTCCCAAGCGGCCATGTGGGGCAGGCACTTGCTAAACGCTGTACCCCAGGCCTCTGCCTGGGGCTGTGGTTGCCCTGAGAGGCCCAGTGTTCTTATAAATCTCCTCCCTCTCCTTGCAGGTAATTTCTCTGATCAGACCCTGGCTCAGGAGAACGGGCCCCGGATGGCAGGAACAGGAGCTCCCAGTGATAACGCACAGAGACCTGGAGACAAGGGTCTTTTCCCCTTTATTGATTCTGGTTTGGGGACCATTCATAGACAGGCAGGGGTGGGCAAGGTGGCCAGGGGCAAGCCTTGGGGGGGTTCCCAGGGTCCCGCTGCTCAAACTTTGCTTCTTGGAGGTGGAAGATTGGAGGTGGGGCTGGATCCAGCCTGACCCTTCCCCAAGCAGAGAATTTCTTTGAGGTTTCGGGATTTATCTGAAAACTCGCCTGAATTTTGCACTCAACTCTTTGACATTTTCTTGCTAACTTTGCTGTGAAATCACATGCAATTTTCCCCCTTGAATCTGTGAGCATAGTTTCAGCAGATTGGCTTCCTTAATCATGCAAACCATAGACATGGACCCCCTGCTGGTGCCAGGGGCTGTGGGAGTCCTTTCCTTTTACGGGGTTCTCAGGCCTGTGGGAGATAAGAGATATCTTAGTAGAGAGACACAAAATGGAATGTCAGGTACTGAGGTGCCCAGGAGAAGAATGAAGTAAGATGAGGGGGACAGAGAGGTTGCATCTGTGCGTGTGGGTGGGGGGAGTCAGGAAGGACTTCTCCCAGGAGGTGAAGGAGGCCAGGGAGAACTGTGCACCTGGCAGAGGGAGCAGCCCGTGCAAAGGCCCTGTGCCTCATAGCCATTCTGTGTGGTTGGCAATTTTAGCCTCGTTGCTCAGGTGTAGAAACTGAGCAGCTCAACTGTCCTGGAAGACCCCCTGGGAGTGGGGGGGAGCGGTCAGTGGCAATGCCAGCTCTGATTCTGGACCCCCCGTTCTAGAAGGAGGGTCTGAACTGGGCCTCCCTCCCGACATGTGAGGTCCTGCCTCCCTCTCTAGGCTGCTCACAAGGAGGCTGGACAAAGGAATCCAGGTGGGTAAGGAAGGGCAGGCCTTGCCAGGAGCCGGGAGACGCAGGTGCCCGGCGAGCAGACAGACAGACAGACAGGCAGGCAGGCAGGCAGGCAGGCGGCGGCAGCCTGTGGAGGAAGTGGCTTAGTAGGTAGACAGGTAGCAAATGTGCACGGAAACCCCAGGCTGGCCCGGTCTCGTGGGCGGGCGGGGGGCCGGGCGCCTGATGCCACATCTGAGAGGTGGCTCCTGGCACCTGTCCCGCCAGAGGAGGGGGAGGAACAGCTGGGTTGGTTGGAGTCCCTGGCGGAGGCTCACCTGGTTCCGACTTGGGCGACAGAGAGCTCACTCCCTCGCTCCTTCGGCACCTGCCCCCACAAAGCACCTGTCCGGGGGGGTCCGAGCCCTGCCAGGAGGCCAGAGAGGCCTCCCGCTCCTTCCAGCTCTAAAGAGGAAAGGCCTCCTTTGTTTCAAGCTTTACTGACGTATAAGCGCACATACCACATAATTCACCCATTTCGAGCCTCAATTCAAAGGTTGTTCGTATACTCGCAGGGTTGTGCAACTGTTTCCACCTTAAAGCATCTCTGTCACCTCAGGAAGCAACCCTGTAACTTTAGCTGTCATCTCCCCGCTCGCCCCTCCCCCAGCCCTCAGCACCCACTAATTCACTTTCCAACCCCGTGGGGTTCCCGGTATCTCCACGGCATGGCCAGCCCGGCCCCCTTCGGCGTGTCCCTGCTGGGGGCTTCTCCCTCATGCCCCTCCCAAGATGGGGCACCCCCGTGGGGTCAGTGCTCCCACCGTCCCCATTTCACAGATGGGGCCCAGGGTGCAAGTGATGGCCCTTCACGTGGCCAGGGCAGGACGGGGATCCGAACCTCACCCTTGACCTCCCCTTCCCCCTCCCCTGGCTTAAACTGCAAAATCCCGCCCCCCACCCCCAAGATGAGCTCCTGCTTGTGAACCTGAACTTGCCAGGTGGCCCTCACCTCCAGGCCTGTGACCCTGTGGGTCCCTCCGCCCCACTTTCTGTGACGAGCCCTCATTCACTCCCCTCCCCTCACCCCCACCCCTTCCAGTGTCCCTTCCTCCAGGAAGCCTTCTGGAAGCCCCCTGGCATGAGCCTGCTCCCCTGCTCCTCAGCTCTGACCCCTTGGCTGTGAGACTAGGAGGCATCCGGCCAAAAATCTTAAAAATAAGTCCCGTAAACAAGTCATTGGGTGCGTTACACACTCTAATCGGCCAGGATCGCGATGAGGAGGCCTGATAACCCGGCTGTTTTGTGCCAGCTACCCTATGATGACATGGGCCGGCTTTCTGAGAAGCACACATACTGCGAGGCCCCAAAACCACCCTCACCCCGCCACTGATAGCAGATAACAGCCTCTGAACTGTGGTTTTCGCAGAGATCAAACTTGTGGTGCCAGGTCGACCGAACAGAGCGAGATCAAAACAGTCTCTGGGCCCGGCCAGGGTCAGGGGCGGAAGGGAGCATGTGGGGTGCTCGGGGATGCCAGGGTGAGGCAGGGGCCCAGCGCTCGGCAGTAGCGTTGGGTTTCATCAAGCACACTGGGGCTTTCTGTGTCCATTTCACAGAAGGGAAAACTGGCATCCTTTTCTGGGGCTGGCTTGGCCAGTTGGGTCTTAATGCCTATTGCCTTCTACACGGGGTTCAGGAGTAGTGGAAGGAGCCCCCCGTCAGGCCTGGGACTGTTCAGGGCAAATGCATGAGGCTGGCAGGAAGTGCCACCAGCTCAGTTTCCTCTGTCCAGCGTGTGCCCTCTTTTCTGTCGCAAAGTCAAGTCTCTGTGCAGGGGCAGCGTGTGGGAAGCAGTTAAGTCTCCTTGGGTTCAGGCTTGAGCTGGGCAGTTCTCGGCTCAGGACTCGGGTCCTGGAGAGCTGTTCTCAGCTCGGCCCTGCTGGAGACAGCCTTGGTTCCTGAACACATCCATGCTGTGCCACACAGTTTCACACTGTTCCAGCTTCCTCAGGCAGGGCTGACATCTGCACCCACAGGCCTCCAAGGGCAAGTGTGAAGGGTCTGAAGCTTCAAAGGCAGGGCTGGGTCAGCAGAGCAACTGTAGTGTGTGGCCCTGTCCCGGTATGTCCACAGGCATGTTTGGAATAAGATCCAAACCCCTTACAGAGGCCCACAGGGCGCTGTGCCCCAGGCCTGGCCACCCTCTGACTCCCTCTTCTTCCATTCCCTGTTCCAGGATCACACCAGGCAACAGTTGTGTCTCAGGCCTTTGCACTGGCTGTTCCTTCTGCTGAGAATGCTGTTCCGCTACTCACTCTCTCACCTCCTGCAGCTCTGAGCTCACACGGGGAGGCCCTTCTTGACCTTCCTGGCTAAAATAACTATCCTTTCCCGTCGAGCTGAGTGAGAGAAGCCAGGCACAAAAAGCCACCTGTTGTCAGATCCCGTTTATATGAAATGTCCCGATCAGACCAATCCATAGAGATGGGAGGTGGCTGCCAAAGGCCTGGGGAGGCAGCCAGGGAGAGACTGCTCATGGGGACGGGGCTTCCTTTCTGGGGTACTGAGATGTTCTAGAATTTGATAAAGGCGATGGTGATTCCTTTTTCTGTATCACGAAGGTCTTATCCGCTGTTATTTGCATCTTTCTAGGTCTACCGTCTGTCTCCCTGCTGGTAGGATCCTGTGTGTGCTGCTCACTGCTGTACACCTGCCACCCCCACAGCTGGCACGCCTCAGCTGCTAGTAGACAGTTGTGAGTACATGTGTAAAGTCCAGCAGAGGTGTGGGGAGCAGAGGGAGCCGATTTGGTTGGGAGAGGGCAGCGGGAGGCCTCAAGGGTTCCGTCCTGGGAAAGTCGTGGCAGCTGTGCTCCAGGCGGGGTCCGGGCAGGTGGCAACTGCAAGGTGAGGGGGTGGCTGGAATCTCAGATTCTGAGATTTTGTATTTCTGCTCTCTAGATGGGATTCTGGGTGTCGCTGTGTTTTCAAATCCGGCCTACTCTTCAAATTTGTTATTTTGGAACCACTAGGCTTCCTGACCGGTCACTCAGGTAGCCCAGGGAACCCTGGATGTGCTCCTTTCAACTTTCCCCATCAACATTCAACACTGTCATGGTCCCTTGGCCAAATCGAAGGAACCCACCCCTGTGATTTTAGGTTGCTATCAACAACATGCCAGACTTTATTGAATACCACCAGCCTTTGCATCAGATTCCCCTCCAGATTCAGGAACCCACATTACATTTTGTGGTTCAGCTGTTTTCAAAATGTGGATTTTACTTATCAGAGACCTAGCTGTGATAGCTGGGCAGTGCTTGGGTGGGTACTGTGTGGTGTCCATGGGCCTCTGTGAGGCCGGCCCCCAGCAGAGATCCCCAAGGTTGGGGCCAGAGGCGGGGGCCAGGGAAGAATCGGGCTCCACCTCAGAAAGCACCCCCTGATCCTGGGAGCTGTCCGGGGCGAGGGTCCCGTCATGCAACCACATAGATAGTGAGCACCCCACAAGGGGGCATGCAAGGAGGCTCTGTTTGGGTTCTTGGAGGAGGTTTGTTTGGCCCTTGTTCTGTTGGAAGTTTGAACCTCCAGCCTGAAACATCCCATCCGGGGCTTGGATTCATTTTTCAGGAGAGTTGTCTGGCCATGTCTGCCCATAGTCCCAGGATTCCACCCCCATCTCTCTCTGTCTTCAAGTCTGGGGAGTTGAATTTTCATGGTGGGCAAGTTTTTGCCTCTCTGAGCCTCAGTTTCCCTGTCTGTAAAACAGGGGCTTCCACTTAACACTCACTAGGATGGCTGTCGTCACAAAGGAAAATGAGCACATATAGGCAAGGCTCCAAAGCTGCAGGCCTCCCACCTCGCAGGGGAGAATGTAGAATGATCCCACACTGCGGAATGGAACATATTGGTCCCTCAAAGGTCGACTGTGGGGGAGCCCTGGTGGCTCAGCGGTTTAGCCCTCCTTCAGCTGGGGTGTGATCCTAGAGACCAGAGATTGAGTCCCACGTCGGGCTCCCTGCATGGAGCCTGCTTCTCCCTCTGCCTGTGTCTCTGCCTCCCTCTCCTTCTGTGTCTGTCAAAAATAAATAAATAAAATCTTAAAAAAAAAAAAAAAGGTCGACTGTGGAGTTATCATAACTGAGGACTTCCACCCGCCAGTGTAGACCCAAAGGGTGACAACAGGCATCCACATGAAAACCTGCACACGCATGATCATAGCAGCCCCGGTGACAATTGCCCCAACGTGGAAATAAGCGGATGTCCCCCAAAGGATGAACGGATAAGCACAGTGCGGTCCGACCACACAACGAAATGGTACTCAAGACCCGACAGGGTCGAAGCCCTGACCCCCCGCCCTCCACAGTGGAGACGAACCTCGAGAATGTCATGCCCAGTGAGAGAAGCCAGGCGCAAAAGACCACCTGTTGTCAGAACCCGTTTATATGAACTGTCCCAATCAGACCAATCCATAGAGAGGGGAGGTCTCTCCCAAGGGGCTGGGGAGGCAGATGGGGGAGACTGCTCATGGGATCAGGGCTTCCTTTCCAGGGGTGGGAGATGTTCTAGAATTTGATAAAGGCGATGGTGATTTTTTTTCTGCCTCACGAAGGTCTTATCCGCTGTTAATTGCACCTTTCTAGGTCTACCGTCTGTCTCCCTGCTGGTAGGATCCTGTGTGTGCTGCTCACTGCTGTACACCTGCCACCCCCACAGCTGGCACGCCTCAGCTGCTAGTAGACAGCTGTGAGCACATGTGTAAAGTCCAGCAGAGGTGTGAGGAGCGGCGGGACCTGATTTGGGTTGGGAGAGGGCAGCGGGAAGCATCAAGGGTTCTGTCCTGGGAAAGTCGGGGCAGCTGTGCTCCAGGCGGGGTCCGGGCAGGTGGCGACTGCAAGGTGAGGGGGTGGCCGGGATCTCAGAATCTGAGATTTTCTATTTCTGCTCTCCAAATGGGATTCTGGGTGTCGCTGTGCCTTCTTGTCTGGCCTACGCTTCAAATTTGTTAGTTTGGAGCCGCTAGGCTTCCCGACCGGGCACCCAGGAAGACCAGGGATGCCTGGATGTGCTCCTTTCAACTTTCCCCATCAATATTCAACACTGTCATGGTCCTTTGGCCAAGACGAAGGAACCCACGCCTGTGATTTTAGGTTACTATTAACAACATGCCAGGGATCCCTGGGTGGCGCAGTGGTTTAGCGCCTGCCTTTGGCCCAGGGCGCGATCCTGGAGACCCGGGATCGAGTCCCACGTCGGGCTCCCGGTGCATGGAGCCTGCTTCTCCCTCTGCCTGTGTCTCTGCCTCTCTCTCTCTCTCTCTCTGTGACTATCATAAATAAATAAAAATTAAAAAAAATTAAAAAAAAAAAAAAAAAAAACATGCCAGACCTTATTTGGATATCACCAGTCTTTGCATCAGGGTCTCCTTCAGGTTCAAGATCCCATGTTCCATTTTGTGCTTCAGCTGTTTTCAAAATGTGGATTTTACGTATCAGAGACCTAGCTGTGATAGCTGGGCAGTGCTTGGGTGGGTACTGGGTGGTGTCCATGGGCCGCGGTGAGGCTGCCTTCCGAGAAGATCCCCAAGGTCGGGAGCAACCTGGCTTGGGCAGGGAAGAATGGGGGATCCACCTGAGAAAACATTCCCTGAACTTGGGAGCTGTCTGTGGCGGTCCATCCTCACGTCGGAATGGTACTGACTCCGACAGGGTTGAAGCCTGACCCCAGCCACAGTGGGGATGAACCTCGAGAACGTGGCGCCGAGTGAGAGAAGCCAGGCGCAAAAGGCCACCTGTTGTCAGATCCCGTTTATATGAAATGTCTCTATCAGACCAATCCATCGAGCCGGGAGGTGGCTGCTGCCAAGGGGCTCAGGAGGCAGTCGGGGGGAGACTGCTCTTGGGGACGGGGCTTCTTTCTGGGGGACAGAGATGTTCTAGAATTTGATAAAGGCGATGGTGATTCCTTTTTCTGTATCACGAAGGTCTTATCCGCTGTTATTTGCACCTTTCTAGGTCTACCGTCTGTCTCCCTGCTGGTAGGATCCTGTGTGTGCTGCTCACTGCTGTACACCTGCCACCCCCACAGCTGGCACGCCTCAGCTGCTAGTAGACAGCTGTGAGCACATGTGTAAAGTCCAGCGGAGGTGTGGGGAGCAGAGGGACCTGATTTGGGTTGGGAGAGGGCAGCGGGAGGCCTCAAGGGTTCTGTCCTGGAACAGTCGGGGCAGCTGGGCTCGAGGCCGGGTCAGGCCATGTGGCGACTGCAAGGTGAGGGGGTGGCCGGGATCTCGGATTCTGAGATTTTGTTTTTCTGCTCCCCTATGGATCTGGGTGTTGCTGTGCCTTCTTGTCCGGCCAACTCTTCAAATTAGTTCTTTTGGAACCACTAACCCTCCAACCGGTCACCCAGGCAGCCCAGGGAGTCCTGGATGTGCTCCTTTCAACTGTCCCCATTGACATCAACACTGTCATGGTCCCTTGGCCAAATCGAAGGAACCCACGCCTGTGCGTTTACGTTGCTATTAATCACATGCCAGATTTTATTTGAAAATCACCAGCATTTTCGTCAGTTTCTTCTTCAATTTTCAGGAACCCACATTGCATTTTGTGGTTCAGCTGTTTTCAAAATGTGGATTTTACGTATCAGAGACCCAACTGTGATTGCTGGGCAGTGCTTGCTTGGGTTCTCGTGGTGTCCATGGGCTTCGGTCAGGCTGCCCCTGAGCAGAAGATACCAAAGGTCGGGGGCAGCTGGTGGGGGCAGGGAAGAATCGGGGCCCACCTGTGAAAGCACTGCCTGAACTTGGGAGCTGTCTGGGACAAGGGTCCCGGCATGCAGCCCTGTAGATAGTGAGCACCCCACCTGGGTGCATGCAAGGAAGCTCTGTTTGGGTTCCTGGAGGAGGATTGACTGGGCCTCCGGTCTGTTGGGAGGGTCAACCTCAGCCTGAAACATCCCATCCGGGGCTTGGATTCATTTCTCAGGAGAATTGTCTGGCCACGTCTGCCCATTCTCCCAGGGTTCCACCCCCATCCCTCTCTGTCTTCAAGCGTGGGGAGTTGAATTTTCGCCCTTAGCAACAGGGTTCCTCTCTGAGCCTCAGTTTCCCTGTCTGCAAAACAGGGCCTTCCACTTCACACTCACTAGGGTGGCTGTCGTCACAAAGGAAAATGAGCACGTCTTCCCAAGGCTCCCAAGCTGGAGGCCTCCCACCTCGCAGGGGAGAATGTAGAATGATCCCACACTGTGGAGGAGAACATACTGGTCCCTCAAAGGTCGAGTGTGGAATTATCATAACCGAGGACTTCAACCCATGGGTGTAGACCCAAGGGGTGACAACAGGCATCCACATGAAAACCTGCACACGCACGCTCATTGCAGCCCCGTTGACAATTGCCCCAAAGTGGAAATAACCGGATGTCCCCAAAGGATGAACGGATAAACACAGTGCGTCCATCTACACGACATAAAGGTACTCAGCTCCGACAGGATCGAAGTCCTGACCCTGCCACAGAGGGGACCAACCTCGAGAATGTCATGCCCAGTGAGAGAAGCCAGGTACAGAAAGCCACCTGTTGTCAGATCCCGTTTATATGAAATGTCCCGATCAGACCAATCCATAGAGAGGGGAGGTCTCTCCCAAGGTGCGGGGGAGGCGGACGGGGAGAGACTGCTCATGGGGACGGGGCTTCTTTCTGGGGGACTGAGATGTTCTAGAATTTGATAAAGGCGATGGTGATTCCTTTTTCTGTATCACGAAGGTCTTATCCGCTGTTATTTGCACCTTTCTAGGTCTACCGTCTGTCTCCCTGCTGGTAGGATCCTGTGTGTGCTGCTCACTGCTGTACATCTGCCACCCCCACAGCTGGCACGCCTCAGCTGCTAGTAGACAGCTGTGAGCACATGTGTAAAGTCCAGCGGAGGTGTGGGGAGCAGAGGGAGCTGATTTGGTTGGGAGAGGGCAGCGGGAGGCCTCAAGGGTTCTGTCCTGGGACAGTCGGGGCTGCTGTGCTCCAGGCGGGGTCGGGCCCTGTGGTGACTGCAAGGTGAGGGGGTGGCCGGTATCTCGGATTCTGAGATTTTGTTTTTCTGCTCCCCTACGGATCTGGGAGTTGCTGTGCCTTCTTGTCCGGCCAACTCTTCAAATTAGTTCTTTTGGAACCACTAACCCTCCAACCGGTCACCCAGGCAGCCCAGGGAGTCCTGGATGTGCTCCTTTCAACTGTCCCCATTGACATCAACACTGTCATGGTCCCTTGGCCAAATCGAAGGAACCCACGCCTGTGCGTTTACGTTGCTAATAATGACATGCCAGATTTTATTTGAATATCACCAGCATTTTCGTCAGTTTCCTCTTCAATTTTCAGGAACCCACATTGCATTTTGTGGTTCAACTGTTTTCAAAATGTGGATTTTACGTATCAGAGACCCAACTGTGATTGCTGGGCAGTGCTTGCTTGGGTTCTGCGTGGTGTCCATGGGCTTCGGTCAGGCCGCCCCTGAGCAGAAGATACCAAAGGTCGGGGGCAGCTGGTGGGGTCAGGGAAGAATCGGGGCCCACCTGTGAAAGCACTGCCTGAACTTGGGAGCTGTCTGGGACAAGGGTCCTGGCATGCAGCTCTGTAGATAGTGAGCACCCCACCTGGGTGCATGCAAGGAAGCTCTGTTTGGGTTCCTGGAGGAGGATTGACTGGGCCTCCGGTCTGTTGGGAGGGTCAACCTCAGCCTGAAACATCCCATCCGGGGCTTGGATTCATTTCTCAGGAGAATTGTCTGGCCATGTCTGCCCATTCTCCCAGGGTTCCACCCCCATCCCTCTCTGTCTTCAAGTGTGGAGAGTTGAATTTTCATGCTGGGCAAGTTTTTTGCCTCTGTGAGTCTCAGTTTCCCTGTCTGCAAAACAGGGGCTTCCACTTCACACTCACTAGGATGGCTGTCGTCACAAAGGTAAATGAGCACGTGTTGGCAAGGCTCCCAAGCTGGAGGCCTCCCACCTCGCAGGGGAGAATGTTGAATGATCCTACACTGTGGAATGGAACATACTGGACCCTCAAAAGTCGAGTACGGAGTTTTCATAACCGAGGACTTCCACCCATGAGTATAGACCCAAGGGGTGAGAACAGGCATCCACATGAAAACCTGCACACGCACGCTCATTGCAGCCCCGTTGACAATTGCTCCAAAGTGGAAATAACCAGATGTCCCCCAAAGGATGAACGGATAAGCACAGTGTGGTCCGTCTGCACGACGGACGTGTACTGAGCTCCGACAAGGATCGAAGCCCTGACCCCCGACACAGTGTGGATGATCCTCGAGATCGTCGGGCCGAGTAAGAGAAGCCAGGCGCCAAAGGCCACCTGTTGTCAGATCCCGTTTATATGAAATGTCCCGAACAGACCAATCCATAGGAGCCACAGGAGGAGGCAGCCAAGGGCCTCGGGAGGCAGACAGGGAGAGACTGGGGACGGGGATGGGGTTTCATTTCAGTGGGATGGAGATGTTCTAGATCTTGATAATGGTGGCGATGGTGCAACATAGTGAATGTGCTAAAACCTGCAGATTTGTGTACCTGAAATGGTTGACTGGTTAATTTTTTGTTATTTTATATCAATTCTTAAAAATCAAATCAAATTAAGAACATGAAATAAAATTCTAAAGTAAAATAAAATAAAAATCAGAGCTGGCTCTAGGATCACCCCTAAAGGGGGTGCGGGGATGTGTGTCACACATGCTCTCCCCTCCCTCTACCTCTTGCCTAGCCACTAGGGCAGATTTGGAGACGTGGACCCTCAGAGCAGATCAAAGCAGGTCAGAGCAGGGGGGGTTCTGGAAGCCAGCCCGGTGGAGGCCGCCTACTGTCCTTTGGCCCTCCCACCTACCACACCCAGGTGGCTGTCACCCCAGGCTAAGGTGGTAAAGGGGGAAGTGGGGCCTTTCGAGGTCGCTGGGCCCCTGGATTTGCATTGGCCACTTTTACATAAAAATCTTTCCAAGCTGTGCCCAGTGGGCCCTGAAGCCGGCTGTGGGGTCAGCCAGTGCGTGGAGGTCAGCCTCACCGGAGGTTTCTGCAACACCCAACATACTTGTTCCTGTTTTGGGGGAATGTTATCACCACTGGCTTCTTAGAAAGAGCCTGAGGTGGGGGAGCCTGCCAGCCCCCAGCAAGTCCTTGCAGCTACCTCTACCCTTTGTTTTCTTTGGGGGTGCAGGGGGTGGTAGTGGACAGGGGCTCAACCCCGGGGTCAGCAGGGATTCGAGGTGGCCTCAAGGGGGTGACAGTGACCATTTTTGAAGCACTTCCTGTGTGCTGTGGGTGATCTCCTGGGAGCTCCCCCATAAGATCATCACCCCAGACCCCTACTTTAGCTGAGAACACTGGGACACAGAAGTCTGATGGCAGAACTGTGGGGGCCAGGCGGGGTTCTGGGCTGCTGTGTGGTGCTGGGCCAGGCTGATAAAGCCCCCCCCACCCCCGTCAAGATAAGATGGGGAACTGACCTGTCACCATTTATTCAGCCAACAAATATTTACTGAGCACCTCCCGGTGCCAGGGCCAGGCTGGGAGCCGGAAATTGGATGGGGAACAAGCCAAGGAGATTTCACCCTCCCGACGACCCATGGCCGATGGGCAGGGGACGGACAAAGCCAAATGAGCAAGGTGAGTGCGGAGAGTGCAGAGGGGTGATGGGGTGACAGGGTGACAGGGTGGCAGGGTAATGGGATGGTGGGGTGACAGGATGGCGGGGTGATGGGGTGACAGGGTAGTGGGGTTACAGGGTGATAGGGTGGTGGGGTGATGGAGTGATAGGGTGACAGGGTGGCAGGGTGATGGGGTGACAGGGTGACGGGGTGGCGGGGTGATGGGGTGATGGGGTGACGGGGTGGCAGGATGATGGGATGGGATGGCGGTAAGGGGCAGACTAGGGAGGCAGGGGTGGAGAGGCTTGGTGGGGGATGGGCCCCGGCTCTGCACCAGGAGGGTGTCCCCTGACACTCATCTCCTCTGTCACTCTCTCTTCTCTGCTTTGGTTTTACTCCCATAGGCCTGAATTTGCATTATTAGGACATTTCTCTTTTTAAAAACTCCTGCCTTCTACCCGCCCCCCCCCCAGGCAGAATCTCTCTCGGTGCAGGTTGAGGGGTGCCACCACCATCACCACCACTGTGGGAAAAGTGTTTCCTCCTCAGCTGCAGGCTTCTCAGAAGAACCACCCTGAGCTCCTGGGCTCTGAGATGCCCCCAGGGCTGGCCGGACGCCCTCCGGCCCACCGGACTTGCTGCCTGTCCAGCGCCCCCTGCAGCGGGGCTGGAGATGACCTCCCTTCGCCCTCCCAGATGCCCATTTTGCAGAGGAGGACGCTGAGGCCAGCGAGCTCAGCCTGAGACTCAAACTCAGGGTGCCTGGCTGCTCACTGGGCACGTCCCACCCTTCAGTGGCTGGAGGGTGCTGGACTGGACAGAAAGAGGCCCTGGGAGAGCCAGGCCAGGCTCTCCCTGATGTGTAGCCAAGCAGCTGACCTCGCTGGGCCTCAGTTTCCCTCTATGGCAAATGGGCTGAGCACCCCTCACTTGTTCCTGTTTGTGGCTTCAGGGGCCTTTACATGTGTCTACCCCACATTGTCAGCCTCTGCATATACCTCTTGCTGGCATTGCAGTGGTCACGGGGTAGCGTCCCAGGCTGGCTGTGGCTTGTGAGGCTCCGCGTGGCCAGTCCCGCCCCCCACCTGGGCCACATGGGCCTCTGATGGATCCCTAAACACACCAGGCTCCCTCAGGACCCCAGGCCTTTGCACCTGCTGTGCCTGTCGCCTGGAACGCTCTTCCTGCTTCCATCCATGTCCTCAAACAATCTACTTAATGCCTGCTCATCCGCCAGTTTCGGCCCAATGTCAAACTGCCTCCTCTCCTCTTCTTTTTAAGCGTTTTATTCAACAATAATGTAGAGACACCAAAGTGCCTAAACCCTACATATGCAGCTTAATAAATTTTCACAAAGTTAACACACCCATGTAACCAGCACCTGGATCAAGAAATGGAACATTCTCAGCCTCACCCTCTCCTGATAAACCTCCCTTTTGAATTGATGATTAATGATTACATGAGGGGCCCTCTGCCTGTGACATAGCTGCTCAATAAATTGCTGGGCTCATGAGTTGCATTAATAGATTATAGACTCCAGAATGAGGAGGTGATTTCCTTCCTCATTCTGGGCTGGTCAGAGTAGGTAGGCAGCTGCCCCTGCTGGTTTGAAATGGGGTAGACATATGGCAGAGGGTTTGGGGAAGACCACCAACCCCCGTGGGGTGTGTGTGTTGTGTGTGTATGTGCTTCTGAGTGGTGTCCTGGGGGAAGGCACTGGAGCCTTTAGGGAGTTCAACTAGACAAGGACAGACCCAGGTTCCTGTCATCTAGATGCTCCAGGTGGCTCAATCGCAGAGCAGGGTGGGGTGGGAGTCCACTCAGAGAGAGCCACCAACTCTCATCAGCCAGTCTCTGAACTATAAAGCAGGCCAGTTCAAATGGCACCTTTTGGGAGATAGATGCCAGCCCAGTGCCCCCTGGCAGCAAACCAAGCAGGAAGGGGGACAGGGAGGTACTTTGGGGACAGGTAGCCACACTGAGACCTTTCTTGGAGGAGTGAGGGAGATGGGAGCCCCGAACTGGACAGCGACCTGCCCGGGTCATCCGGCCAAAACCAGCTCTCCAGGCACAGGCCTGCCTTGGAGCTCCGGCTTTGGGTGGAGTTCAGGTCAGGTTATATCTGGCATGGCCGTTCCCTCTCGCCGGCTGCAGCTGCCCGGGGTGGGGACGGCTGGGCATGCTCCGCCACTCGCACTGGCTGGTGGCCCGCAGGTGCTGGGCCGGCCATTTACATAACCACGCTTGGTCTCCCCCGCCTGGCTTGCCGTCCCACCCCCTCACCTCTCACCAGGAAAAGGCTGAGGGTCTGAGAGCAGGAGCCGACTCTGAGCCCCACTGAGCTCTTTGAGTATTTTATTTCACTTCTGCGTTTCACTTTTACTGTCCTGGGCAAAATGTGCATGTTAGCCAGCACCCCAAGGGGTAGCAATGGGGCCTGGGACGGCTCTGTCCTGGGCGGCCCAGGCGTGGGGGTGAGCAGCAGGTGGACCTGGGTTTGAATCCCAAGGCTGCCCCTGGCTGGCCTGTGACCCCTGGAGCTGCCTTCTGTGTGGGGCCCGGGGTGCAGGAGGAGACCCAGGGCCAGGGCTCTGATGCAGCCTTGCTTTCGCTCTGCTGTGTGGCCTCAGGCAAATCCCTTCCCCTCTCTGGGCCTCAATTCTCTGTAAAAATGAGGATGTCTGCAGCCACATCCTCATAATGTCTCTCTGATCCAGCGCTTGTGCAGGGTCTGGCTGCGTGCAGGGCCAGGGGCTTTTCTCGGCTGGGGGTGGGGGGCGGTAAGAAGAGGCGGGTGCCACATCAGGCACGTCCGTGTTTCCTGGGACAGGACCAGGGGAAGGCTGTGACGAGGGGGATGGGAGGCACAGAGAGGTGAAAACACTTGCTCCGGGTCGCTCAGGAGGCAAGCGGCTGCACCAGGAACGCGCAGGGGGCTCCTCGATCCAGAGCTGGGGTCTCCAGTGTGCGGCGGCATTCGGCTAGCACCTGCCCCTGCAGCTCTGGGACCCTGGGCGCCTGTTCCCAGCAGCCACACGGGTGGCAGGGGCTGCCGAGGAACGTGAAAGCTCAGGCTTCCCCCGGGGAACAGCTAGGAGCGGAGTCGGGGTTTATATAGTGGCTCCCAAAATATCTGGCCACGGATAGGCCGAGGCAGGCGAGGGTGCGGCTGACCAATGCCGTGGCTTCCTGTCCTGCCAAGATGTTTCCTGCCGATAGCTGGGCTCGGTGGCCTTATCTCTGACCCCTGGGCCACTGGGAGGACAGGTCCCCCCCATATACACACACACACACACACACGGGACAGGCTGTTCTGGCCCAAACAGGAGCTGCAGGGACCCAGGACGAGGTCAGGGTGAGCAGCCCCCGGCAGGTGGTGGGTTGTTCAGCTAACACACAAGTGTTGGGAAGGAGCACTGTTCTCGGAGTCCAACTGCTCCAGAGTTGAGTCGTGAATCTGGGGTTAAACGGCGGTGTGAGCCTGAGAAGTTGGGCCCCTCTCAAAATCACTGTCATCCACTAAGGAGGGATTTGTGGTGCCTCCAGTTTCTTGCAACACTCCCCACCCCAGGCCCCTAGTCCTCAAGGAGCCACGTCTCTGGGGAGGACAGAACTCGATACAGACACCCCCTAGCCTTGCAGCATCAAGGCTCGCCTGGAGGGACCCAGGTGTCCGTCTGTCTGGGACGACTTCCTGGAGGAGTCACAGCTGGGGTTTAATGGATGGAAGGACCTCCCCAGGCAGAAGTCGTGGAAGGGACAGCCACGCTGAGGGAACAGTGTGAGCGGTGCTTAGTAATCAAAGCGCCACGCTCCCCAGTTCACAGAGCAGGAAACTCAGATTCCCAGAGGAAATGATGCTGTGCTTCTGAAACCCGACTCTTCCCCCTGCACCCTCTGCCCGAGACCTGAGCTCCTGGGGAGGTGGGCAGGGGGACATGTCCCCTCTCAGTCGAGACCCTGGGACCTTGGGAATGTTTTAGATTTCAAAATTGGTTTTATTGTATCGTGAAGTGGCCTACATGAATAACCCAGCTTGCTTAATCTGGTGCAAGTGTGACACAAGTCCTTGCCCTTCTGTGGCGGCTAATGCACCGCACCTATGCTGCTTTATAAACCGATTTGCTGAAATTAAATGTTGCTCTTTTCATTCATACTCTGACTCGCCTCTGTCACATCAGCACAGCTGTGGTGGCTGGAGAGGTCCTCAAAGTCCTGGTGGCTGGGGCTGGGGGTCGGACCGGAGCCACGGGGAGGGGAGGAACTGGGGTCAAAGTGAGTCCCCAGGTACTGGCTGCGGTCAGAAAGGGTCTCTCTGGCCCTGCCTCTGTCTTGCCCTGTGGCTTCAGGAAGGCTGTCCACACCCTCGCTGCCTTCAGAGGCCAAGGCCCCCCAAGGTGCCGGCACCCCAGAGGACCCAGCCCCCATTTGCTCACCCCATCTTTCCCTCACTGGTTCAGGTCTGGGGCTTTCGTGCACAACACAGGAAGGGCCATTGGGGAAAGAGGTGAGGGAACCTTTGGTTTGAGTCTCCTCTAATAATTTTTCAAGAGATGTAGAACAAAATGTAGAACTTTGTTCAATAAATCAGCACTGCCTCCGTGGAGCCTGAGCTACTTCCTGGTTGGGGGACATAAAAATGTGTGTCAAAGGGACTCATACAAATGCATGTACATGAATATTCACAGCAGCACGATTCACAGCAGCTGAAAAGTGGAAAAAGCCCAAGTGTCCATTGACGGGTAAATGGATAAACAAAACGTGGTCCCTCGGTATGGTGGGATAGTACTTAGCCATGAAAAGGGACAAAGCCCTGACACCTGCTACAACGTGGATGAATCCCAAAAATATCGTACTGAGAGAAGCCAGCCACAGAAGGCCACCGAGAGCATCATCTCACGTGCATGAAGTGTCCAGAACAGGCGAATCCATGGTGAAAGAGGATTGAGGTTGTCAGAGGCTGGGGGAGGCGGAGGAGGAAGCGACTGCTGATAAGGAAGGGGTTCCTTTCAGGATGATGGGAATGTTCTAGAATTAAATGTCGGTGGTAGTTGCACAGCTTTGTGAATGCACAAGATGCCGCTGAATTGTCCACTTCAAAATGGTTCATTTCATGTTGTATGGATTTCACCTCAATTAAAATTTAAAAAAGATTCAAAAAATGTGTGGCAGTTTCTTCAAGGGTGGTTTCTGGGTGGTTTTTAAAATTTTAGATGGTGGGGCACCTGGGTGGCTCAGTGGTTGAGCGTCTGCCTTTGATTTAGGTCGTGATCCTGGAGTCCTGGGATCGAGTCCCACATAGGGCTCCCTGCATGGAGCCTGCTTCTCCCTCTGCCTGTGTCTCTGCCTCTCTCTGTGTGTCTCTCATGAATAAATAAAATCTTTAAAAAGAAAATTTGTTTTAAATGGTGAACCTTTGCACTCTCTGTTTTCTGACTCTTTTTGGCTCCGGGTAGGATGGGTTCCCCCGTCACACACAGTCAGTGCTTGATAGGAAGACCAATTGCTGGAGCTGGGCGGGGTCCCAGCCCCGCTATAATAATGGCCATGTGGACACCGAGGCCTGGGAGCCTTAGCTCTTCCAGCCCGCTGGGGCCCTTCCTGCAGCGTCCCCCAAGTCCCCTCATAGAAGCGTCCCTGAGGGGCAAGGGCCGCTGTCAGCCCATTTCCCAAATGATGGACTGAGGCTCACATGCCCAGGTCACGCTCAGACCCTCCTGGGCCCCGCCCTTCCCAGCGTGGTGTGTGTGGGGGGGCTGCAGTGTGATCACACGCCTCCACCCGCACCCCCTCACGTGGCCAGGCTCCTGCCGCCCGGGGCTTTCTGGGATGCAGTGCCAGGTGCAACCTGTTTCTCTTGGAAGGGAGCAGAGCCAGGAGTGGGATGGGAAATGCTCTCAGCGGCTGAGCGCAGGCCGCACAGGAACTGCTAAGGGGCTGGGAGTGTTCTAGGCTGTGGTGGGAAGAGGGAGCGGCCAGGCTGCGGGGCTCAGGAGCTGGGACAGGCCAGCCCCTGCTGGGTGGCGCAGGCCGCGTCCTTTCTGCGCTCTGACCTCAGATCTCTTCTGTGAAGCGGGCTGTCCAGCGGTCAGTGCCTCTCAGAGATCTGAGGGATGGATGAAGCAACTGAGGGGCTCAGCAGAGGGGAACCCCCACTCTTCTTAAATAAAGATTTTATCACTCATGAGAGACACAAAGAGAGACAGAGACATAGGCAGAAGGAGAAGCAGGCTCCCCATGGGGAGCCTGATGAGGGACTTGATCCCAGGAACCGGGATCATGCCCTGAGCTGAAGGCCGACGCTCAACCACTGAGCCACCCAGGGGTCCTGAGAACCCCCACTTTTCAGACATAGGTAGGGACAGGGAGGGCTGTTTGGGTCCTAGATGGGATGACTGAGAAACCCTGGTTTTAAAGCAAATAAGTCAACACTATAGCGGTTCCTCAAAACTTAAAAATAGAATTGCCGCAGATGAAGGCGTGAACAAGATGTGGTGCCTACGTGCAGTGGGATATTACGCAGCTTTAAAAGGGACGGCACATTCTGATAATGGGCTACCTCGTGGACAAATCTGGAGGACACTGTGCTGCATGAAATAATGTCACAAAGGGACGAATGAATAGTGTAGGATCCCACTTACTGGAGGTCTCTGGAGTCGTCAGATTCACAGAGATGGTTGATGGTGGGCGCTGGGGGCTGGAGGAGGGGTGGGGAGTTGGTGCGTAGTGGGCACAGAGTTTCAGTTTGGGAAGATGAGCACGTTCTAGAGATGGGTGGTGGTGGACACATGACAATGCATGTGTTTCACGCCACTGGATTACGTGTTTAAAGATGATGAATCGTACATTGTCTATTTTACCACAACTGGAAAAGAAAAACCAAAAACCAAAAACCAACAAAAAAAGCAACCAGACTGATGATCCTTCCTGCTGGAGCTGCTGTGGCTCAGACTGCACCAGGGGAAGTTGCTGGGGTATCCCTCCCTCTGACTAGAGGATTCCTCAGCCCCCTGACAAGCTCCAGCTCAACGTACAAAACCCAGTACTAATGCCTCCTCCTCCAGGCAGCCCTCTCTGACCTCCTGGGTAAATTCCAGCTCTGCCACTGGGCCCCCCCAGCCCTTCATCTGGCTCATGCCTGACCCCCTGGAGCTGAAGTGTCTATCTCTGCCCAGGAGTGAGACGGAGCTGGGGTGAGAGGTAGGGGGGTGGGGAGCCCTGCTCTGAGGGTAGGAGAGTAGGGCAGCAGCAAGGGCAGGGACACTTAGGGAACCAAGACCCCTCTGCTAGACTCCCCTGCCCGCACCTGCCGTGTGGCCTTGGGGCGATCCCTGTGTGCGGAACAGAGCAGGATGTGCGTCGCGTGGTCAGGACCGGGCAGGGGCTGAGGGGCAGAGAGGGACATTCCATGGGCCCGAGACACTTGAGCCTGGCCTGGCCCCACGTGGGGACTTGTGGGGACTTAGGGACCCTGCGGGGAGAAGCAGGACGGGCAGAAAAGACTGTCCTTTCAAAGGCCAGATTTGAAAGGGAGCATGTGTGTCTGTGCGTTGCATGTGTGTCTCTGTGACGTGTTTTGCTGCGTGTTTATGTGTTGCAGGCGTGTGTTGTGTGTGTACATCTTTCTGGGTGTGTGTGGGGTGTGTGTGTGCACGTCTGTATGCGTCCATTGTGTAGCTGTGTTTCGTGCTGTGTTGTATGTGCATCTCTGTGCGTGTTGCACATGTGTGTCCACGTGCCTATGCGGCAATTTTGAGGAACTGAATCCCCTGGTCGGATGTGTTTGCTGCCTGGAGGGTGTGGGAAGCTCCTCCACGCCGCCCTCAGCCCCGTGGCGGGGAGCCTTCTCGGCTCTCTGGCCACACCCCAAATCTGACTTTTCTCCCTCACTCTCAGTCTCCCGTCCCTAACCTCCCTCCTTCCTGAGCTCTCCTCTCTCCTGTCAGCTGCCAGGGGAAGCTGTGCACACCTAAAACCCTCTGTGGCCCCAGCCCCTGGCCCCAAGTGTCTGCCTCTGTCCCAAGCCTCGGGCTTCACCGTGAGTTGGTGTTCAGGCCGGGCCTTCCGTGCCCCCATCCAGCCCCCACATGCCAGGAGCATGGAGCTATCTGTCACCCCCACCCCCGCCAGGGCAGGGGTCTTGTCTGGTCTAGTTGCCACCCTGCATTGAGAAGAAGACCCAGTACACAGCAGGTGCTCAATAAACACTTGAAAGAATGAAGGTGAGGGAGGGCTGGGGAGGGCAGAGGAGCCAGGCCGGGTGAGGACTTGCCTGTGGGTCTGGGCCTGGCCAGGGCACAAGTGCCGGCCAGTAGGGGAAGTGCGGTGAGCCGGGCACCTCATGGTCTAAGGAGCGTCCCTTTGGTGGCCTGGACAAAGGGGCAAATGCCAGTTGTGGGGGGTGGGACCTGTCAGGAGCTGGGCTCATCCAGTGTCGTGGCTCAGGCTAGGTGAGGTGCGAGGGGAGGTGAGATTCAGGAGGTGGAAAGAGTGGGAATGTCGCTGATTGATATGCAGGGGTGGGGGGAGTGAGCCTCAGTTTCCCCTTTGTGCCTTGGAATAGCCAAGCCAGTGTTCACCGAAGCAGGAGAGGCGCCTGAGGAGGCCTGGGGATCCAGGGGTGAGTGAGGAGGAAGGGGAGGAAGAGTGAGGAGGAAGGAGGAAGGGGATCCAGGGGTCAGGAAAGACACCAGTTCCTCTCGGGACTGGCCCACCCTGGGCTCTTTCCTAGGGGGCCCGAGGACCTGAGGACATGTCCTCGCTTCAAGGTCAAATTGAGAAAGGATCCGTCTGAGGGGTGGCGATGGAGCGGTGGGGGGAAGGCGCGGGAGGAGGTGGTGGCCAGGAGCCAAGGGCGGAGGGGCGGCTCAACGAGGGGCGTGGGGTCAGCACCCCACGGGTTCACCCCACTGGGCCGGACCGAGGGCAGGTGCTTGGGTTCGGTGTGCTTGGAACAGGCAGGAGCCCCAGCACCCCCAGCACGGCTGCCATGAGGAGGCCTGGGTGCTGGTGAGGACGTGGAGCAAGCGGAGTGCTCACTCCCTGTGTGCTCGGAGGCAAAACGGTACGATCACCCTGGAAGACTGTCCGGCAGCGTCCGCCCAAGCCGAACCTCGGTCTCCCCTCCCGCACCCCGGGCCTCCTACCCCTGGGCGTTTGCCCACAGAGAGAAACGCACGCAGCAGCGCAAGACGGGCTGGGGCACTTGTGCCTTCGCTCTGCACGCGGCCCCGGCGCCCGTCAGCAGAAGCTCTACGGGCACACCGTGGGCGAGTACGCAGCAGGGAAGGGGGCCAAGGACACGCATGGATCTTTTTAAAAAAGATTTATTTATTTATGAGGAGGGGGAGGGGGAGGGCAGAGAGAGAGGGAGAGAGAACCCCAAGCGGACTCCAAGCTGAGCGCAGGGCAGGACGTGGGGCTCCATCTCACAACCTCCGACATCACGACCTGAACCGAAACCAGGAGTCCCCGTTGCTTAACCTGCTTAACCAACGGAGCCCCCCTCAGGCGCCCCAGGGCGTGGATGAATCTTAAAAGGTGCAGAGCCCAGCGAATGTAGCCGGACCCAGAACTGGACACCCTACGGGATTCTGTTTGTCTGAATTCGAGAACGGTGGATACGAAGCAATGCTGTGAGCTCATAGCACCGTGGCTCCCTCTGGGAGGCCTTGGCAGGGAGCCTGCGGGGTAGGGCGGGGTGCGGGGTGGATGGAGGGGTGTTCTGTGTTGAGGTAAACATGCATCAGGCTTCATGCAAGATCTGAGCACCAGGCACACTTCACTGCCTGTTACGTCTCAATCCAAAAGTGAATATACAGAGTCACTTAAACAAAGAAAAAATTGGGTAGACTTTAAATATGCAAACTCTCAGTAGCATTAAAAGTGTGCAGGTCGGGGCGCCTGGGTGGCTCAGTTGGTTGGCATCTGACTCTTGGTTTCAGCTCAGGTCATGATCCCAGGGTCCTGGGATCGAGCCCGGTGTCTGCTTGTCCCTCTCCTCTGCTTGTGCTCACGTGCTGTCTCACTCTCTCTCTCTCAAATAAATAAATTAAATCATTTTTAAAAGGTGTGGATGTGAAGCAGTGTGTCGTCGCTGCTCTGAGATTTGGCAGGGTGGGGGTGGGGTCGCCGTGGGGAGGGGCCGTGGCCAGTCAGGGCGGAGCAGGGGCTGATGGGAGAGGCAGGTGGGCGCAGAGGAGAGTGCTCATCCACAAGAACTCGCCAGAAATTTCCAGGCACGGTATTCCCAGTCTGGCCAGGCGCCATGACCTTTTAACATTATAAAAAAGAGTGAAATCTCTCAAAAATTAAGCCCGAATTACCATATGATCGGCAATTCTGCTCCCAAGTATATACCCCGAAGAAAGAACCGAAGGCAAGGATGCAGACATATTTTAGTCCATGTTCATGGCAGTGCTTGTCACAGGCACCAGAAGGTGGAAACGACGCAGGTGTCCCTCAGGGGATGAGCAGTCTAACAAATGTGACCGATCCACACAGCGGCCTATTACTCATCCACGAAAAGGAGTAAAGCATCGACGCACCCTACAAGGGGATGAGCCTCGGGAACATTTTGCTGAGCAAAAGAAGTGAGTCACAAAAGGCCAGATATCGTGTGATTCCATTTACATGAAGGGTCCAGAGGAGGCAAAGGCGCGGAGGCTGAAAGCAGATTGGTGGTTGCCAGGGGCGGGGAGGGACTGCTCATAGGGACAGCTTTCCTCTTGGGGTGTCAGAATGTTCTGGAATGAAAGAGAGGTGGTGGTTGTGTAATACTGTGAATGCCCTAAATGCCACAGGATTGCTCACTTTAAGATGGTTAACTCTATGTCATGTGAACTTCACCTCGCTTGAAAAACGATGACAAATTGGCACCACCATGGTCTTTGCGCCTTCTGAAAGGACCGTGGCCCCCAGAGAGGGCGACCGAAGGGCTCCCACCTGGTTGACAACAACCTAGAACCTCCTTCTTCAAGAGACTCTTCTAACGAAGTGGCCTGTAGAAGGCCCAACACGGACATGGAAAGAGTCCCAGAGGGTAAAGAGTCTGCTCAAGGTCACACAGCAAGGGAAGCTGGGCTGGGGGGGTGCGGGGGTGGGGGGTCAGGTCTGGACTGGGGACCCTGGGAAAGCCTGGGTGAGGGATGGACCCAGTTCCCAGTTTGTTGAATGAGGAGCTGGAAGGAGGTGGGTGAGGGGCCCCTGGGCCCCCTTCCGCACCCAGAGGGCAGCTGGGGCAGGTGGGGCGGACAGCACCGGACCCAGGGGACAGCTCTGGCCTGTCTTTGGGCCTCAGTTCCCCCTGTGTACAGGGGGCTGGGTGGGGACTGCCGTGAGCAGAGGTTCCCTGAGTTTGGGAGGGTCAGCCTGACCCCTGGCTGGCCCTGACTTGGTCCCTCTAGTCGGGACAGAGTGGCCGTGGGGATCACAGGTCAGGGCTCCCAGGCTCCACGACCCCCACCTGCAGCTTTCCTAGCTTCTTCCAGCACGTCGGGCCATCTTGGCTCATTCAGAACCCATAAGCGTTCTGTGACCTTTCGGAGCCTCCCTTTGCACTTGTCCCAGTCAGCAGGGCTAGCAGGGGTGTGGGGCACCCCATGTTCAGAGAGGGCCTGCCCCGCCCACCTCTCCCAGGGCCCAGCCCTGGGTCCCCCGCGTTGATTTCTGACCTGCACGCGCCCCCTTGTGGCGACGACTGCCAGAACCTGTGGGCGTGTCCTCAGACCCTGTCCCAGCGCAGGATGGTGGGGGAGCCTGGGGACACAGCAGTGACAAACCAGAAGGGGGACCCTGCCCTTGGGGGCCTTCTAAGGCAGAGGGGGAACACAGGACGATGTGGAACCAAGGACAGTTGCATGTAGGGACGAGCTGGAGTGGCAGGGGGAAGGCGACATTTGAGTTGAGCTGTTGGTGTCAAGAAGGCAGCCCAGAGGAGGCTGCACCAGGCCCCCGCTGGACCGGCAGGATGAGGGGTCTTCCTCTTGAGGGCCCTGGGGAGCCATGGTAAGATTTTGAGCAGGGGAGAGACATGATCTGAATTGCGATCTTTATGAAGAGCCGTCTTAGGCCGTCACAAAAACACCGATGATAATTTACCAAATATCCATTTATGCACCACTGATCGGAAGAAAACCTGACAGATGAGGTCAAGGCACGTGGTCTCCGGCTGACCCTCTCCTGCCCCAGAGCGTAGCGCTGTCTAGAATTGGGAGTCAGTCTTTCCTTCATGTGTTTTATACTTTATTATGTACTATGTAGGCCACAAACAATATGATTTATGTGATTTTTTAAAAGGTTTTATTTATTCATGAGAGATACAGAAAGAGAAGCAGAGACCTAGGCAGAGGGAGAAGCAGGCTTCACGAAGGGAGCCCGACGTGGGACTCGATCCCGGGTCTCCAGGATCACGCCCTGGGCTGAAGGCGGCGCTAAACTGCTGAGCCACCCAGGGATCCCCTGAAACTTTACATAAATAATAGGACAACATTCTCTTGCGATTGGCTCATTTCATTAATAGTTTATATTTTTAAATATTCATATTTTTATTTTTTAAGCTTTGAAGAACTGAGGTGTGACACACGTAAAACATATAAAGTACACATGTGTTAGATGTACGTCTTGGTGTGTGTTACCTATGTGCACAATAGGGGGAGCAGCACCCAGCTCAAAATATTGGCTCTTTCCATCATTCCAGAAGGTTCCCTCCAGCCCACAGCCTCCTGCCCCCAGGAGTAGATGCTTCTGTGCATGCCCTCGCTCTGTTCTGCGGTGGTGGGGAGCGGGCCTCTGAATTTCATTGCTGTGCCCTATGGGGTTGAGTGGGGCCACTACCCTATGTGTTTCCAGTTTGGAGCTACTGTGAGTCAGACTGCTGTGAACATGCACATCCATGTCTTTTTGGGGGGACTTGTATGCCCCCTCCTCTTGGGTAGATGCCCAGGGGTGGAATTGTGGGGTCGCAGGCTGGGCGGATGTTCAGCTTTGGTGGGAACAACTGAGCGTAGCTGTGGGGTGTGGCCGTCAGCACACGCGCCCTGGCGGGTCACCGAGCGAGCAGAATATTCGCCTGGATGGACACACAGCAGCCCCCCCTCCGTGCCCCGCTGCGTTGGGCTGTGTCCTGCTGTTCGTCCTCATGGGGCCTTGGGGCAACCTTATTGAGCGTTTGTGCCTGTTCCAGGGGGTGTACAGGCACCTGTGATGGGACTCGGGCCAGGGTGGCGGGGCAGCAGTGACAGTGTTACTTTCACTAGCCCCTAAGTGAGATTCAGCATCTCCCAGCTGCACCCGTGACATCACGGGGCTTCGGGGGCCCCCGTTCCAGCCCTTTCTGCTTGCTGTGCGTGTGGCTGGAGAAAGACACCGACCCGACTCTCCTTCCCTGCTTGTCCGCTACAGCCTCCGAGAGGGCTACTTCCGGACGTGTGGTGGGAGACGGCATCGTTTGTAGTGGGGAGGCCTCTCCCCCCTCTTGCTGGGCCTGTTTCCATTAGGGATGTTTGCTGTGGCAACGTTTCTTTCTCAAACTTACGGATATGGTTTGGTTTGGTGGTGGGATGAGTTACATGGATTGAGTGGCCTCCGTGGAACCCATTCGTGTTCCTGGAATCGACCCCGCTGAGTCACAACATATGATACTCTTCACCCGCTGCTCCATCCTGGTTGCTAATATTTTGTCTAGGAGTTTTGCTTTGTTGTATTCATAAGTTCCGCCCACGGTTTCTTTTCTACCATCCTTAACTGGTTTTGGGATTCAAGTGCCAGCTGCCTAAAAGAATGAATTGGGGGCTTTCCATCTTTTTTTGATTGTCAGGAACTGTGAAATGACATTAAACTCATCTGATTTTTGAGGCATTAAACATCATTAGAACATCATACTGTAAGATGCATAGATCATATACAGTTCAACACAATTATGAGCAAACACCCGTGTCACCACCACCACTCAAGAACTAGCCAGCTAGAACCCCAGAGCCCCCCAGTGCCTTCCTCTCTTCCCCCCACCCCACCAAGTAGACCCATTCTACTTCCTCTTCTTTAGATTTGCCCCTCACGATGGAAGCTTCCCTAAAGAGCCCAGTTTCCCTGAAGCCTGTTCTTGAACTTCATTCTAAAGCGACCACACTGTTGCTTTGTATCTTAATTACTATTGATGGAATAAGCCTTCATGACCAAACTGGTCATTCTCCCCCTCCTTTTTTTTTTTTTTTTTTTTTTTGAGAGAGAGAGAATGGGAGTAGGGTGAGGAGCAGAGGAGAGAGAATCTCAATCAGACTCCCCACTGACCATGGAGTCCATGTTATGGCTCGATCTCACGACCTTGAGATCATGATTGGAGCCTAAATCAAGAGTCCAATGCTTAACCGACTGTGCCACCCAGGTGACCCATTTTATTCTTCAAGATACTTATTCTCAGTTCTGACCTTACATGTAAATTTTATTTTATTTCCATGAAAATTTTAGAGTTCGCTGGTCAGGTTCCACAAAAACCTACCTGGAATTTTGAATGGGAATGCCTTTGACCTATATAGTTTTGAAGTCTATTCATTTCCTATTGCTGCCAAAACAAATTATCATGAATGTTGATACAGATTTATCTGAAATGATCTCATGGGGCTGAAGCCAAGGTGTTGGCAGGGCTGTGATCCTGTTGGGGACTCAGGTGAGAATTCACCTCATCCTTTTTCCAGCCTCTGAAGGCTGCCCACATCCTTGGTCCAAGACCCCTTCCTCCACATTCACAGCCAGCAACCACTGGCCGGGTCCCTTCCACACCACCGCTTTCTGCTTCTCTGTGATGAGGACTGCTGTGATGACGTTCGACACACCAGATGGCTTGGGGTAACCTCCCCCTTATGTTCAGTTAATTAGCAACCCTAATTCCATCTGCAGAATTAATCTCCCTTGCCATGCAACTTAACATACTCACAGGTTCCGGGGATCTCAGACATCTTTGGGGGGGGACCGTTATTCTGCCTACCACAAGGAATATTGGCATCTTTGACCCAGACATCCATTTATGACCAGGGTGTACCCCTCTCTCAATTAGGTCTTCCTGAACACACTCAATAGAAGTTCACCTAGAGGCCTAGTGTGATTTTTTAATTTAATCCCAGGTACTTCATTTTTGGGGGTACTACTGTCAATAGCTTGCAGTTGGCCTAAGGGTAGTTTATCCCTTAAGGATATCCCTTAAGGATAAGGGTTGGCTTAAGGCATTCCCATTTGTTGATCATGAATGTTTAATTTTACCAAACCCTCTATCACACCCATTGAACTGATGTTTTCCCCCTTACTCTTAAGACAGCAGATTGAATTAACACATTTTCCAGCATTAAACCAACTTTGCGTATCTAAGATTTAACCTTAGACACAAGGTTATGTCCTCTGTATGCAGCACCACTTCCCCTCCAATTGTGTTTAGGATATTCACATCTATGCTCATCAGTGAGCTTCGTCTATAATTTTCCTGTTTCATATTGTTTTGAGGAAATGCTGGTCTCATAAAGTCAGTCAGGAAATGTTTCCTATTTTTCTACTCTTCAAGAGAGTTTCTTTCTTCCCCTAGATTGTTGGGTAGAGCTCTCCCAATAAAGCCATCTGGGCCCGGAGCTCTGACTGGCTCAGGTTCTTTAGCAGCTGTAGGACTACTCAGATTTTTACTTTCTTTTTGCGTCAGCTTTTGTCTTCTAGGAACTTACCCGTGTTGGTTAACGCTTTCAAGTGTGCTGGTACAAAGTCGCTCCCAGCGTCCTTAGCCTCCATTGGGGTCTTCAGGTGGCTGGGACAAGACCAACCCCTCCCCCAGGTGGCTGGAGCTTGGGGGCAGAGGCAGCCTGAATGTCCTGCCAGGTGGTAGCTGTCCTGCCCTAACCTCTTTCGTTTTTGAAAAGCTATAGTAATGTCTTTCGATCCCAATGAGTGCTACACGTGCCTCCTTTTCATTCTGATCCAACTTCCCAGCAGCTTTTGAATTCATGTTTTAAAAGAACCAACTTGTGGTTCTTTTTATTGAATGTTTGTTTTCTATTTCCTTCGTGTCTATTATTTCCTTCTTCCTAAGCTCTTAGGCTTCGTTGTTTCTTCTGACTTCTTGAGATGGATGCTTAGCCCATCATTCTTGGTCTTTCTCTTATACTAAATATCACATATATACATGCTAGTAACAGGAGGGGTTGCAGATAACCTTGTCCCAGGTGTCGCTGGGAATAGAGGGCCGCCTCCCCACTGTGGATGACCAACAGGGGCTCTGGAGGCTGCAGCTTGGCCTCCAGGGATGGCAGTGAGGATGGAAAAGGCTGTTGGAGCCAGAGTCTCCTGGAGGGAGACCATGCTGTGGATGTGGGTGTGGGCAGTGAGGGACCAGGCATCAAGGATGCCTCTAATGGCTCTCATCTGAGCCCTGGTCCCAGGCCATGTCTCTACTCAACGAGGGTGGGAGGCCAGGCTACTACTTGGGCTGATGCTCACCAGCCCTCCAAGGGGGAGCTGGGTGATATGGGAGAAGGACAGGGGAACACAGCCCTGAAGGTAAGAGGGGCTGAGCCAGGCAGGGCCAGTGGCACTGGGGGGGCAAGGAGTGTGAGGCAGGTGCCTGCTGGGGTAAGACAGGGTGCTTCCTGCCCATGTACCCACCATGATCCCCTCTGAGGACCAGGCAGCAGTTCTCAAGCTCTAGTGCACATGTGGAATCTGTTAACTGGTCTCCTGGGCCTCAATCCCAGAGACTGTCTTGGCAGGTCAGGGTGGATCTCTGGGTGTGCATTTCTAGCAAGGTCAAAGGGGACACTCATGCGGCCATTCTGAGGGCCATACCACTCTGAGGAAGACCATCGGGTCAGGGTGAGAGTTGATATGAGCCCTGTACCTGCCCCTGGTCACTCAGAAGGAGTCTGCTGTATGCTACACCAGAGGGAAGGCAGGCACCATGTTTAAGTAATGGAATTTAATGTAATTGTGACACAAACATAGACAGGGTGGCGGTGGGATGACCAAGCACAGATGTGGATGACCTGTGCCTCCAACCCTCTGAGGCCAGCAGTCCTTGCTGGACACCACTCCCTGGTGGACAAACACTGATGTGGCTGAGGGACAGCATCACATGGCACAGCTGACCCTGGGAAGGCACCTCCGCAGAAGCCTCAGGGAGGAGGCCAGGAGCCTCTGAGGAGCAGGAGCTGCTGCCACAGATGCCATGGCTGGGGTTGGCCAGATGTGGGAGGAAACCCAGCACCAGCCTTGCTGAGGAGGGTGGTGCACCCTCAGTAAGTGCTGCCCAAGAGCTTCAGGACAAGGGGCAGGAGGCGCGGACGGTGAGCTGCACGTAAACAACAATGAACGGACGAGACAGAACCGGGGAACAATCATGAACCTACAACATTCAACAGAATGGCACCCAAACAGCGGCCCTGCTGGCTGGGCCGGAGGCCGAGTGCAGCCCGCAGTCTGGTGAGTACTGCCCAGTCTCTGGGTGCCTGGGAGCTAGACAGCACAGGAGGCTGCATTTGATCTTGAGAGGGAAAGATTTTGTTCCCTTCCCTTCAAACTGACTGGGGGGTCAGAGACACAAGACTTCTCCAAGAGGAGCCTCTTTTGGGAGAAGCGACCTCAGAGACGAGAGTGGCAACGGCAGAGCAGATGCGCCTGGAAAAGGAGGGATCCCCAGGAGGAGCCAGGAGGGTGGCCAGCGGCCAGGGGCGCCCCTCCTCCACCCAGCAGGCTTGGCAGGTGCTTCCTCCCAGTCTTCCACCAGGAGCCCCAGCGCCAGGGCTGGGGGCGCTGGCCACAGAGCCCCTCACTGGGTCCGGAGCTGGTAATCTAGAATCAGGGAGGGAGGTGCTGGTTTTCTGCTCTGTACCCGAGGGGGAGGAGCCCCACCCTGCCCCCCACCCCACCCCGGCCCCCCCATCCCCACCCCCAGGGCTGCTCCACGTGCTGCACGCACCTCCGTTCTGAGTGATGTACCGGACCCATGGGAGGGCCTGGTAGCCGCTCTTCTCGATGATCTTCAGGTAGCGCACCTAGGGCAGAGGCAGCAGGGCCCTGAGCATGTGCTTGCTGCCTCCTCTCGGGCCCTGTCATTACCACCTCTGGGGCTGTGACAAGGAGTGAGCAAGCACAGGCAGCACGGGGGGCTGGGAGGGGCATGTGTCCACCTGCAGCATGCTGATGCCATAGGGGGAGGGGTCACTGCTAGCAGACATGGGAAAGAGCCAGGATGTGCACCTCCAGGCAAGGCCCTCCAGCAGCTTCTTGGGGCAGAGGGCCCAGAGTTCACTTCCCCTCGCAGATTTGTAGCGGACCTGGGAAACCATGGCCCCTGGTGGCAAGTATATAGACAGGAGAGGCTCAGCCTCTAGTTTTGGGAGTCAAAGGGATCTCTGAGCTTGGAGCTGAAGTACAAGGTCAGGTCTGAGTAGATAGGTGCAGGCCCAGGCTGGCCAGGGAGAGAGCCAGAGCCAGGGCAGCACTGCGGTGTCCCAGGACAAGCTGACTAGCCCCCCTGCCTGAGCTGGTTGCAAGGATGTCTGTCATCTGCAGCTCTCAGAGCCAGATGGACCCAGGGCCTGCCCAAGTCTGCTCTGGGGCCCTGGCAACCCTGGCCACACGTACCTGGATGCCAGAGGTAGTGAAGTAGGGGATCTCAAACTTGACGCTGATTGGGGGCTTGCCCTCCTTGTCCTCCGCCTCCACGCTGGGCAGGCCGAAGTGGGCCCGCATCAGGTACTCCTTGCCCCCCTGGAGGAGCAGATAAGGTAGACATGGTCAGGCCAAGGCCCCGGCCCCTCCTGGCCAACAGCTGCATCTGTCTAGAGAGTTCCAGGTTGCCCTGGCCACTGAGCCCCTCCCTGTGAGGCTGTGGTCACCCACAGTCTCAGCTCCTCCAACACACTTACACTTACCCCAGGCCTCACAGACTGCCCCACTAGCCATGCTGGGCAGATCTGAGGCATGCTGGGGAAAACTGGTAAACTCTAAGGATCAAGAGAGTTTCATAAGCTGTCAGGGAAAGGAGACTAGTTGCTTCAAGGAAGAGGGGGCACCCAGTGTACAGACTGTGCAGGTGCGGACCACTACGGGACACGTGGCTCCTCTGCCCAGGCCAGAGTCCGAGTGAACACCCCCAGGTGCCCAGTGTTCAGGCGGCATGTGGAAGTAAGGGGGAAAGGTCAAGGGAGGAGTGGTGAACAGGGAGAGGTATAACAAAAGTAAAAGACCATGGTTGGGGCTGACTGAGTTAGACTTGAGTCCTGCTCCCAGTGGGTAAGTAAGGGGGCAGCTCTGGCCCTGGAAGCTGAGCAAGGACTCTAGAGATGCAGCCTGAGGCAGGGCCAGGAATGACTGGAAGCCCTGGATAAGACTAAGGCATCTCGGTCTGGCTGTCCAAGTGCCGGTGTGTCTCATGTACAGCAGCCGGGAGTAGAGAGCAGATTTCTCGCCATACCCAGGGCATAGTACTCATCAATCCCTGGGGCTCTGGCAAGAGTGGCTGCTGACCAGGGCTGCTTCCACCCTGAGCAGAGCTGACCTTGTGCTTCTTGGGTAGAGCAGGGCAAAGTCATGGCTCCCCAGTGCCACACTTGTGCTCCCCTCCCCGGGATGGAGCCAGCCGGTGGCCAGTCTCTGCTCACCACCACCAGGGCCAGTGCGAGAGCGGGGACTCTGCCCAAGTCAGTGACATGTGCTGAATAAAGACTCTGGGACAATGAGAGGAGAATAATGTGCAGACAAAGCAGGCAGCAAAGGAATAAAATCAGCTCCATCAGCCTGTGTATGAGACAATAACCAGATCCCAAATCTGAGCCTTATAAAGACAAAAGGGAAAATGAAAGCCAAAGAACATGCAGAGGGCCAGGCCCTCCCAGCGGAGCAGTGGAAGTCTGCTCCCCTACCCTGGTGTCCATCATACTGATGTCAATGGGTTTAATTCTCCCATGAACGAGAAAGACCCACAGGCTGGCCCAAGACCAAAACACAGCTCTAGGCTGCAAAGGTGGAGAAAAGCTACCACAGTAGGAAGAATAGGTGAAGGCGTGCCAGCCAAGGGCAGACAAAACAGAGCAGGGCCTGCTGTCACAGAGAATTCAGGGCAAGAATTATAGGTGCAAGGGAGGGCAGGCCACGGTCCTAGAGGCTGCAGCCCTGTGATCTACAGGGAAGGTGTCACAGGCACCTATGAGTGCACCAACTAACACGGCAGCAACTTCTGATAAGCAGATGCTACATGAGATGTAAAGGGAACCAGAGGAAGGCAGAGCTGACCGGGTGGAAGCTGCCGCAGCATCACAACAGACCTTGTAGGTTCCCTACTCTGATAACAGAAGCTTATCTTCTTCTCAAGTGCATCTAAGGCATTTACAAATGCTGGCCTTCTGTTAGCACACAACAAACACTTCAAGAAATCCCAGAAGTGGAAACAGTAAGAATAACATTCTCTGGCCTCAGTGCTCCAAATTGGTAGTGAGGAGAAATGAAAATCAGAAGGCCTATCCCCTAGGAAATTTAAAAAGAACCATCAGGGCAGCCTGGGTGGCTCAGCGGTTTAGCACTGCCTTCAGCCCAGGGCATGATCCTGGAGACCCGGGATTGAGTCCCACGTGGGGCTCCCTGCATGGAGCTTGCGTCTTCTTCTGCCTGTGTCTCTGCCTTTCTCTCTACCTCTCTCTGTGTGTCTTTCATGAATAAATAAATAAAATCTTTAAAAAAAAAAAAATAAAAAAAAAATAAAAAGAACCATCAGGGCACCTGGGTGGCTCAGTCGGCTGAGTGTCCGATTTATAATTTCAGCTCAGGTCATGATGTTGGGGTCCTGGGATCAAGCCCCGTGTTGGGCTCCGCACTCAGCAGGGGAGTCTGCTTGAGATTCCGTCTCCCTCTGCCCCTCCCCGCCATGCTCCTGCTCTCTTTCTCTCTCTCTCTCAAATAAATAAATAAATCTTAAAAAATAACAACCAACTCTATCCGATTACAGAATTTCTAGATGAGTAAGTCAAATATGGTGTCAGAATCAATGGGTTATACAGCTAAAGCAGGGCTCAGAGGAACATCTATGGCTTAAATTCTTGGATCAGTATAAATTTTAAAACAAAATCATCAAATGAAAATATGTAATCTGAATAATTAGAACAAAGAAAGGATGAAGAAATTTAAAGACTTATAAAAGAAAAATATTACAACAAAATTAAAAAGTAAATCTGGGAGAAAATAAAAGACAAGCTGCTAGACAGCCTTATCCAGGGAAACAGAAGGCCCAAATACACACAAGAAGAAAGAACAAGAGAGAAAAAAAACATCGCAAATAGAAAGAAAAAAAAAGATCACTTTCTCCAACTTTGCAGATAACTGTGAAAACTTGGTTAAGATGGATAATTTTGTTGTTTTTTTTAAAGATTTTATTTATTTATTCATGAGAGACACAGAGAGAGAGTCAGAGACACAGGCAGAGGGAGGAGCAGGCTCCATGCAGGGAGCCCGATGTGGGACTCGATCCCGGGACTCCAGGATCACGCCCTGGGCCAAAGGCAGATGCCCAACCACTGAGCTACCCAGGCGTCCCCAAGATGGATAATTTTGAAGGGAAATATAATCTGCCCAAATAGTCTCCAAGAGAAATGGAAACTCTGAATGGCCTGATTTCCACAGAAAAGATGGAGAAAATAGTCGAGATCCAGAAGGTCACACAGCCAAATTCTATCAGCCTTCACAGGACCAAATGATGTCCAGGCCACTTAAACATAAAACACTGTGCCAGTGTTTTGGTGAGTGGGGTCTTCTCTTCCACTATGTCTTCCAGCAGGTAGCTGGTGTTTGTGTGGTAACTTCATGCCCTGGTCCCTCCCTGGGGGCTGCACCCGAGAACTCGGACACCGAGTAGTTACAAAGTAGGTCCATCACTAACACCCAACAGACAGTGCACCCAAAAAATCCACCTCAGTTATGATCATCAAAGTGAAAATGTTATATACAATGTTATCCACAGAATCCAACGGTGCACTACAAAGAAAATATACCTCGACCAGGTGGAGTTTACTAAGATATAGGGATGGTCCAGCTCTACCTGCTGACAGATATGAAGGGGCATTTGGATAAGCCTGTTACCCATTTGTGCCCAAACCACAGTAAAGTAGGGCTGCACTGAGTCCATGGCCCAAAGCAGCATCATACTTGGAGGGGACCTGGAGTCTCTGGGAGGGGGTAAGACCAGGAGGCCACTGTCCACGGACACGTACAGGCCCTGGAGACAGCAGCCAAAGTCGGGAGGCTCAGAGCCAACAAATGCCCAAGAAGGGCAGAGGTGAAGGGAAAACTGTATCTGGCTGGAAATGATATAAAAGAATATCATATTCCTGTTTTTAACCCATAGGAACTGAAAGAAAAACTACCCTATATCGAGCCCCCATGGGATTTCACACCATTGGGGAGATGGACCTTTTAGTAAGTGATGTTCACAAACTGGATAACCATTTGGAAAGTAAAACTGGACCAATACCTCCCCCCATTTACCAGATCTAGCTCTGAAAGGACCTAAAATCTAAGGTGAAAATGCCACTGTACAGGTTCTAGAAGCAATATGGGTAAATTCCTTTATATCTAGGAATGGTGAAGCTTTCAAAGCATGACTTACAATTCAGAGGCAATAAAAAGGAAAAGACCAAGAAATCTAACTACATTAAATAATAATGAAACAAAGAAGCAATAAAAAAGGGTCACACAACAAAACTACCAGAAACAAAGCCAAAAGATAAACATTAAACTGAGGGAAACCATTTGCAACTTATATATCAAAGAAAAAGTGCTCATCTTACCCATATATAAAGAGCTCTTGGAAACCAAGAAAATGACCAAACCTGACAGAAAAATGAGCAAGAGACAGATGCTACAGTTTCTAGAGAAAGAAATGCAAATGGCTCTCAGATGTAAGAAAAGGTGCTCCAGGGCACCCGGGTGGCTCAGTCGATTAAGTGTCTGCCTTCAGCTCAGGTCATGATCCTAGGATTGAGCCTCACATCAGGCTTCCTGCTCAGTGAAGAACTTACTTCTCCCTCTCCCCCTTCCCCCCTATTTGTGGTCTTTGTCTCTTGCTCCCTATCTCAAATAAATAAATAAAATCTTTCTAGAAAAAGAAAAGGAGCTCCATCTTGTTTATAATGAGAAAACAACAGGCCATAATCAGCGCGGGAGCACACATCCACCTTCGTCTCTCTCGGCACTACTGCTGCAAACCCAGACTCAGTGCTCAAAATCCTGAACACAAGCCTGAACAGGCAGCTGTGCCAGCATGAAGTGCTCCACATTCCTGGAATTGGTGCTGGATTCCCAAAAGCCATGCTGCTCAGGCCTCAAGGCAGTCTGGTCCCCTCGAGGGAAGCTGAGCTCTGAACCAGTGTCAGAGAGAGAGAGCAGGGGTGGCAAGTGCTGCCCTGATACTGGAGACTGGCCCGTTCACACACAAGCTGCCTCTGCCAGCTCCAGCTTGCCCTCCTCGCTCTGCTAGTTCCTCAGCGCTCCATCCACTGGCCGCCCAAAATGCCCAGGTGGGGATCCTGGCCCTAGGCCCGGTTTCAAGGCTGCCATGCTGTGATGGGCACAAGGAGCAGGTGGGGTGTGGGCAGAAGTCAAGGGGGGCATCCCACTGAGAAGGGCACTCACCGGGAAGGACTTGATGGACCACACAATCTCGCTGTTCTCAGGGACCCATTTGACACTCCCCACCGTCGTCTTGAACTTGGGGGAGTCGGCATCGTTGGGCACAGGGATGTGGATCTCCACGTTGTTGGCCGTTGACCGCCGCTTGAACTGGCTCTTGGCCTGGAGACGAGGCCAGTGCAGCCAAGGTTGTGGAAAGCACAGCCCCTACCCTGCCTGCTCCCACTAGGGCCCTACTCCATTTGGCCTGGCCTGGGGGCCCCACCCAGCTGACCCCTGGTCCTCTAGGCACAGCTTACACCCTCTCACCACTCGAGATTCCCCCTATGCTCCCCAGTTCCCTTGGCCTTCAGGGCTCCCCATCCTTCCTTCTGGCTCACAGTGAGGCAGCACAGACATCAGCCACAGGCCTTATTTCCCAGGTGAAGGGGCACAGAGCCCCATGGTGCCCCTGTCCCAGTTAGGACCCTCTGCCAAAGGCCCTGAACAGGCAGGGCCATCCGCCGGCCCCCTGCTCTTACTGCCGTGGCCCCAGGCTGACACTGTGTACGGGATGCCCACGCACCTTGATCATGTACTCGATGCGGCTGTGGGAATGCTTTTCAATCACAGACTCGATCCATATCAAGGGCTTGACCTGTTGGGGAGAGAAGGTGGCACTCACACATGGTGATTTTACAGAGGCCCATCTCATAGAGGGGAAACAGGCTCAGGGCAAGGGACCATCCGCTCAGGTGTGAGCCCAGCACGCCACTGCCCAGGGCTACTGGAGGAGTGCATAGCCAGACTGGAATGGACGGAGTCTGAGGGGCCTCTGTGGAAATGCAGAGAACATCACTGGGGCTGCCCAGAATGGGGTCTGGCCCCTCAGAAGGCTCAGAGCCCCAAGTGATTGAACATGGGCTCTGTGGAGCCTGGGCAGTCCATGGGAGCTGTTACCTGCCCTGTCACCTGGTGGATGTGAGACTCATTCTGGAGGAGACTCTCACTATCCACCCACTGGGGAGGAGATAGGAGCCTGTGTGGGGCCTCCACACACTGCCCCCTGCTGCCTGAGTGGAAGCCCACCCCAGGGGCGGGTGCCTGTGGGCTCACTCACGTGGGTGTTGAGACGGTAGGACATGAGTTCAAACTCGCCATCGGGAGGGATGAAGGAGATGGTGCGGTCATTCTCGAAGCGTGAGAGTCGCACACACTGGTGGAACTTCACATCTTCCAGCTCCACAGACTTGCTTTTGCCACCTGAGGGGAGGTGGTGTAAGGGTGGGACAGACCTTAGGCCCTCTGGCTCATTGTCAGCAACACTCCCATTGCCTGGGGCTTACCCTGACAGAGCAGAGCTGCCTCAAATCTGTGGGTCATGATGCCAAGGGGCCTGGGTTCCCAGACCACCTCTCCTGTCCCTCCTCAGCTGCTTGGAAGCTTTGTTGCATCCTGACACTGGGCACAGGCTGAGCAGGGCTGGGCGGCCTGGTTCACTCTTGAGTCCTTAGCAGCTAACCCAGGATCTAGCCAGGGCTGCTGCTCTGGGCATGTTTGGTGAATGACTAATAGACTGGGCTGGGGAGGCAGGGCAATGGTTCAGGGCTCCCAATGTGCCCTGGCCCCATCACCATCCCTTGGGTTCTGGGTTCCTGTCTTAGTTTTCCATCCTGTAGAGGAGCTGTGCAGGGCGGGCCCAGCCAGGGAAAGGAGGTATCCTGATGGGCCAGTACTGGAGAGGCCCTCGGTCCTGCTGCTATGGAGGTAGGTACGATGGTGCAGCCACTGCTCCTGAGGCTGGTGGGCCAGGAGTAGGCTGGGAGATGGGTGGTCCAGTTTGTAAACACAGAACCTCAATAAACTGGGTCTGTGGGGTCACTATGGCCCCTTCCCTACCACAGGGAGTGCTACATCCAGGCCGGGTGGTGGGAGCTGCAACCACTGTGTGTGGCCTTCCAACAGCCCAGACCCAGCGCCCTGTGTGGGGGGCAGGAGCTCCACAGGAAGGGGAGAGAACAAGGCCTAACCTTGAGGCCATAGCTCCCTTCAAGGTGGTGTAGGCGGGGCTGGTGGTGTAGCTGCATGAAAATCTAAGGCAATGGCCTATGGGGCGGTGAGGGGACTTGATTTTGGGAGCTTTGCTCTTCTGTATTTTCTATGTCCCGGTATCGATTTATTAGTTTCCATGGCTGTCTTACACACAACGTGAAGATGTTTCTAATGCAAGTGCTTGAGATATATGTGTTCCCTCATGCAGCTGAATATCCCCTCAGCTCCGTTTTGGCCACGGGAACGCAGTGGGGGTGGCAGGGTACTCACGGCCCGTGTTGTCGAAGAGGACCTTGTCATTGAGGCCCAGGCGCAGCTCGGGCATGCCTGACAGGAAAACCCGCATCTTGATGGAACCCACGATCTCGCTGCGCAGTACGTTGCCATTGGCACTGACCTAAGGGGTGGCGAGGCAGGCGTGAGGGGAGGTCCCCATGTACCAGCTGCCCCATTCTCGATGCCCTTCTCACCATCCCCTGAGCTGGGCCAGCCTCTCCTGCCTCCCATCCAGCTTCATGCCGGGGTCACAGAGGCCAACACGTCGGCCCTGCCTGCTTGGCCTCAGGCACACCTGGTGGCGACTCTACCCGTGTTTGCTCACCCACCAGGCAGGCCTCTCAGAGTGGGCCATAAACTGCTTTTCTTAAAATCTGTTTTTCCATGTGGGGCCTGAGGAGGCCACCCAGCCAATATGCCCTACTTCCTAAAGCTGGAGCTTCCGGGGCCTTGACCCCTCCCTCAGGGGTGCCCTGAAGTCTGATACCATTGATCCAAAGTAACAGTGTACAGTCACGGTAGTAACTGACTGAGCCTTTCCTCTGTGCCAGGTGGGGCTCTGTGCACCTCAACAGCCTTCAGGGCAGGGCTAGGACCCTGGCGACCCTCTATCTCATGTGCAGACCCAGAAACATCTGAGCACGATGAGAAAGGCAGAGCAGGCCAACAGCCAAGTCCTGAGACTGTCCTCAGGAAGCCAGGGTATGGAACACCTCTTCACATGCCCATTTTAGATACAAGGACACTGAGGCACAGAGCGGAGACTGCACGGTGGCTGGCACAGGCGCTGTGGCCACAGGTGTGACCACCACTCCAACATCACTATGTCCATACCCACAGGCGAGAGCAAGGGCTGCAAACGCAGGGGCCTTGGGGCCACACGGGCCACTCCTCAGAGGTGCCAGTCACATTCACATAGTGGAGGGGGCCCAAGTTGCCTATTTCTGTAGAGAAGGAAGACTCTGACCAGCCTTTACCTCAAGTGTTTGGAAAGCACCTCACGCACATCCACTAGAGCCCTTTACCTCTGAGGGAGGCAGAGAACTGAGGCTCTAAGTAGATGACAGCCCCAGGAAAGGCACAACACAGGACAGAAGGCCCTGCACGGTCTACCTTCATCACCCCGTTGCTCACTATACTCTGGCCACATTGGCCTCTCACTGGCCCCACCTGGCAGGCAGCTCCCTGACCCCACAGCACACAGCGGCTGCTCTTCCTCCTCTGCCTCTTACCAGTTCTGTCTGCCTGTCCATCTCTGTACCCCCTCTGGTGGGGAGGGGGTGTTGGGCTGCTCACTGCTGGGTGAGCACGAGCACAGCACCCAGGGCCAGGAGGTCCTCAGAGAGCACGTGCAAACGTGGGCCCTCGCTGGCTAGCCAGGCGGCTCTGGCACTCTGCCTGGCCTTACTCAGGGCGCCCTGCATGCTCCCAACTGTGACTGCTCCTAGATTTGGAGGGCTGTCTTCCCCTTGGGGAGTAGGGCCTCACAGCCCTCTATAACTGAGCATGTGAGGTTCTGGATGCTGGGAAGGCAGGCTCAGGAAGGCGAGCAGGGAAACCGTGCAGCCCACAAAGCTAATCTCAGCCCTAAAGTCAGCAACCAGGATGGTGGGCACAGAAGAGATGTTTGTTGAGCTAAGTACACCCCGACGTCCAGATTACCAGAATCTGTCTGCCAAAGTTGACTCGGCTGCCAGCTCTGCAACCAGACGTAGGAAGATGGTGTTCCAACACATCTGGGATGCCCACAGCTGCCATGTGCCGTCCCGTGTGGGGAAGAACAGCGGTCCTTGGGGCATAGCCACATGCTGGGGTGTACTGTGGCTGGACACCCCTTGAACTCCTAGCACTTTCACAGATAGCTATTTATAAGCTGCTCTTTGGGATCTGCTTTTCTACCCCACGATACTCTAGAGCCAGAGGGACCACATTCTGGGCTCAATAAACAATTCAAACAAAGGTCCTCAGACAGGAGGGGCATGTGGTTACTGAGGCCACTGTCTTGCTCCACACCTTAGAAAATAAGAAAGCAAACATGCTTATATTAAGTCCACTGGCAGAATCTTTTGGGGAAGTGCTCTCAACAATTCCAAGATTGGGCCCTCACCCCTCTAGGATTCCCACCCCCGTATGGGAGATGCCCCAAACACACACCTGAGGATGAGGAGGCTCTCTCATTTCTGCACTGTCTGCAGCAGCTGGAAACAGCACACCCAAGTGGGCCCCACAAGCAAGGCACATGATAGGATTGGCCCAGTCATGGTAGTCTCCCAGGTGAAAACAAAGCAGGCTGCAGGTGACATGGGGTCGGCCTGCATCTCCTTTCCTTGCTGCGGACTACAAGGACAAACTTGGGCAGGGTGCACAGGCAACCATGGGAGACTAAAAGGCAGAGCACGTGGATCTGGGAAGAGCCGCTCTAGGAGGAGTGCCCTCCCTACCTCCCCTGTCTCCCCCACTGTGGGAACGTGCAGAGGAAACCTGGAAATGGAAGTGAGCACTGGGGTGTATACTGAGCTTGCGGAAGCTTCTAGCTCTGGCTTCAGGGCCAGAAGGGGAACTCCTGCCTCTTTGAGTGAGTGCAGAAATCCCCTAAATCCCCTCTTCTGTCTGTTCTCTCACACCCAGGCCCCAGGCAATCTAGCTCCTGTTCCCAGAGGGTGGGACAAACCTGGGATGTTGCGGACTGGAGACTACAGGCAAGCATGACAGAATGGGGATCTAGAGCCCCCAGTTGGTCACATAACCAAAAGGGGGTGCCCCAGGCAGCTGGAAAGTGCCAGAAAAATAGCAGAGAATGAGGAGCTCAGGAAAACAAACCCATGCAGTTGTTTATGTCTCCAGGGCTCTCTAGAACAGGGCTTGAGTAACTGTGCTCCTAATTAGTATGCCAAAGATTTTGAGAAACAAACTGCACAGTCTTAGACTGACCACTGGGCGGTGCCTACTCTGGATAAGCTCAAATAGCAAACAGCAGGAAAGCTTCGAAAACAACTGATACTCATGGCCCATAGATTGGGGGTTGCAACTTGTGACCCAAACCTAACTGGGATAACTGTCAGCTGAAACACAAATATTGACATTTTGGAGATAATCTAAATAAGACCTAACATCCTATAATATTCAAAAAGTCCAGGATCTAATCTATAACACTCAGCATACAAAGAACAGTGACAATTTTAGCTCCCGTGAAAAATACAGTCAACAGGTGCCAACGCTGACAAATACCTTAAACAGCTAGGTAAAAGTCACAAACTCCCTGGCAAAAAAAATGTTAAAATAGAAAGTCTCAGCAGAGAAATAGACTACAGGAAAAAGAATCAAATGGAAATTTTAGAACTTAATAAATGCAATGACTAAAATACAAAACTTGCTGGATGGACTCAAGAGCAGAATTAAGACAAAACAGGAAAGGGTCAGTGAACCTGAAGACAGATCAAAAGGAATCATCTAATTTTAACAACAAAGAAAAAAGAAAAGATGGGATCAAATGAAAAGAGCCTAAGGGCCCTGGAGACACTAACAAATGGTCTAACATTCATGTCCTGGAATCCAAAAACAAAGGAGTAAGAGTAAAATGATGCAAACCTATTTGAGGAAATACTGGCTGAAAACATCCCAATTTTGGTAGAAGACATAAACCTGCATATTTGAGAAGCCAAACAAATCCCAAACAGTAGAAACCCAAAGATATCCATACCCAGACACATCATAATCTATCCGCTGAAAATGAAAGACAAAGACAGAATCTGGAAGATATCCTGAAAAAAACAATGTGTTACCTACAGGGGACATGGATTCGAGTGACTGTGGATTTCTCACCAGGAAGCATGGAACCCTGAGGGAATGGCAGGACACTTCCAAGGTGCCAAAGGAGAGCTGTCAACCCAGAATTTGATATCCAGTCAAATATCCTTCAGAATGAAGGTGAAATGAAGACATTCTCAGATGAAGGAAAACCAAGTAGATCTGTTCCAAAAGAAATGCTAAAAGCAGCTTTTTAGGTGGAAGGGACATGATCCCAGAAGGAAACCTGGAAAATCAGGAAATCAAGGGAGAGCGACGGAAGGGGCAAATGTCTGGGTTACATCAGAGACTGTTATTATTCTCCTCTTGATTGCTTTCAAGTATGTTTGAGAATTGAAAGCAAAAATCTTAATATGGTCTGATGTGGTTTCCAATGTATCTAGACGAATATATGGACAACTCTAGCATCAAGGGGTAGAAAAGTTTCTGGATTCCAACTGAAGTGGTAAAATATTAATTCTAAGTAGACAATGAAAAGGTAAGTATGCATTTTAATACAGCTACTAGAAAAACTATACAAAGAGGTATAGTAACAACCACAGTGAAGAAACAAAATGGAATGCCAAAAATATTCAAACAGACCATAAAAGGATAGGGGAAAAAAACCCCAAAGGAATGAAAAATACAGGGAACAAAAAGAAAACAAATAATAAAACGGAGAATTTAATCTAACAAATTAATAGTTATTATAAGTTTGAATGCTCTAAACTTATCAATTAAAAGACAGAGACTCCCAAAATAGATTTCAAAAAATGACCCAGTTTGAGCAGCAGGTAACATATGGAAGTGTTTAATCACTATCCTGGACAGCTGAAACTAATACTATATGGTACCTAACTGGAATTTAAATAAAAACCTTTAAAAAATGACCCAGTTATATGCTGTCTACAAAATAATATGATGCAGTCAAGTCAATAATAAAAAGATACAGTGCCTGGCTGGCTCATCAGTAGACCATGTGACTCTGATCTGAGGGTTGTGAGTTTGAGCCCCATATTGGGGGCAGAGGTTACCAAAATATAAAATCTTTGAAAATAAAATAAAAGGATTAGAAAAAGAAGTAAAAGGACAGAAAGACATATAATGTGTAAACACTGATCAAAAGAACTCTGGAGTGAAAATATTAACAGCAAAATAGGTTTTTGAAACAAAAAATTTACCAGGGATAAAGAAGGACATTATATAATGATAAAAGAAAGGGTTGGTTCACCAAAGAAACATAAGAACCTGAAATGTGCTTGTACCTATCAGCACAGTGCTGAAATTTGCTAAGCAAAGACATAATTTATAATTAATAGCTGAAGCTTTTAACACTGTCAGTAATAGGTAGAACCAGTAGACAGAAAATTAGCAAAAAAAAAAAAAAAAAAAAAAAGCTAGAAGAATTGAATATCACTACTCAAATAACAGGATTTAATTGGCATTTATAGAACACTTGCCCCAACAACAGCAAAATATACTTTTTTTTTCAAGTGCATATGGAACATTCACCAAGACAGATCATATTCTGGGTCACTAAAATAAACTTTAACAAACTTTAAAGAATTGACATTACAAAAAGTATATTCTTAGACAATAATGCAATTAGATTAAAAACCAGTGACAATAAGAAAACAGAAAAATCTGCAAACATTTAAAAATTAACATACTTTTTGTTAAATAATCCATGTGTCAAAAGGAAGTCTCAAGGGAAATTTGAACATACGCTGAACAAAAATGAAAATTCAACATACCAATTATGGGATGCAACTAAAGAATTACTTAGATATTTATAGCATTAAATATTTATATTAGAAAAGAGGAAAACTTTCAAATCAGTATCTTCAGTTTCCAACTTAAGAAATGAAAAAAGGAAGAGCAAAATAAACCCAAATCACAGAGAAGGATACAATAGTGCTAAGATCAGAAATCAATGAAACTGAAAACAGAAAGACAACAGAGATAAATCAATGAAATAAAAAACCAATTTTTAGTAAAGATCAATAAAATAGGTGGCTCTCACAAGACTGACAAAGAAAAATGACATAAATGACCAATATCAGGAATGAAAGAGAGGACATAAGCACAGACCCTGCAGACATCAAGAAGATTCTGCAGACATTAAAGGGAATACTACAAAAAACACTATGCACATAAACTCAATGACTTTGATAAAACGGACCAGCTTCTTAAAAATAAACTACCAAAACTCAACCAAGATGAAACCAAAAACCTGAATCGTATAACCGTTAAGAGGATTGAAATTTGTAGTTAAAAATATGCTGAAAAAGGAATGCATGGGTGTATCTGTTGGTTAAGCATCTGACTCTTGCTTTTGGCCTAGGTCATGATCTCAGGTTGTGAGATTGAGCCCCACACTGGGCGTGGAGCCTACTTAAGATTCTCTCTCCCTCTCCTTCTGCCCCTCCCCTCTCTTAAAAAAAAAAACCTGAAAAAGAAATTTCTAGACTCAGATAGTTTCACTATCAAATAAATTAATTCTACCAAATAAAATTAAAAATATACAATTTACGATACCTTCAAAAAATGAAATACTTAGGTATAGCTCTAAAGAAAATGTATAGGTAGTAAAAACTACCAAATGTTGATGACAGAAATCAAAGATGACCTACCTAGAGAGAAAAAGACACATACAGCGTTTTTGGATTGTGAAGCTTAATATACTAAAGATAACAGTTTTCTTCCATACTGATTAATACAGTTATTTAATAAAATAACAATTAAAATCCCAGTAGGATCTTTTTGTAGATAGAGACAAGTTGATTCTACAATTTTATACAAAGGGACTAAATAGCTACAACAATTTCAAAAAAGAAGAATGTTGGAAGAATCACATAATCTGATGGAGACGTAATAAAGTTACAGTTATCAAGACAGTGTGGTATTGGCAAATAAACAGATACACAGATCTGAGGCCAGATATAGACTTGCATGAATATGGTCGATTGCTTTTTGACAAAAATACAAGAGCATTTAATGGAGAATGGGATGGTTTTTTCAAAAAATTATATTGGAACAACTGCAAAACACTGTTCTACATGCAAAAATAAATGCATATAAACCTCGTACCTTATGTAAAACTTAACTCAAAATGATCATGGATCTAAATGTAAAACTACAAAACTATTAGAAGAAATTCAGGAGAAAACCTGTATGACCTTAGATTTGGTGATGAGTTCTCAGACATGGCACCAAAGGCACACATCAAAAAATCGGTAACTGGACTTTCTCAAAGTTAAAAACTTTTGTCCTGTGAAAGATACTGCACCAAAAGAATGAAAAGACAAGTGACAGACTAGAAGAAGACATCTGCAAATCACATATCAGATGAGAGATTTATAATCCAGAATATATAAAGAACTTTCAAAATGCAACAATCAGAAAACAAACAACCCAATTTAAAAATACTCAAATGACATGAAAAGACACTTCTCCAAAGATGATATGTGGATGACAAAGGAAGCACATGAAGAGGTGTTTAACATCATTAGCCATTAGGGAAATTACAAATTAAAGCCATGATAAGCTAACACGACACACTGATTAAGATGGCGAAAATTAAAACACCGATCAAGGATGTGGAGCAACCAGAATGTTCATCCACTGCTGATGAAAAGGCAAAGATGGTGCAGTCACTCTGGAAAACGATTTGGCAGTTTCTTATAAAGTTAAACATACACTTACCATATGACCCAGCAATCCCACTCCTGGGTGTTTTCCCTAGAGAAATGAAAACTTCTGTCTACACATAAACCTGGATGTGAAACATTTATAGCAACTCTATTCACAACTGCCCAACACTGGAAAAAAACCCAAAAGTCCTTCAATAGGTTGAATGGGTAAACAAGGTATGCTTCAGGATATAAAATAAATATAAGAAGAAACAAACTTCTGGTAAACGTAGTAACTTCGATCTATCTCAAAGACATTATGCTAAGTGGAAGAAGCCAGGGACGCCTGGGTGGCTCAGTGGTTGAGCATCTGCCTTTGGCTCAGGGCGTGATCCTGGGATCCGGGATCAAGTCCCACATTGGGCTCCTTGCAGGGAGCCTGTTTCTCCCTTTGCCTGTGTCTCTGCCTCTCTCTCTCTCTCTCTCATGAACAAATAAATAAAATCTTTAAAAAAAAAAAAAAAAAAAAAAAAAAGGAAGAAGCCAGACTCAATAGGCCACATACTGTACAATGCCATTCATAGGACAATCTCAAAAAGACAACATTCTAGAGTTGTCCTCCTTATCTGCAGGAAATATGCTCCAAGACCCCCAGTGGATGCCTGAAACTGCAGACAGTACCAAATCCTATATATACTATGTTTTTTCCTATATAGATCTCTAATAAATTTTAATTTATAAAATTTAATTTATAAATCAGGCACGGTAAGAGATTCACAATGAATTAATTGTGACATGGGACAATTAGAACAATATACTATAATGGGACAATTAGAAAAATATACTATAATAAAAGGTAAGTGGATGTAGTTTCTTTCTCTCTCAAAACACCTGATTGTACTGTTACCCACCGTTCTTGTGATGATGTCAGAGGACAAAGCGCCTACATGACAACGTAAAGTGAGGTGAATGACATAAGCCTTGTGATGTAGTGTGAGGTGGCCACTGACCTTCTGACAATAGTCAGGAGGAGGACATTCTGACTGAGGACCATGGCTGACTGGGGAAGAGAAACTGTGCAGTGCCAGGGACTGGAATGGTGGCTGCCAGCAGTGGGGGGAGAGGCGGAAGGGTCAGACTGCCGAGGGCGGCAGTAGGGAGGGCTTAGAGGGGATGTAGCTCCTGATTATGGCACTGGGGTACAAAAATCTGTACATGTGCAGAAATTAACAGAAAAGAAGGTCAATTTTATTAGTGAAAATTTAAAAAATAAAAGGAAAAAGCAAACATACACAAACAACAATAATAAAACAAGTTGCAGAACCACATCCTACGCTCTCGGCTTCATGGAAAGAACAGTGCATGTTTGTGAATTTACAGAATGAGGTCCAAAAGGATGCTAATAAATCTTAAATGAGGTGGTCTTTCTGAAAATGGAACACTCTGCTAACTCTCCACACTGCTTTAAAGAGTGACAGCCACGATGTGTCTGCACTGATTCTAAACAGGAACACAAGCTAGTGGAGAGAAAAGAGGCTCAGCCATGAGTGGCCTAAGCTGAACCCTGCTGATCTGCTGTCATAAAGAAAGTAAATGTCTCTCAGCGCCTTGCTAGTTTTAAAAGTCCCAGTGCTTTTATTTCAACCATGGAAAAGACAAAATTTTTCTGAAAGAAAAGGAAGGAAAGGAAGCCTACCAAGAGGTTGACAGACTCGATGACATCCAAGAACACCTCGTTCTTCCGGTACTTGATGCCCTCGGACCGCCAGGACACTGCATTGGTGACAGTGGCTGGGGGCCTCGGGGCCCCCGTCTCCAGCTTGTGGCCTTCCTGAGTGATGTACCTGTGGGACCGTGCCAAGAGTTAAGGAGTTCAGGCACTGACATTTTGAAAACATTCCCTCCCTAGAGCAGGTTCCAGAAAAGGCAGGCTCTGGTTTCACCTGAGCTGTTTAATACAAGAATATCTTACAATGTGTCCATAAAGCCCTGACAAACTTGAGTTACAATGAGCATAGAGTGTTCATTTTTCACTTGAGGGATGGTGCAAGGAGGGGACCTGAATTTGCTCTTCTGCTCGATGTGCAGAGGGGACTGACCCTTGGGGGAGAAGCTGGTGACCCCAATACCACTTGGGGAACAACAGGTGTGAGATGTGGGCCAGTTATGTGGCTTCTCTGAGTGCCCCTCTGTGCCATGTGAAACAGGGAGCAGCACTCCAGACTCTGAAAAGAGTGAAGGGGAAGTGCTCGCATGGGAAGTCCTTAATTCACCTGCCCCCAAGTGTGAAGCACACGACTGCAAAGAAGAATGTGCTTTTCTCTCATGTAGGACGGTGGAAACAAATATTGGTGACTCCCGAGCGACAAAGCATTTAGTGCACGGCCTAGCACCAGGGGGGACACTGAACTGCCGAGAGCCTACAAACGCCCCAAGGGATGGGTCAGGGTGGCAGCCCACAATGTGCTGTCGCCAGGCCTGGGTCCCTGCCCTGCCCACTCACTCCTGCAGGATCTTGCTGTCGGTGGTCTGGGGGTAGCCGAAGTCCATGAGCTCGTCCAATAGCTCGTAGATGATGACAAAGTTGTCTCGGATGCTCTCCTCCTCCAGCTCCTTGAAGTACTCTGAAAACACCTGCGGTGCAGACGGCAGGAGCGGCAGATGGGTGAGCCAGGGTGGAGGATGGGGAGCACCTGCACAAAGCCACCTGTCCTTTGTGCCCTAGATCCCACAGCCCTCTTGCCCACAAGCTGCATCTGCCCATGTGCCAGGCCTGGCGACAAGCCACAGATTAGGCCCTGGGCTCAGGGATCACAGGCAGGACGACAGCACTGGCTGACTGAGAGGCAGGAAGTGGGCTGTAGGCAGTGCAGGCGTCCTCAGGGGGCCTGGGAAGAAGCCCTGTATCTCCACCTCTGAGGACCTCTCCTCTCCTCCCTGACAGCCCCTCTACCCCCGCCCCTGGTCTAGGGCCCCATCTGAGCTTCTCTTTAATCCCTGTTCTAACTGTCACCCTTTGCCTCTGAGTCACAAGTGACTCAGGTGAGGGCCAAGAGCCACTGGGGACAGAAGTAGCAGTTCTTCCAGACTCTGCCAACTCCCCTGAGCTGCGGACACATTTCCTCTGGTTCAACAGAAGATGAAGAGGATCAGAGAAGGGAAGGGAGAGAAGTTTCATTGGCACGAACACTGAAGGAAAATCACTGAGGCAAAAAGGAAATGCCAAACGCAGCGGAGAGGACCTTCCCTCTTCCCCTGCCCCCTTGTGGTCCGATGGTGCCCCCCTGCACTCCAGGACCAGCTGCTGGGCCTCTACTCAAAGTCACTCCTATAATGGCCTCACTGCTCTGGCACAAATGCCTACACCCTAGCCCACACTTAGGGCTCCCTGGGGGGACACATGCCCTCCTGCCCCCATGTCCTCATCATCCAGACTGGCTCCCGTTCCCCTTTATTTAAGGCAAGTGGCTCCTGGCTAACTGCACATGGCACCACCTGAGGGACAACAGCTCTCCTTGGCCCATGCCAGGCTTCCTGGGTCCCATCCTCCACTTTCTTCAACCCCACAGCCCCTGCTCCAGCCAGGCCCTTCCATTTCTCCTCTGGAAGCCTATGGCAATGTCCTTACTGGCCTCCCTGCCGCCCTCAAGTTCCTCCTCCACTTCTCAGCCAGCCAGACAACCTCAACCCTAATCAGGTCTCGTCAGTCTCCTGCTTCAAGTCCCCCACCATCTCCCATCAGGCTGGAAACGAAATCCGAATTCCTCACTGGGCCCTGTGTGCCTCCGACCCCCTAGTCCAGCCCCGCCTACCTGGTTGACCTCAGCCCAGTATCCCGGGCACACTGGGCAGCCTGAGGTCCCCCAACCCCACCATACCACATGCACTCCTGCCCCAGGGCTTTTGCACCTGCTGCTCTTACCACTTCTCCATCTCGGAGCAGAATTTGGTTCTGCCCTCCTCCTGGCTAGCCTACCTCCCTAAACTCTGACTCTCAGGTGGTCATGTTCCACCCTTCCACAGCCAGTTGCAGGGCACAGCTGTCCCTCTGGGGTCAGGGTGCACTGACCTGTCATGAGCTCCACCTCTTGCTCACTTTCCTCTCCTCACCAGCGTAGAGGAACAACTAAGGCCATAAAATCCCACACACGGGGCAGGTGGAGCTCCCCTTTCCCATTTGCTGGGGCTCCAGCCCTACTACTCCCTAGGGAGGCTGTAGCCCTCGGGTGGCCAGTGTGGGTGGAGGCCTGCAGCAGAGCCAGGCCTATGGACACCCCTCCAAGGCCCCTGTGGCTCAACTCACCTGTACCACCTTATAAAGGAAGGAGAACACCAGCGACACACATGCATTCTTCTTGGACGTGGCAACCACTGCATGGCGGCCACAGTTAAGGAGTGTTCAGAGGCATGAACAGGCCTAGCAGACCCCGATGCGCAGCACAATCTTGAAAGGACCCCCACCTGCACCCCAGGCTCAGAGCCTCCCTCGCCCCAAGCCCCAGCCATTCACTTGGCCTTCAGCAGGTTACGGAGCTTATGGTCTGAGCCAGGCCTGGGACACAGTAGTTAGCAGATGTGGTCTCAGCTCCAGGGGAGTCCTCAATGACAAAGAGGCAGCAGGGGGCTGGGGATGAGGGGCTGTCCCGAGGAGGGGATATCTGGGCTGAGAGCCAAAGTCCGGGGTGCCAGTGGGGGTGCACCTCAGGTGGGGTGAACAGCCCAGGGTGGGGAGGCAGTGTGGCTCATTCTGGGAGCAGAAGGCAGGACCACAATTGGTCCTTCCCCCAAAGCTTATGTGACTCTCCTGAGGTCCAGGGCTCCCAAGCTAGGCTCCAGTGGAGGCAGCCAGGGCCAACACTGGCTCTCGCGCTTCCTGCAAGCCTTGGCTCCTAAAGCAAACCTTTTAAATAGAAGCTTCATTTTCTTGCTTATTTGATGGAGGCCCAACAATGGATTCACTGAGGTGATGTGTGTAAAGAGTGTGGCACAGACTCTCCCTCCCACACAGGGGAGGGTCCCTCAGGGGGACAGTATGTGCTGGACACTTCCTGTTCCTTTCCTTATAGGGCCTCAAGCCACCCGGGGAGTCTGGTTCCTCCACTGCAGGCCCGTGTGCTATGCCCTGGATGTGCCCGGTCATGACACGCCTTGTGGCCCTAGTGCTGTGATATGAGAGCCAGGTGAAAGGGATGGCAGGGGCCAGTCCACCACACTTCCTGCAGAGAGTGGAGACACAGAAAATGGATGCTGGGCTAGTTGAAGCAGTGCTGGCTTCCTCCCTCCAGCCTGGGACCACATGCCTGTCAGGCACTTTCTAAGGAGGGGTAGTGGGCACCTTCAGCTCTCATGGCTGTACCCTGCTGGAAACTATTACCCAACAGCGGAACTAGGGAGCAGGAAGGGGGTGCCATGCAGCAGCACCCCAAGGGATTGAGCCATTGCCATCTCCTCCCTGGCTGCCCAGGCATGAAACTGGGACCCAATTGGAAACTGGTCAGACGGCTCCTACTGAGCTCACACCACCACCACCTGCACACCTGGGAGCCACCGCCCAGACCCAGGGTGGCTTCACAGACAGCCAACTCCCAGGTTACAGGCTGCCAGCGGTACTCTGTAGAGCTGCCCCTCACAGGCCCTCTGGAGAGAGGGGAAGGAGAAAGAGAGGCTACAGGGGCTGGACCTTAGGCGGCCAGACGAGGGTCACAGGCCAGGACCTCCCTCATTGTAATGTGCACGCAAGGCTCGAGGGATGACCCCAGCTTCCTCGTCCCCTCCCCACATTAACTCTTGTCCCCTACAGTCTGGCTTCTGCTCAGCAGCCAGGAACCTTCAGAAAACGCAAATCTGATTTTATGTCACCCCATCTGCCTGAAACCCTCCAAAGGCTTCCTGTCAAAAGTGACGGCCTATGAGACCCCTTGGTGTTGCTGACCACTTGGGCCTCATTCCCACCATACCCCACTTGCCTGCCCTTCCCCCTCCCCCGATGCTCTAGCCACCCCTACTGTGGCTTCCAGAATAAGCCTCACTTCCCCTTTGCAGAGCCTTTTCCCAGGCCTATGGCTCCTGGTGTCTGCCCACTGCTCTGGATAGTGGATACATGGTCTTCCTGCAGGTCTCCTCCAGGTGTCCCTTCTCAGAGAAGCCCTCCTGGATCCCCAGACTACCTGAGGTCCCCTGCCATACCCTCTCCTCTCCCAGCGCCCATCACACTTGTTACTGTCTGTTCCCTGCTCATCTCCTCAGGCCGCGGGGAGCTCCAGGAGGGTGTGCCTGAACCAGCCCTGGGCCTGCACATGCACAAGCCCAAATGGAAGGCCCCTGGGGGCTCCCCCGCAAAGGGATACGATACAGATTGTTGTGCTTGATCCACATGAAGCGGACACCCCCGTGGGCCAGGATGGGCGACAGCATCCCTTCCTCCTCCTTCTCCATCAGGATAGGCATGAAGTGCTCCACCTCCGACATGTCCACGTCACCGCGGTAATTCCGGCAGATGAGCACCTGGGCGGAGGTGGGGGAGGAACACTGCTTTCATTGCGAGTTCCCCAGCCAGGTGCCTGGGGTGGGGGGTGAGAGCGCCAGCCTCCCTCGGCACAGGAACCCTATTCACATCCCTGAACATCAGAGACTCAGGCCTGATCTCTATCCCCCAGGGAATTCCTCAAGGACAGCAGTTTCCAAAGTGAACATCACAGGGGCCAACCGGGTGCTCTGCAGGAGAGGGGGATGCAGGGCAACGGTCCAGGACTGAGTCAAGCGGGAGATGCCAGGTGAAGATGACCTGTAGGCTCTCGCTGCAGCCTTCCCAGAGCCTTTCCCATGCTGACGCACCCTGCTCTTCTGCCTGAGGCAGGGTGCCCACTCACACTCAGGGAATACTGCTGAGTGCTGGCGTCCACCAGAACTCCCCTGTGGCTTGAGGAGAAGCCCCTCATAGAGCTGCTGTTTCTTCTTTCTCGCTCTTTCATAACCCGTGGCTTAGGACATGCAGCATCTGGAACCTTCGTCCACTACTCCTGGGGACTTAACATGGGATAAGCACTTTGGTAAAGTCTGGCAGGCTCTCACACCGGTAAACCTAGCTTCAGACCCAGCTGTTCCTCTCTTAGGTATTTACCCAAGAGAAACGAAACCGTACGTCCTTGTGAAGACAAGTAGGCACATGTCCACTGCAGCTTTATTGTAAATAGATCCAGGCGGAGAGAGGGCCAATGTCCTTCAACAGGTGAACGGGAACAAGAGCTGCGTCCATCTACAGCCCGGAGGCCCCTCAGCCATGAGAATGACTATTGACGCGGCGGCAGCACGGGGGGCTCTCAGGTGAGGGGCCAGACAACAGACGGCGTATCCCGTCCCACGGGATCCCACTTACTTTAAATCCTCGCAGGCGGTGAGAGAAAACACGTAATGGCTGCCTGGGGACGGGCTGGACACGAGGGGCGTGAGGAAGCCCCAGGGGGTGATGGAGTTTCCCGGGTTTGCACGGTGACTGAACTCATCAAAGAAAGGTAGTCTGGTCCACCTGCGCTACCCCTCCGTGAGGGGACGAGGGGGGCCCAAGGCTGCGCCAGGCTCTGTCTGGAGCCGCTGCCTAGAGCCCCTGGGACGATGGGGCTGCAGGACAGTGTCGTGCTGACAGGGGCCCTGCTGAGCAGGCGCGCTGGGCAGCACCGGCCTTAGAGCTCATAGTTCCACAAAATACACCACTTTTGTTGTGTAAAGCCAGGACAGAGAGAGAATCAGAGAGAGTCCAGACGAGAATCTCTTTCCTGGTTTCTCTTTCGTTGTCTGTGCCCTCTTCCTGCTGAGGTCCAGAAGGCCTCTTAGGGACCCAGCACCCAGTGGGTGTGAGCTCATGCGCATGTGGACCAGGCCCGGGCTGAGGAACTCCCGTGCACCCTCTCATATGCTCCTTGCCGGGGATATATACCACGAAGCGGAACATGGTACACGTTCTCTCTTTGACAGAGATACACAGTGACGCCCAGAAACCTGGCACCACCTGCTTGAGGTCACACAGCCAGCAGAGGCGAGCCTGGATTCTAACCTGTTCTTACCCCCTACATGGTCCCTTCTGCTCACTAAATGTTGCTTTCCTGGGCTTCGCAAGGCCCATCTTCTTCCCCAGGTACACAATCGGGGGGGGGGGGGGGACAGCTGTTGGCAGGGAGCCCCAAGGTCCCCAGAGTGCTCAAAGGAACGAATAACTTATTTTGCTCGCCTTCATCACCAGGGCTGCAGAGAGGCCCGCGCATCCAAAGAGCAGGCATGTGCCCCTCTACCATACACCAGGCTGGGCCTGGGGACACAGGTGGCCCAACAGGGTGCCTGCATTGTGACACTTGCTTAGGAGGAACTGAGAACCTCCCAAGGGTGTGACCTTCCAACTGAGGCCAGAGGGGGAGGAAAGATAGAAGCAGAGGGACCAGGGTGGCTGAAGCCACAGGGTAGTGAGAGGCACAGCCCATGGGGGGACCTGGGGGTACTGGTTAGGTAGAGTGAGGACAGCCTTAGAGCTTGGGCTGCAGGTCCCAGATGAGAAGACAAAGGCAGGGGACAGGACAGATTGAAGGAAGGCAGGCAACGCGGCGGCGGTGACAAACCGCTGCCCCTATGGTTGCTCTTGATCCCCACAGTTCCTTTCCCACAAAAAGCAAGAGGGGTCTCCTTCAACAGAAGGTTCTCCCTGCTGAAAGTGTCTGAAAACAAACTACAAGTTGAACCCCAGGACAAACTGGTTCTTCATGGCCCTGCCAATGCCTCTCCATTCATCTCGCCCCACCCCCACCCCCCCTCCCACTGTTCCACCCCCAGGTCATTCCATTTCAGCCATCCTGGTCCCCTAGCCACTCTGAGCCATCCACACCTACTCCTGCCTCCAGGCCTTTGTACTTGCAGTTCCCTCTGCCCAGAATGCCTTGGCCTCTTCTAACTTCTCATGCCTCACCTCAGATGGCACCTCCTCCAAAAAGTCTTCCTTGCTTGCCCTGCCAGAGAGATCATACCCCAACTCCACTTGTCCTTCACTGCCCACAACACTGGTTCACTATAATCTCTATCTTCTTTTATGGTCTGTTCCCCCTACCAGAGTCGAACACTCAAAGAACAGGGACCACTTCCAACTTGTTGAGGGCTATGTCCCAGCATCCACAACAGAGCCTGACTCCAGGGGGTGCTCAGGGAATGTTTGTGGAGTGAACGTGGTGGTGAGGAGAAAAAGGCCAGGATAATACCCAGGTCTCCAATGAGGGCAGGCACGTGGACAGTGGCGTCATTCACTGAGATGAGGAGAGCAGGCCTGGGGCGGCAGCGAGTTCATTTTGGGAAATGCCAGATTTGTGGCAGCTGTGGGACCTCCGAGATGTCCCTGAGAACAATGGATCTCCAGGTGAGTACTGTGGACTACGGTACAAACTTGAGTTCCCTGCACACTGACTTGAATCAAAACCCACCCAAGGAGAGGGACAGTGAGGGTGGGACCCATAGGCCTAAGCCAGAGGAGCCAACATCCCAGGGGAGGGGCCAGGAGACGGTGACAGAAAGGGGCAAACGAGAGAGAGCAGTGCCTCAGGAGGCCAATGGAAGCCCACTGAGGAGTGTGGCAGTGGTGTCAGAAGCTGCAGAGAAACAAGAAAGATAAGGGCAAAGTGTCGGTGGAGGGCTTTGTAGCAGCTCAACATGGCCATGCTGGTTTCCTTGGTGATCCAAGGCACTGGCTGGCTGGCTTGTGGTCATGAATTTCTTACTGTGCTACTACCTTACCTTTTATTAAATATAGTCTGCACAAAAGGTCCTTTCAAAACCTGAGGTCCATGGGGAATGGAGTAATAAATAGCACGATGGTTGCTGGGGATGAGAGGCAAGCCCATGGCTGCCCTGGGAGCTTCCCAAAAGGCAGGTCTGCTCATGCTCCTCCCAGGCTACAATCTCCTCCTTTCCAGGATCACACTGGTCCTCTCTGTTTCTCATACCCATGGGGACATTCTCAACCACCCATGGCCCTCCTGGTGTCACCCTCTAGGCTCCAGCATTACCCAGGTTTTCACCTGCCAGCCCCAGCAGGCTGCTCTGATCCCTCGGGCCAACTGCGATGCCTCCTGGCCCACCTAATACCTGGTCTGCTCCCAGCTCTGGCAAACTCCCTCCTCCAGGAAGACTTCTGTAACTGCTTTTCATCTGCAGCCAAAACTGAGGCTGGCAACTGTATTACCTGGGGCTGTGTCCATGCCCCTGCAATCTACCTAGATCTGATCATTTGGATCTGCCAGCTTCCATGTGTCTCCCCTACTAGACCTTGAGGTCCTCAATGGGGTTAACAAGGACCGTGGGCCATGCGAGGTGCTAGCCTGTCTCAAACGTTCGCTCAGAGAGTTTGTCCAATAACACCATAACCAGCCTGTGCGAGCAGTGAGGAAAACAAGGCTCAGAGAGGAAAAGGTACTTGCCTGAGGTCACACAACTAAGCAGCAGAGATGGGTTTTGAACTCAGCCCTACCTGCACAGTCACAGTGAGGTAGTCAGCACTGGGCTTGGTGCATGCAAGGTGCTCATGAAATGTTTGCTCAAGGAATGAGAGATTGAGATAAGGCAGCCTTTGGGAACTCTGCGGACACGGTGGCCAGGGTGGAAGGAAGAACAGGAGCTCCAGGCACTCTGGAATGCTGCACACACTCAGCCCCTGGGGTGCCCTGTGTCTTCCCTTGCCTGAGGGCTGGGAAAGGGAGCCCAGCACTGGGCCTCACTAGCTGTTGACTTTGGGTGGCATCCAGAGCAGGCGACCCACTCAAGGAACTCTCGGAAAGTGCTAGGGTGGGGTACCCTGGGAGTGGGGGCAGGAAGGGATAGCCACTTCACGTCTTCACTCCCCACTGCTTCTGAGCTAACTCCTGCCTGCTCCGCGAGGCCCAACGTCCACCTCTCTCCCAGGGATCTGTGCAGGACTTGTTAGCGTTGTTGCTGCCGTTCCTGTGACTCCCAGATCAAGAGGCCAATACTCACTTGCCTTCTAGCCAGGACGGACTCGGGGAAAGGCAGCAGCCCACTTGGAAAGGCTCTGAGAGCCCCTCCTTTAAGAAGTTTTCCCAGAGTCCCCTGGGAAAGGCACCTGGGTCCTAGTCGTGTGCAACTCTTCCTTCAGATCTGTCACTGCCTCCCGGAAGCCCTCCCTGACCCCCGGTCCAGGCATAGTCTCCTATTACAACCTCACTGCTCTAGTAGGGCAACTGACATTGATTTGTGCTTTCTGAGATCAGTGTCCCTTTCTCTCACCAGGCTGCGAGCTCCACGACGACTCCCAATTTTGCTCACCAAAGGTGGCCCAAGACTAAGCACCCCGTGCAGCACTTAGTAGGTGCTCCCCAAATATCAGCTGACTCCTAGACCCGCCATTCTATGGCTGGGGTGACCTTGGGCAGGTTGCCTGCCTGTGCCTCAGCTTCCCCCTCTGTAAAATGGCCCTCCCACCACCCACTTCACTTAACCCTGTAACTCAGTGTCACACCAAACGTTAAGAAATTCTAGCCGGGACTGCCAAGATGAAATCGCCGGGTAAAGAGGGCGGGGCTGGCCCGAGGGCGCGCTGTCCCCGACACGCCTCGCCACCTCCGGCCAAGGGTCGCACAGCCCCTGAGCGCCAGTCCTGGCTTCCCGGACGGCTGCGGCCCGTCCCTGCCGCCGCCTCGGGTTTCCCGATGCCCCTACGAGGCGGGAGCACCCGGCGCACAGTGGAGGGGGGAGGGGGTCATGCAGCTGTGTTACCTGGCGACAGGGCGCGGCTCGCGGATCGAAGCCCCCGCCTTGTTACTTAGCAACAGGGTGGGGCCCTCAGGTGAGGCCCAGCAGCCTCTTTGCCTAAGACTAGGGTGGGTCCCATTGGCCAGTTACCTAGCAACAGGGTGGGTCCCCCCAGGGGGCGAGGCCCCACCGGTTGCCTGGCAACGGGAAGGGTGGGGAGCCATATGTACCTTGCCCTTTAGGTCCAGCACGTAGACGGCGCTGGCGGACATGACGGCTGCGGGAAGCCTCGGCAGCTGCCGAGGGCGGCGGCGACGGCGGGGACTGCCGGGCGTTGAGCAAGGCCGGGCGCGCCCCGCGACAGTTCGCCTCCACTTCCGGTCCGGGGAGCCGCGCGCGGACCGTTATGTCCGGTCGGGGAGGGGCTGCCGGAAAGGCGCAGGCGCGAGGCGGAGTGCGCGCAGGCGCGATACGCCCGATGTGACCTTATTTCCCGCTCCGGCGTCAAGCGTCCCGGAAGTAAGGCCCAGAGGGGCGGGGCCGAGCTTGGCCGAGCGGAGCCGGGCGGGGCCGACCGAAGCGGCGCACTCGCTGGCTGCCAGGCCCGCTGGAAACCCTGCCCCGCCTCCGGGGTCCCAGGGAGGTGACGCACCGGTTGTGGAACTCACCTTGGGCGCAGCCCCATGACACTCAGAGTCCGGTGGGGGACTCTAGGAACAAATATAGTTACCAGTTGTGACAACGCCTTACGGGGGAAGGGGAAGGTGGCGGTCACTCGGAGAAAAGCCCAACCCTGAATGGCAGTCGGGCCTTATCGACAGTCACTACCTGTCACCTGTCAGTGTCAACCCTCGTCAGTGCCTGTTGATTGCCTGGAATGACCTGAAAACCACGCCCCACCGAATCCTAGAGAAAAGCACTTCTTTCTGTAGTGACTGCAGTGGGTGATGCCAACTGTGTCCCCTGCTGAAGCAGCGGAGTATCTCATTGCTTTTATGAATACTCGGGCTGTGGGAAATGCCTCCACGTTGTCCCAGGGAACCAGCACAATGCTCTGGGGACCCCAACCCTGCAGCATCAGTCCCATTTACTCAGGCTGCCTGCCTCCGACTTTTAACCTTCCCCTCCTACCTCCTTTGGGGTTTTGAAATATGGCTTTTGATTATATACACACTCTGCTTTGGATAGAGATGAAGTGCAAGAAAATCCAGAGGAGAAAACGGGAATATTTGAAGACTACTGGGCTCCACGAAACATCTGGGAGAGTTTTGACAATGTCTTGTACTGCACTCTCTTATGCCTAGCCTCATGGTTTGCCCAAATTATTTCAATGTTGTAGGAAAACAGGTCTTTTGAAAATTACAAAATTATACACCTCACTGAAAACTAAGGAAATGCCAAAAAGCCTAAGACAAAAAGAAAAACCACCCTGGAGAGGTGACCCCTCTCATTATGGAGCATTTCCTTTCAGGCTTGCTCTAGGCAATATTTAGATGTTTAAAATCAGTACTGAGGGGGGCAGGGCTAGGAGTACAAATTGGACAAAAGTCTTTTGGAGGGAGGAAGACTCCCAAGCACCAAAAGCACCATCGCGGTAAACCGTTTACACAAAATGACTCGTATCCTCCTTTTCCCATGTGTGTGTGTGGGGAATTCAAATCACATCTGAATGTCATCCTTGGCGTTTACACTTAATGTGTAAGCCAGATTTGACCTCTGCAGCATCTCAGAAAAGACCAGACCTGCTGTGGTAGACCAGGGTTTCTCAGGCTTTGCTGCCTATTGGGGTCCTCTGAGGAGCTTTTAAAAATCTCAATGACTGAACCCCACCCCAGGCAGCATCAGTTCATTCTTAATGCTCCCAACAGGGTCTAACATCCACAAGAGTCTGAGAAACACTGTGGTAGACTAAGTGATGGCCTCCATTCAACCACGTCTCCTGGTGTTCTTGCCCGTGGAGTTCTCTCCCTGATGGGGTTTGGCAATGTGACTTGTGTTGGCCAAGGGGATAGGCTACACAGAGGTTCTGAAGGAGGACCTTCTGGCCCCAGGCAAGTCAACACACAAGTGAACTACTCCACACGGCCTAGAACCATCCAGCCTAGCAGTTAACCCACAGAAGAGAAATCCTGCTGTTTTAAGTCATTCAGCTTTAGACTGGGTAGGCAGGGAGGTGGAAGATCTATCTTCCAGCATACGGACAATGGCTTTTCACAGCATCCCACCAAGCTCACAAACCCGGCTGCTGGCTCATGGATGGAAAAGGCCGCCAAGTGTCTAGCCTTTCTGCTAGACAGTGGGGGAACCTGCCTAAAGAACCACCATTAATGAGAGTACATTACCTCTCGGATGGGCTGCAAGCCACAGGTGGAAAAACAGGTCACCTAATTCTTTCCAAGTTGAGGGTGAACAGTCACTTTGCAGTATGCACATTCTACATGTGCAATAATCCCCAAAAGCAGCATTTCTAGTGGTAATCAAATAGCATATAATTAAGACACTCAAACTTCTATTTAATAATTATTTTTTGCTTTATTTTGTTCATACGTGACAGCCCCAAACCCAACACTTGGTTTTTCTCTTTTGACTTTACTACTCTGCCATTACCTAGGTCAACAGTCTTCCTCCCAGTAGTATATATGGTTTGATCCTCATCACGCAGGTATAACACAGGTCCTCAGAGATCAGGGCTCTCCAGCACCAGGACCTCCGTCATCCCCTTTGACTGTACTCTTGGTGCTGGGGCTCTGCCCAGGTCCTGTCACCCCTGAGGTGTCCTTAGGCCAGAAACACCAAGCAGGCTACATGTTCTCTGCCAACTCTGAATAAACGTGGGGACTGCTTAGAGCCGAGGGTTGAGGGTAGTGAGGCAGGCTGTGTCTGGGTCCATTACAAAGGGATGCTGTGCTTGATTAACGAAGTCTGCCACGGCGATACCCTCTAGACATGTCTGGAATGGGGACCCTGGGGGGAGACTGCGTGCCGGCTACAGGCTGCTCAGACAGGGACAAGGTATGTACTATATCCTTGCATTTGGCGATTCTTCTGCTTCCCAGGCTGCATTGTCTCACACACCAGGTGGCTGAGGAGGCATTCTGAAGGCCATGAAGGTTTAAGTGGCTTCCCTAGGCTCTGGAAGGAAGAGAATAAGCCCCAAGCTAAAGGGTGCTTGGGAGGACAGCTCACACAGGCCCCGCAGGCCCCGTGGGGTCTGTAAGCTCAGGCTGTGCTGGCATTAGCTCCTTATCCTCTGGAGTCCATGCTGGCATTAACTCCTTATCCTCTGGGGTCCGTTTCATCCCGGTAAAGACAGCTAGCTGGATGACTGTCAGAATGAGATGCAACTTGGGGGTAAAGATGCTTTTCTGTATGTGACACAGAAATAACCTTAATCTCTAAATAAACCTGTACAAAATTTCCAGTCCAAACTAAAAAAGTTTACCTTCTATGCTACCAACAAACTGAAATGGAGTAAAAGAACAGTCTTACTTTAATCAAGTTCCAGCAAGAGGGCACACTGCTTTGGAAAGCATCTGTCTCAGCAGAAAACGCAAGGGTGTGTGTAAAAGAATGTTTCTAGAAAATACCAAAGGCACCAAACAGAACCTTAACTTTGCCTTCCAATTCCCCTCGATGCCACTGCATACCCTGGGTGAGGAGGCTACTTCGTCCAGCTGACTTTGGGAATGTCATAATGCTCCGTAAGGGTGTCCAAGTGTCTGTTGAAGTCCTGGGGAAGCCAAGAAAAACCACATCAGCACTGCCTCAGACAGGGCACAAGGGTTGTGTGGTGCTGCCCACCCCCACTTCTCCACTATCCTGCCTCTCCTCAATGAGCCCCCTCCTCCCAAAGCCACCCACCTTTGAACCCTGGGCTCATCCTTAAATGATTCAGAGGGGAGGCGTTGCTTCTATTGAGTACCCCCATCCCGCTGACCCCAACACTCCAATGGCTCCCTCTGCCAGGCTCCTAGCCTCTGGGCCCAACTCGGACCCTACATAGCCTGGTCTTCTGCATGGGCATGTGACTTACCTCCACTCTCTGCTTGTGGGTTTTAGATGCTTTCTTTAGGATCCTTTCCATTTGCTGAAGATAGGAGAGAAATGGAGGTGAGTTCACACACTTGATCCAGCCCAGGCAATATGGGGTGGAAGATGGATGCCCCCACCAACTTAGCTTAGCTCTCACACTTAGAACGGCTGGAGGTCTCAGGGTATATATCTTTCCCCTCCCTTAATTCTACTCAGACTGGTCCGACAGGGACATGCAACCACAACATATCCCACCAGGAATCCAGGTGGGCTGCCTTTCGGTCAGAGTGGCAAGAAATGTACTAGCGCTGACTTGAGTCGACTCTGCTGGGAGCTTTATGTGTGCTTTCTACACCCCTGGGCAATTGACTGCATTCCCATTTTGCAGAAAATAAAGTTTCAGATGGGGTCTGAAGAAGGATGAAAAATGAGGAAGGTGAAGGGCTGAACAGATGGTAGGAGCTCAAGGGAGTAGGTGCTGGTGACGCATGCCATGAGGGCTACAAGATCCAGATCACTTTGGTAAGTATGACTGTAGAATATGTATCCTACACCACCACGACCTGCCTTACTCCTCATGCCCAACACCCGATGGTAGCTAGTGAGAGTTAAGAGCATGGGACGCAGAGCCAGACAAACCTGGGGCTACACCTGGCTCTACATTTACTGACGAGGTGACTATGGCTGACTTTGGTGGTCCCCCCACGACCCATGCTGCCTGGTATTCGTGCCCTAGTGCAGTTCTCTTCCATAATGACTCCGGGCTGGCCCCGTGACTCAGCTTACTTAACAGAATGCAGTGCCTGTGCTGGGCTGAAGCCCTAAGACCCAGCAGCCTTTGGCTTTGTGTTCTTGGGAAGCCAGCCACCATGCAGGAAGTCTGAGGACCATACCATACATGGGGAGAGAGGCCACGGGAGGAACGACAAGGCATCTAGACATGTGATGGTGAAGCTATCTTAGATGTTCCAGCCCAGTTGGTCGTCCAACCTGAGCTGCCACCTGACTGCACAGATTCCAAGTGAGGGAAGGAAAAGAACTATCCAGCTGAGCCGAGTCAATCTACAGAAGCATGAGATGACCCTGTCAGCCACCACCTAGCTGTTCCTCCCTGTCCCTCATCTCATTTTCTGCCTCATTTTCCTCTGCATCCAGCCGGCTCCCATCCCTGCCTCTTCCTGCTGCTGTGAGCCTGAGACCTGTGCCTCCTTACAAGAGGCCACACTGACTTGACTAGCTGCCACCAATGCCAGGCCCTCGGTAAGGCTCTGCCTTCCCTCTCCGCCTTCTATGCACCAAGTTCCCAGGGTGTCTTGGGTACTGTCGCCACCCCTCCTTCACAGACAGAGAAAATGAGGACCACTGTGCACAGTGGGTGATGCGGTTGGAGATGCCAAGCCCTAACCCTTCAGGCTGGGGCCCTGCCCCACGGGCCCTTCTTCTAAGAGCTGTCCAGCCTTTGCACTCACTGTGCTTAAACATCCTTCCACAAGGGAATCCGAATTTCCCAATCCCACCTACCTTTGCCCATACTTTCTGGCATCTCTCTCCTGGTTCAAACAAAACCCACAGCATTACTTCCAGTTCTCAATGCCAGCTACAGGTTCATTTGTCTATTCCTCTTGGTAGATCTCCCAAGAGTTCTTTTTTTTTTTAAAGATTACTTATTTATTTATTCATGAGAGACAGAGACAGAGAGAGGCAGAGGGAGAAGGAGAAGCAGGCTCCATGCATACAGCCTGACATGGGACTCGATCCCAGGTCTCCAGGATCACACCCTGGGCCAAAGGCGGCGCTAAACCACTGCGCCACCAGGGCTGCCCCCAAGACAGCCCTGCATCAGCCCTGCATCTTTCTGCATCTTGTCTCTACTTCTGCCTTTCCCCACCTTCCCTTGGATCCCCTCTAATCAGCCTCTCTTCCTCCTCATCCCAAATGCCAACTAAGAGCTCTTGGGGCTCATAAGACCTCTTGATAGCATGACACTGGTCATCACTTCCTCCTTAAAACACTTTCTCCACTCGGCTCCTAAGGACACACACTCAGTTTTTCTCCTTCCCATGAACCTTTGCAATTTCAGATCCTAGGCCTCATCTCTGTCACTGTGCCTCCCCAGAGGATCTCATCCAGTCCCACAGAAATTCTGGGATATTTGCAAGAGAGGCCAGACCCCTCCTCCAAATTGCAGATTCAGGTATCAAGGTGTCCACAAGAATTCTCCATTTGAATTTCTAACAGCCATTTGAACATTCAAGTGTTCTCTAAAACCAAGGTCTTGATGCCCTGCTTTAGAAACCTGCTTTACCTGCTGTCCTTCCTATTGCATTAAACAGCACCTTCATTTACTCGTCACTTGCCACCAAAAATCTTGGTCATTCCTCATTTCCTGGCCCACACCCAATCCATCAACTAATCCTGCTGTTCTTGCTGCAAAATCAATCCCAAAGCTGGTATCTTCCATTGCTTCCACTATTACTGTCCTATTCTGAGCTGCTGGTTACTCTCCCCCACTCCCACTCTAGGAGTAACATCCCAGCCCAGCCAGGGACTATAACCTCAGGGAAGGAACTTAAGTGCACTCACTTGTTAGATCCTCTCCACAAACCTCTTAGGTAAGGACTTCAGCCCCACTTTACAGTCAAAGAAAATGAGATGTGGGAGGTTAACCAACCTGCCCGTTACACCACCACCAAGAAACGGTAGAGACAGAATAGAACCCTCTGTCTTGTCAAAGCCAGTGAATCTCACCTTTTTCTTTTCTTTTTTAATGACTCAATTAAGCCTGAGAGTGATGAGTCAACCCTTCCTGATGTTACTGGACCAAATCACCCAGACGAGGGTTAGGGTTTTTCAGCCTGGACACCTGACATTTTGGGCCAGATCATTTTTGCTATGGGTGTGTGTGTGGGGGAGGAAGGGGGTGCTGTCTTCATTACTGTAGGATGCTAAGCAGTATCCCTGGCCCTATCCCACTAGATACCAGTAGCACTACCCCCAATCAACACACCCTGAAGTTTTAATAAACAGCAATGTCTTCAAACACTGCCAAAAATCTTCTCGGGAGTGGATGTAAGGTACAAATACAACCTATATGAGCCTGCCAAAGTCATCATGGAAACAGACTTTGTGAAAACTTATAGCCGGAAGCATGACCATTTAGTATCAACAGCTAACATCAACTGAGCACTGATTTTATGCCAGACCGAGTACCAAGTGCTGTATCTGCATGACTTCATCTGAAGTTCCCATCCCTTTTAGGAGAAAGCACTCTCCTGACCCCTACAGATAGGTAAGTTGAGGCAGGAAGAAGATGAGTCATTAGCCCTGTGTCACCGGGCAAATGAGAAACTGCGCTGGAATCCAAAACCGGTCCCCGGGTCTGGCCTTTCAACGCCAGTTCTAGCTTTCTCCTCTGCCATCCACTCTGGCGGGGCGCTTCCTGTCCTCGGAGCTCCGCCAACCGCGGACTCAGAGTTAAGGTCTCACTGACCGCTCACTACCGCTCCGAGAGGCCCGGGTCTGACCCCAAGTTCGAGTCCACCGGCTCTGCCTCTCCATCCACCTCCGGAGACCCAGACCTGCTGCGCGGGGCATCCCCAGCTTCCCCACCCGCCTTACCCGCTTCTCCTGCATCTTCTCGAAGGCCGCCTGGGCAGGGGTTCGCTTGTCCAGGCCTCGCCGCTTCTCCTCCTCGTTCTTTTTGCTCGTTCCCATCGCTTCCAAGAGTTTCGCCTTGTCTTTGTCCTTCTTTTTCTTCTTCCTGGGAGGGGAGAAGCGGGGAGAGGAGGTGAGGGCGGATCAGGGGGGCAAGAGCTCGAGGACTCTAGATGAGGCTTAAGGGGGCAGAAGACAAGGTTTTGCTGTGCTCTCGGGGACTCACCGCTTGGTCACACCGAGCTCTGCAACGCCTTTTAGTTTCAGGGGCCCCTTCTGAACCTGCTCGTAGGCCGCCATGATCCCTCTTGCTTTTCCGTAAGTAAACTGCCACACTTCCGGTTTGAGTGCCCTATTTGCATCCGAATGCCCGCCTCACTTCGTCTTGATTGGTTGAGCTAGGGGTTGCGCCTGCGCTCTTGGCATCTGGCGCCACACTTTCCGGTTGTGGAGTGTGATTGGACCTCATCCTTTGCATCCGGTCTCCTGCCACACTTCCGGCTTTGACAGGCACTTCCGGTTTCTCTGGGCTTGAGCCACCTGGGTCTGCAAAGCTGTTTTGAAAGTTCTCCCATTTCTTTCTTTCTTCTCCTTCTTTTTTAAAGATGTATTTATTTATTTGAAAGAGGGAGTGCACTCTAGTAGCGGAAGGGGCAGAGGGAGACGCAGAATCTCAAGGGCACTCCTCGCTTTGCATGCAGCCCACTTTGGGCCTCCATCCCAGGACCTGAGCTGAAATCAGGAGTCCCATGTGCAACGGAAATCCCCATTTCCTAAAACACAGTGTTCTCTTGCGTATTTTGTGTGCACTTGGATGTTATGTTCTATTTTACTGCTGTATTTTGAGAGTTGGGTTTTTTTGTTTGTTTCAGAGTTTTTTTTTTTTTTTTTGTAATCCCTACACCCATTGTGGGGCTTGAACTCACAATCCCAAGATCAAGAGCGTGTTCTACTGACTGAGCCAACTAGGCCTGCTGGAGAGTTTAATAGATAACCTAATTTTGTAAACCTCATCAGTACTTACTAGTTTTTTTTTTTCCCCAATTTTGATGAATGATAATATTATTCTGTGAAATGGATGTCAATTGCGTTTGAAAGAAATTTTTAAAAATACATCCTATGGAGTATAATTTATAAGCAGTAAAATACATTCGTTTTAATTGTATCCTTTGATGAATATCATCATGTTTACACACCCATGTATTGATCTCCACAATCAAGATCTAGAACATTCCACCAACACAAAGTCCCTTGTTACTCTTCCCACTTAACCCCTAAGCCCATCATTCTCCCCAGGCAACTCCAAATCTATTTTCTCTCACTATAGATTAGATTTGTCTTCTGTAAAAGTTTCACATACATGGCTTTATAGATGTTCTTTTGAGCTAGAGTTCTTTTTTTAAAAAAAAAAAAGATGTTACCTATTTATTCATGAGAGATACAAAGACATAGGCAGAAGGAGAAGCAGGTTCCCTGCAGGGAGCCCAATGTGGGACTCCATTGTATAAATATATTAGATTTTTAAAAAATCCACTCACTTGTGGTTGGACACCTGAGTTGTTTCCAGTTTGGATCCCTAATGAATGGAGATGCTGTGAACATCAGTATATAAGTCTTTGAATAAACACAGGTTTCGTTCTCTTGGGGTCACTCCTGATGCCTGCATTACTTGAAGTAGAATAGTAGCAAGGTTTGGTTTTTCTCATTATAAAATGTTGAGTCTCAGTCACTCTGTTTTGAAGGTTTGATAAGAGAAAATAGTTGCATAGGATGTACTGAAACAGAGGGAGAAGCTGACTGGAAGCCCACTGAGTGGGAAGCCCAACATGGGGCTCAATTCCAAGACCCTGAGATCATGACCCGAGCCAAAGACAGATGCTTAACCAACTGAGCCACCCAAGTGCCCCAAAACATTTCTATTTTTTGTTTCCTTCTATCATTTTAAGCATTATGTTTCCCTTTTTTTTTTAAGCATTATATTTCTCAGTGTGAGTCATCCTCTTCAGAGTCTGGGTGAAAATGCTGTCAGGCCCTATAGCTTTTCTCTCATTTTTTATGTGATATATAGTACTATTGTCACTTTATGTAGTACATAGGTCTCAATTCAATATGTGGAAGTTCTGGACCTTGATTTGGTAGGAATAGTCTCACCTTTTCCTTAGCTGGGATATACACATTAAAAAAATAAGGCAACATTGCCTAAAATGCCTTATACTAATCCCCACGTTACCGAACAGAGACTTAACTTCATTACAGTTTTGGCTCTTCAGAAATGAAATCTTAAACCAGTCATCCAGGAATTCTCTGATCAACACTGGGTAGGTTCTCTGCTGGACAGATCCCTGCTATCACATAAAGGAAAGTAACCTTGCAATAACCAAAAGGGTAAAATACGCAAAAATAAAATTTACCATTGTAACCACTTTAAACTGTGCAACTCATTGGTAATAAATACATTCACAATGTTGTGCGTCTATTTATTTTTATCTGATTACAAAAGATATACAAACATTAATTTTTTTCCATTTTTTATAATAAATTTATTTTTTATTGGTGTTCAATTTGCCAACTTACAGAATAACACCCAGTGCTCATCCCGTCAAGTGCCCCCCTCAGTGCCCGTCACCCATTCACTCCCACCCCCCACCCTCCTCCCCTTCCACCACCCCTAGTTCGTTTCCCAGAGTTAGGAGTCTTTATGTTCTGTCTCCCTTTCTGATATTTCCCACACATTTCTTCTCCCTTCCCTTATATTCCCTTTCACTATTATTTATATTCCCCAAATGAATGAGACCATATAATGTTTGTACTTCTCCGATTGACTTACTTCACTCAGCATAATACCCTCCAGTTCCATCCACGTTGAAGCAAATGGTGGGTATTTGTCATTTCTAATGGCTGAGTAATATTCCATTGTATACATAGACCACATCTTCTTTATCCATTCATCTTTCGTTGGACACCTAGGCTCCTTCCACAGTTTGGCTTTTATGGACATTGCTGCTAGAAACATCGGGGTGCAGGCGTCTCGGCTTTTCACTGCATCTGTATCTTTGGGGTAAATCCTCAACAGTGCAATTGCTGGGTCGTAGGGCAGGTCTATTTTTATTTTTTTTCAGGTCTATTTTTAACTCTTTGAGGAACCTCCACACAGTTTTCCAGAGTGGCTGCACCAGTTCACATTCCCACCAACAGTGTAAGAGGGTTCCCTTTTCTCCGCATCCTCTCCAACATTTGTGGTTTCCTACCTTGTTAATGTTCCCCATTCTCACTGGTGTGAGGTGGTATCTCATTGTGGTTTTGATTTGTATTTCCCTGATGGCAAGTGATGCAGAGCATTTTCTCATGTGCATGTTGGCCATGTCTATGTCTTCCTCTGTGAGATTTCTGTTCATGTCTTTTGCCCATTTTATGATTGGATTGTTTGTTTCTTTGCTGTTGAGTTTAATAAGTTCTTTATAGAACTTGGAAACTAGCCCTTTATCTGATACGTCATTTGCAAATATCTTCTCCCATTCTGTAGGTTGTCTTTTACTTTTGTTGACTGTATCCTTTGCTGTGCAAAAGCTTCTTATCTTGATGAAGTCCCAATAGTTCATTTTTGCTTTTGTTTCTTTTGCCTTCGTGGATGTATCTTGCAAGAAGTTACTGTGGCCGAGTTCAAAAAGGGTGTTGCCTGTGTTCTCCTCTAGCATTTTGATGGAATCTTGTGTCACATTTAGATCTTTCATCCATTTTGAGTTTATCTTTGTGTATGGTGCAAGAGAGTGGTCTAGTTTCATTATTCTGCATGTGGATGCCCAATTTTCCCAGCACCATTTATTGAAGAGACTGTCTTTCTTCCAGTGGATAGTCTTTCCTCTTTTATCGAATATTAGTTGACCATAAAGTTGAGGGTCCACTTCTGGATTCTCTATTCTGTTCCATTGATCTATGTGTCTGTTTTTGTGCCAGTACCACACTGTCTTGATGACCACAGCTTTGTAGTACAACCTGAAATCTGGCATTGTGATGCCCCCAGCTATGGTTTTCTTTTTTAAAATTCCCCTGGCTATTTGGGGTCTTTTCTGATTCCACACAAACCTTAAAATAATTTGTTCCAACTCTCTGAAGAAAGTCCATGGTATTTTGATAGGGATTGCATTAAACGTGTATATTGCCCTGGGTAACATTGACATTTTCACAATATTAATTCTGCCAATCCATGAGCATGGAATATTTTTCCATCTCTTTGTGTCTTCCTCAATTTCTTTCAGAAGTGTTCTATAGTTTTTAGGGTATAGATCCTTTACCTCTTTGGTTAAGTTTATTCCTAGGTATCTTATGCTTTTGGGTGCAATTGTAAATGGGATTGACTCCTTAATTTCTCTTTCTTCAGTCTCATTGTTAGTGTATAGAAATGCCACTGATTTCTGGGCATTGATTTTGTATCCTGCCACGCTACCAAATTGCTGTATGAGTTCTAGCAATCTTGGGGTGGAGGCTTTTGGGTTTTCTATGTAGAGTATCATGTCATCGGCAAAGAGGGAGAGTTTGACTTCTTCTTTGCCAATTTGAATGTCTTTAATGTCTTTTTGTTGCCTGATTGCTGAGGCTAGGACTTCTAGTACTATGTTGAATAGCAGTGGTGAGAGTGGACATCCCTGTCTTGTTCCTGATCTTAGGGGAAAGGCTCCCAGTGCTTCCCCATTGAAAATGATATTTGCAAAAAAAAAAAAAAAAAGAAAAAAAGAAAATGATATTTGCTGTGGGCTTTTTGTAGATGGCTTTTAAGATGTTGAGGAATGTTCCCTCTATCCCTACACTCTGAAGAGTTTTGATCAGGAATGGATGCTGTATTTTGTCAAATGCTTTCTCTGCATCTAATGAGAGGATCATATGGTTCTTGGTTTTTCTCTTGTTGATATGATGAATCACATTGATTGTTTTATGAGTGTTGAACCAGCCTTGTGTCCCATAGATAAATCCTACTTGGTCATGGTGAATAATTTACTTAATGTACTGTTGGATCCTATTGGCTAGTATCTTGCTGAGAATTGCAAACATTAATTGCAGAATGTGTCATTGGAAAAGTACTGAGAAGCCCAAAGAAAACAGTAATCACTCTCACCCAGAAATAATATATTGTAGTTTTGATTTCTCTATTTCTTTTTTTTTACTTTTTTATTATTTATTTATTTATTTATTTATTTATTTATTTATTTATTTATTTATTTTTCTCAGTCTAATTTTTATTTTTTAAATTTATTTTTTATTGGTGTTCAATTTACTAACATACAGAATAACCCCCAGTGCCCGTCACCCATTCACTCCCACCCCCCACCCGATTTCTCTATTTCTAATTGGTTTCTCTTACTATCTGTAATTTTAAAAATAAAATGAGATTTGGGATAACTGGATGGCTCAGTCCATTAGGCATCCGACTCCTAATTTTGGCTCTGGTTATGATCTCAGGGTCATGGGATGGAGTCTTGAGTTGGGCTCCCTGCTGAGCATGGTCTGCTTGGGATTCTCTCTCTCTCTCTCTCTCCCTCTGTCCCTCCTCTCTTGCTCTCAAATAAATAAATAAATAAATACATTTTAAGAATGGGATTTTATTCTATACTTGCTTTATTACTGAACTTCTCCCATCTGTATATGCTTTTGTATGTTGAGTTAATACTGAAACAGAAAAGAACCTCCAAATTTCCATAATCCATTGCTAACATTATATATATATATATATATATATATATATATATATATATATATATGCGCGCAGGCCTGTGTGAGAAAACCGCACAGTACAAAAATAGTTAAAAGAAAACAAAAAAGTAGAAACTTCCCTTCTCACCTCTTTTCAGAATGATTAACAATTTCATTTGTGTATTTTTCAGCACGAAAGTGTGTATGCCAACATTTGTACATCTGCGCAATGTTCTTTTATTTCTGTCCTCAGTTTTCATTTAGCAAAATGTCTTTTTTTCGGATTTTTATTTATTTATTTGAGAGACAGATAGTGAGAGTGAGCATGAGTGGGGCTGGAGGGGCAGAGGGAGAGGGAGAAGCAGACTCCCCGCTGAGCAGGGAGCCTGACATGGGACTCGATCCCAAGACTCTGGGATCAGGACCCAAGCCAAGGGTAGACACTTAACTGAGCCACCCAGAAGCCCCAGCAAAATGTCTTTTTTTTTTTTTTTTAAGATTTTAAAAATTTATTTTGGAGAGAGAGAAAGTGCACCCAAGTGGGGGGAGGGACAGAAGGAGAGAGAGAACTCTCCAGCAGACTCCGCGCTAAACCGGGAGCTTGACGTGGGCTCCGTCATTATCAAAACGTCTTGAAGCTCTTTACAAGGCCCCGTTACCTCCACTCACCTTCCTCAAACGCTGGATGTCCTGTGGCTGAGTGAGGCACTCCCTAACCAAAGCCCATCTACATGCCCACAGATCTCAGGTCACTTCTGCAAGTGGCCTGATTCTGTAGTAGTGCAATTTCTGGGCTCAAGATTATGTGCATTTTAATTTAGACTGCTAATGCCCAAATTGTGCCAAAGACTTGAAGGATTGTAGAAGCTCCAGAGAAGCAAGCATCCCCCTAACTCAGGCCAGAGGGCTGGGTGCCTGACATTTCCACTTCTGCCTGAAGGGGGCAGCAAGCGACTGCTCAATTCTCCAGCTCGTCGGCTCAACCCTTAGCGTCCACAGAGAATGGGTTTCCTGGTGCTACCGGCCAGGGCAGGGTTGCTGATGGGGTGATCCTTGACAGAATCAGCTCCTCAGGGACGAATAGGACAGACTCAGCGGGGGAGAGCTCTTCTTCCCCAGCCCACCTAGCAGGTTTGAAGCTCCTCTCTGGCACTTCCAAGGCTGTGTGCCCTGCAGGAAGTAGCTTGACCTCTCTGACCTTCCCTTTCCACCTTTATAAAGTGCTGCTGCTGCTGCTAACAACAGCTAATGCTTTATATGGATTTATATGGGTCATTTATTCCCACAGCCATCCTGTCACACGAACCATCCTGATTTTACAGGTAGGGAAACTGAGGCACAAACTGTAATCCGACCTATGCCAAGTGTTCCATTCCTTGCTTATGTCACATGGCCTGAGGCCATCCATTGTGCCACTATTTTATAAACCTCTATGACGGCATTTTTCAACTTTTTTTTCATTATCATCTCTTAAAGAGAACAGCCCCTAAAGAGAACTTAATTAAATTTAAGGAGAAAGGTTAAATCCCATATAATAAATTTGTGTCAAGAAGGATGAGCTTTGGAGGGCCACAAACCATTGAAATATCTAAGTTTTTTTCATCTTCTCCCCACCCACTCCTGAACCATTTTTCACCACCTTAGGAGCAATACTGCTTGCATTGATAATTTATGTTCTAAGAGAGGAATTGTGCCAAATTCCTGTGCTTTTGCTTACTTAAATTTTTAACTTTATATCCACTTAAAGACTCTTGAGCTTTAAATAGACAGATTTTTTATTATATACTACTCTTTGGTATACATACAAAGAAAATACAATAACTCAGTAGGGTTTTCTAAACATCTTCATACACAGAGAATACACATACTCATAGAAATCACTTTCCAACTATAAGTGTTGATAACATCCCTCTCTGTGCCATAGAGGACCCTGATAAGGAGCATTTCTTTAAGACAATTTGCATTGTTTCCAAAGAATAGAGTATGGAAAGGGAAAACAGTTACCAGAGGGTGGAAATACAGGGAAAACACTGCCTTACCCAAGAGTTCAAGGTCAACATTGTTGGTGACTTCAGGTGGCTATCAAGTAACTCCAGGTATGATGCGATGAGGACTTCTGAGGTCTTCCCCCCGCCAAAAAAAACCCCAAACTCCATTTCAATCATGAGAAAACACCAGACATATCAAATTAAGGGACATTCTACAAAGTACCTAGCTGGCACTCTTCAGGACTATCAAGGTTATGGAAAAAAAAAAAAAAGAAGACCAAAAAATCAAAATCAAATAAAACAAAACAGACTTAAGATCAGGAGTCTAGGGGATCCCTGGGTGGCTCACGGGTTTAGCACCTGCCTTTGGCCCAGGGCATGATCCTGGAGTCCTGGGATCGAGTCCCACATCAGGCTCCCTGCATGGAGCCTGCTTCTCCCTCTGCCTGTGTCTCTGCCTCTCTCTCTCTCTGTGTTTCTCATGAATAAATAAATAAAATCTTAAAAAAAAAAAGATCAGGAGTCTAAGATCCTAAATGCAATGTGGGGTCCTGACAGAAAAAGGGACATTACTGCATGTATACACCTATGCTCGTAGCAGCGTTGTTCATAATACTCAAAAGGTGGAAAGACACCAAATGTCCATTGATGGATGAATGAATGAACAAAGTGTGATCTATCCATATAATGGAATATTAATCTTAAAAAGGAAAGAAATTCTGACACACGCTACAAAGTGGATGAATCTGAAAGACATGCTGAGTGAAAGAAGCCAGACACAAAAGGACAAACAAATGCTGTATGATTCCAATTACATGTGGTTTCCAAATTCACAGAAACAGAAAGTAGGATGATGAGTTCCAGGAACTGGCAGGGAGGGGAGGATGGGGAGTTGCTTAATGGGGACAGAGTTCCAGTTCTACAAGATGAAAAGAGTTCTGGGGACAGATGGTGGTGACAGCTGCGCAACACTGTGAATGTATTTCATAGCACTGAGCTGTACACTTAAAAATGGCCAGAATGGTAAATATTATGGTAAAAATTTTACCACAATAGAAAATTTAAAAACAACAGGGAAATGATAGAGATCCCGTGTGCCCTTTTGCTAGTTTCCCTCAATTGTAACATCTTCCAAACTCTAGTGCGATGTCACAACTAAGATATTGGCATAGCTACAGGCAATACACAGATCAGTCAGTCCATTATCTCCAAGATCCCTCTTGATGCACTTGATCCACACCCATCCCCTTGATGCACTTGATCCACACTCATCCCCCAACCCCATCCCCACATACTGACAGCCAGCAAGCTGTTCTCATTCCTATAATTTAGTCATTTTAAGAACACTGTAAATGGAATCACACAGTTTGTAACATTTTAGCATTGGCTTTTCCCCCCTCCACTGAGCATAATACCCCAGAGATTCATCCAGGTTGTCAGATGTATCCCTTTTATTGCTGCATAGTGTTGTGCGGTATGGATGGATGGACCAGTTTGTTTAACCATTCATCTGTTGAAAGATAGATGGGTTGTTTCCTGTTTGGGGGCTATTATGAATAAAACATCCATTATAGGTTTTTGTGTGAGCATAAGTTTTCATTTCTCTGGGATTGCCCAAGAGCGCAAGTGCTGGGTCTTATGGTGGTTATGTTTTTGGTTTTTTATTGTATTTTATTGTAAGAGCACTCAACATGAGATATAACCTCTTCACAGATTTTTAAGTGTACAATGCAGATATAATGTTGGCTACAGATATAATGTCCAGTGGATCTCTAGAGCTTATTCATCTTGTTTGACGAATCTTGCTTCATGCCTGCTGACTAGGAAACCCTATTCCCACTTCCTCCCAGCCTCTGCAAACCACCATTCCACTTTCTCCTCATAGAAGTGGAATCCTACAGTATTTGTCTTTCTGTGACTGGTTTATTTCACTGAGCAAATGCGCTCAGAGGTCATTCACGTTGTGACATATTGCAGAATTTCCTTCTTTTTAAAGGTTCAGTAATATTCCTTGTGCATGTAAGCCATATTTCCTTCATCCTTTCATCCATCCATGGACATTCAGGTCGTTTCCATAGCTTGGCGATTGTGAATAATGCTGCAATGAGCATAAGAGTGTTAATATCTCTTTTGAGATCCTGATTTCAATTCATTTAGATGTATACTGGACCCTATGGGAGATCTATTTTTAATTTTTCTAGGCACTTCCATGCTGGTTTCCATAGTGGATGCACCATTTTGCCTTCCCACTCACAGTGCACAGAGTTGCCATTTCTCTACATCCTCACCTGATGGCTTTTTTTTTTTTTAATTTTTATTTATTTATGATAGTCACACACAGAGAGAGAGAGAGAGAGAGAGGCAGAGACATAGGCAGAGGGAGAAGCAGGCTCCATGCACCGGGAGCCTGATGTGGGATTCGATTCCGGGTCTCCAGGATCGCGCCCTGGGCCAAAGGCAGGCGCCAAACCGCTGCGCCACCCAGGGATCCCGGCTTTTGTTTTTTTAATAGCCATCCTGACAGTGATATCTCATTGTTGTTTTGATTTGTTTTCTCCTGATGATTATTAAAATTCTGTATTGTCATTATGATTCTGAGTTCTATGTCCTATATTACAAGGGGATATGGTTGCTTATTATTTATCATGGTAAAGCTGGAATTTATCCATACAAAGATAAAATTAATTTACTTATACCATGAAAAAATGATTTCTTGAAAATGCAAAAAGGCAAAAAATCCCATTGTTGGAGTTGGGTGTCGGAAAGGCAGCTCCGGTGGCTGACCAACATGAGCAGCAGCTTACTAGTTGACATTATTGCTTGTTGAGCTCCAACACAGCACCAGCTGCCTTGCCCTCTTCCAATGGTGTCAAACTTACCCCAGCCCTCAGGGCCTTTGCACTTGCTCTTCCCCCTGCCAGGACTCTCTTCCCACTGACTATTCCCTCACTTCCCTCCAGTCACTACTCAAATATCACTTCATCAGGGGAGCTTTCCCTTCCCAATCTATTTAACCCAACTTCTTCTCTCTATCCCTTCTCTGTTTTATTTTTCTTCCTGGAACTTAGCACTCCTGACTAATGTGTTTACCTGGTTGCTTGCCCACCAGAACGTGGGCTCATTGAGAGCACTGCTTTTGTATTATCAGGATGTAGGGCAGTGCCTACACACACCTACACACTAGGTGCTCAATAACTAATCATTGATGGGCACAGGTTGGGGGCACATAAGCAAATCACAGGGTGTCTGATGGGGTCAGGCATAGCAATCAGGACTTCAACCAGGAGGCACTAGGGAGTAAGGTGTTTGCTAATTAGTTTTCTTAATTGTCTTCATTTTTCAAAAATGCATTTACATGCAAAAAACTCACCCTTTATGGTGTTTAGTTCTATGAGTTTTGACAAATGAATACAGCTATGTAACCAACGCTACAATCAAAATATAAGACAGTTTCATCACCCCTAAGATTCCCTTGCTCCCCATCTGCAGCCCCTGGCAACCATTGATCTGTTTACTGTCCCTACAGTTTGTCCTCTTGAGTATGTCATATAAATGGAATCATCCAATAGGTAGTCTCTTGAGTCTGGCTTCTTTCAGTTAGCATAACGTGTTTGGGGTTCATTCCTTTTGTGTATATCAGTAGTTCATTCTGTTTTATGGCTGAGTAGTAGTCTATTGTATGGATGGAATTCAGTCTGTTTAACCATTCCCCAGGTGAAGAACATTTGTGTTGTTTCCAGTTTTTAGTAATTATGCATAAAGTTGCAGTCATTCTTTATGAACAAATATTTTTAAAAACTGAGATATAAGGCCCCGGGTAGTTCAGCAGTTAAGTGTCTGAGCGTCTGCCTTTGGCTCAGGTCGTGATTCCGGGATCCCGGGATTGAGTCCCGCATCAGGTTCCCCACAGAGAGCCTGCTTCTTTCTCTGCCTTTGTCTCTGCCTCTCTCTCTGTGTCTCTCATGAACAAATAAAAAATCTTTAAAAAAATAAATAAATAAAACTGAGATATAATTCACAAATCATGAAAGTCACCCTTTAGAATGAGGTGAGACTTATCACCTTCACAGAGTTTTGCAACCATCACCACTACCTAGTTCCAGAACATTTTTACCACCCCAGAAGGAAGCCCCCATCCCCATGAGCAGTCACTCTCTGTCCCCCTCCCCCGGCCTAGCAACCACTCATCTGCTCACTGTCTCTATGGATTTGTCTATTCTGGAAGTTTCATATACATGGAACCACACACTGTGTGGCCTTTTGTGTCTGACTTCTTTCATTCTGCATGATGTTTTCAATTCTCATCCACATTGTGGCATGTATCAGGACTTCATTCCTTTTTTTTTTTAAGATTTTATTTTATTTATTCATGAGAAACACACAGAGAAAGGCAGAGACATAGGCAGAGGGAGAAGGAGGCTGCCTGCAGAGAGCCCAATATGGGACTCGATCCCAGGACCCTGGGATCATGACCTGAGCCAAAGGCAGATGCTCAATCACTGAGCCACTCAGGTGCCCTGACTTCATTCCTCTATATGACTGAATAATATTCCATTGTACAAATGGACCACAATCATTTGGGTAGTTTCTACTTTGGGGGCTATTATGAACAATGTTGCTATGAACATTCACATACAATTTTTAAGTGGACATATTTTCAGTTATGTTCAGCTTGGAGTAAAATTGCTGGTCATATGGTAACTCTATGCTTAATCTTTAAAAAAAAAAAAAAAGATTTTGGGCACCTGAGTGGCTCAGCGGTTTAGTGCCGCCTTCAGCCCAGGGCCTGATCCTGGAGACCCGGGATCAAGTCCCACATTGGGCTCCCTGCATGAAGCCTGCTTCTCCCTCTGCCTGTGTCTCTGCCTCTGTCTCTCTCTCTCTCTGTGTATTCTCATGAATAAATAAATAAAATCTTTTTTTAAGATTTTATTTATTTATTAATGAGAGACACACAGAGAGAAGCAGAGACTTAGGCAGGGGGAGAAGCAGGCTCCTCGCAGGAAGCCTGATGCAAGATTTGATCCCGGAACCCTAAGATTATGCCCTGAGCTGAAGGCAGACACTCAACAGCTGAGCCACCTAGGTGTCCCTATGTTTAACCTTTTAAAGAACTGCCAAACTGCTTTCCAAAGCAACTGCACCATCTTAACATTCCCACAAGTGGTGTATGAGGGTTCCGGTATCTCCACATCCCGGCCAACACTTGCTATTGTCTGTCTTTTTGTTGTTGTTGTTGTTGTTGTTGTTGTTGTTATAGGCATCCTGGTGGGTGTGAAGTAATATCTCATTGTAGTTTTGATTTGCATTTCCCTAATGACTAATGATGTTATGCATCTTTTCATATACTTATTTGCCATTTGTATATTTTCTTTGGAGACATGTCTACTCAAATCCCTTACCTGTTCTGTTTTGTTTTAATAGACTTTATTTTTAGAGCAATTTTAGTTCACAACAAAATGGAGCAGAAGGTACAGAGATTTCCCATGTGCTTTCTGTTCCCCCCACACACAAACCCACAGCCTCCCCCATTACCAACATCCCCCACAAGACTAGTGCATTTGTTACACGCGATGAATTTACATTGACACATCATATCATCTAAAGTTTACATTAAGGTTCACTATTGGTATTGTGTCTTCCATGGTTTTGGACAAATGTATAATGCATGTATCCACCATTACAGTATCATACAGAGTAGATTCACTGCCAAAGGGACATCTGGGTGGCTCAGTTGGTTAAGCATCTGACTCTTGACCTCACCTTAGGCCTTGATCTCAGGATCATGAGTTCAACCCTCGCATTGGGCCCCATGCTGGGTGTGGAGCTTACTTTAAAAAAAAATCACTGCCATAAAAATCCTGTGTTCCATCTATTCACCCCCCCCAATCTTTGCCCATTTTTAAAAATTTGTGCAATTTGTCTTTTTATTGTAGTCTCATTAGAGTTCATTATATATTCTAGAGATCAGTCCCTTATCAGATATATGATTTGCAAGTATTTTCTTCATGCTGTGGGCATGTACATGTTTTTGTGTGCCCATAGATCTTTTCATTTTCCTTGGGTAACTACTCGGGAGTGGGATGGCTGAGTCATGTGGTAAGTATATGTTTAACTATAGGAAAGTTCTGATCCATTTTCCAGAGTGGCTAAACTATTTTGCATCACCATCAGCAATTAATGAAAGTTCCAGTTGCCCCACATCCTCTCCAACACTTGATATTGTCAGTTTTTTTTAAAAAAAAAATCATCCTAAGGGGGTGTTTGAAGCCTGATCATAGTTACATTCTACGAGATGACTTCACAGACTGGGGCTGAGGAGGGTTGATGAGAATGGGAGGAACTGTGATCGTCCAGACCAGAACGAGTGGGGATGAGGGAAAGGGAAGATCCAAGAGCAGTTTAGGGGGCCTGGAGTGTGGCACTGGAAAAGGCTGAGCAGGAGAACAAAGTGGAGAGACAGGAGAGATCCAGAACAAGACAAGCATAGAGCACTGGGTTAAAGGATTTTTGACCTTTAGGTGTTCTGCCCAAAAGGATTCTGGGTCTTAATAAAGTTGGCAGCTACTACATTGTACCTACCCATTGAGGATGCATGGTGAACATCAGCATGCTAAAGGCTCTGACAAGTCCTGCAATAAAGAATTCTGTTTGGTATCATTTAACTGATTGTTTCTCAAACTTATACCTTGGATCACTTTTCTTAAGTCATATCATCATCATCATCATCATCATCATCATCATCATCATCTCCAATGCACACCTGGGGACCTCATTTATCTCTTTCACCCAGTTATTATGCTCCCAGTGCCTAAAACTGGCTCATACCCAATATCAAAAAATTGGGGGTTTTTTGGTTGCATTAATGATCTTGTTTGGTCTTAGGGCAACTTGATGAGTTGGGTACTAATATAACTTCCATCTTACAAACGAGGCTTAGAGAGACCAGGTGACTTGTCTAAGGCACAAGGCTACTGGGTGGAGAACTGGTATTTGAGTTGGGATATGTTGCAGTCTCTTCATCACCCTGCCTGGCTCTGGAAGGTGCCCCATGCCTTCAGCCTCACCCAGTCGTGGCAGACATGGTCTGCTGTTCTGTGACCTCCGACAGTCCTTCTTGTCCTGGTGGCCATGGACATACTCAGGCTATTGCCCAGAGAGCTCAGCTGTAACTTGATCTCACCCAGGCTGGGGGTGACAGGGCAGGTGGGCAGGTGACGGCCAGGGCAGGGATATTTGCCCAGACGCTGATGTGCAGCAGCCTGGCAACCCGTGTGGCTCTGAGAAGACTGGGGGCTTGTTCCTGAGTCCCGGCAGTGGTCTTTCCCATGGGCAACAAGCAGACAGTCTTCACTCATGAGCAGCTGGAAGCATATCAGGTAGGGGTGATGGGCTAGGCCCTCAGTAGGCTTAGCAGCCTTGGTTTCCCCGGCCTGCGAAGTGGGGACAGCATCATTTGTCCTGGCTGTGCAGTCAGCAAGGGTTTCTGGTGCAGCTCTGCATGCAGCATCAGGCAGAGATGGGCATGCAGGGAGAGGGAGAGGAAGGAAGCCCCTGAGGCAGGCTCTGGGCCAAGTCAACATCTCTCTCCGCAGGACTGCACCTTCTTCACGAGAAAGGAAATCATGAGGTCGGTCTGGGGAGAAAGAGAGGAAGACCTAGGACCATTTTCTATCCGTTGCTGGAGGATGTTTGCAATTGGACAGGACTGAGTGCCTCATGGTGGTTAAAATGCAAAGGGGAGGATTGCAGGCATGGTCAGGGGATGGAGGCAGAGATGGGGACGATGAGAAGCCACATCCTGTCATATTGTCACAGTCTCTAGGTTGATTAGCTTGGGCTTTCTCCCATGGGTTGTGCGGAGCCATGGAGAATATGTGACCGGGGTTGGAGAGTTGGGGGGAGACGTATCAGCATGTTAGAAAGATCCCCTGAGCCCAGTGTAAAGAGGCTGGGACTGGAGGCTGGGAACCTGGGGGTAGAGTCTAGAGTCATCTCTGGGCTGTGGGGGTGGCACCAAGGTAAGGGTGTGGGTAGGCAGCCTGATGCTGCTGCAGGTCGCTTGTGTGAGCGAGAGAGGCATACATGAGTATCCCACATTACTGCTCAGCCTGGGGCCATTGTCCAAAGGCCCCGACCGATGAACTTGGAGCTGTGAAACCCAAGCTGGCTGGGGTTCAGATACAGAGTGATAGGGGCCAAGGCCCCAATTGTGTGGGCATGGGATATCCATTATTGATGGGCACACCTTTCACCAGTGAGCCCCATTGTCTGGGTGAGGACAGCTCGTAGGGTCATCCTGGCCATTATGATCAGATTACTGATGGGGAAACTGAGGTTTGGACAGGGGAGCTGGCCCCAGCTCTGCAAATGGGCAGAGCTCCAAGGAACTTGAGGGCTGGTGTTTTGTCCATCATGAGCTTCTTATTTGGCAGCATAATAACGAAGCTCAGAGGGGAAGAAGGACATGCTCAAGGCCATACAGAAGCCCAAACCCAGGCTGTTCCATGAGGCAGCCTGGGCAGAGAACTGGGTGGTCAGGGTTTAAATTCCAGATACCCCATTCTTGAGTTCCTAGCCATCATATGACCCAAGGAGCCCTTGGGTCCAAAGAGCTCCCAAAGAGCTCCTCATCTCTCTCAGAAACAACCCCTAGCAGCTTGGGGACCTCTGACTCACCAAGCATGGTCTCTACCAGGCTGCCTAGCCTCATGCCTCTGGTGAAAATAGAGCATCAGCAGGGAGGACATTGGAGTGGAGAGCTGGCCTCACAATCTAGGTAGTGGGGGTGGCACTTGGTGTTTTGCAAAATGCCTTGCATGCATTAAAAAAAATCCTGAATATTGGCCTTTGTCTCTGCTCTCCCCATTTAGAGAACCCTCACATTCTGGGATGAGAGGAAAATGTGAGAATAGGGAGTCTTTAGAGGCAGAGTCTTGCCAACATTGTGATAATATCCAGGATTCATAGATTCACTCAGATTCTCTGAATGTTTGGCGTGCAATGATCTTGCCTTAAGCACTCTCCTTTTTGCTGTCCCCACCTGCCTGGTCAGCTCCTATTCATTCTTCAAAGCCCAGTACCAGTGTCCTCACTCAAGTCTCCCCTAGCTCTGGGGTCCTTTATCCACTTTGGCCCTGTCCCCAGGGGGTACATGTGTCTGTGTTCGGCTCTGTGTGCCTGAGGGCTGGGCCTAGAGCTGATGACTCTTGGGCACCCATGATGTGTAGCGAGTAGCTGCAAGAATGAGAGAAAAGGGAAAAGCCCTTCCCACCCCATCTCCCAGCCTTTCCTGGTGTTTCCCTCCCCACACCAGGCTCTTCTATCGCTACCAGGACCTGGCTCCCCAGCTTGTCCCCCTCGACTATACCAGCTGTCCTGATGTGAAGGTGCCCTACGAGCTCATCAGCAGCATGCCCGAGCTGAAGGTGTGCGTGGGCCATGGGGTAGGGAGGGGGAAAATAGAGATGCTCCCTGCTGCGTTCCTATGAAGCGGATACATTTTACAGATGAAAGAAGTGAGTGAGGTTCAGAGAGGTTAAGACATTTGGTCATGGTCACACAGCTAGGATGTGACAGAGATAGGATTCAAACCTGGGGTTGTCCGAACGATGAGATGAGATAGTGCAGGTAAAGGACTTGGCACAGGGCCAATTGCATGGCAAGTGCTCAGGGAATGGGAGTTCTGCTTCTCATGGCAAGAGCCACTAAAAAAGCAGGTTCTTTTCTGCTGGATGTTTGTCATGTAGTTTGTGTTGCCAAAAGGTGACTTGTGGGGTGAGTGACTGAGTAGAGATGATTTTATCACAAGGGACAGAAACCTCATTCGAGAGGGATGAAATATAATGGAACACAGGAGAAAAAACTCTAGGGGCATAGCTAGCGCCAGGTACAGCTGGAACCAGGGTCTCTGAGGTCGTGCTCGGGAGTCTCCCTCCACCTCCCAGTTCCTCCCAGGAGGGGGCTTCAGTCTCAGGCAGCCTGTCTGCTTGAGGTAGTGAAGGGAAGCCCCAACAGCCCCAGATTCCTCTGGTCAACTCTGCGACCAGCAGAAAGCAGATCCCTCCACCTCCATCTTTCGGGAACCATCCCAGGGCAGCCTCTGGCCAGTTTGAGCCCCCCGCCCCCAGCCTCCCCCAGAGCCAATCACGGTTGTCAATGGATAGTGACCTCTGATCGACCTCAACCAGTCAGGTGGCTGCATCCGGAACCAGAAGTGGGTCAAGGCCACCAAGATCACAGGGGCAGAGGCAGGAGTTGCCTGAAGTCCTCTCCTGGGACCGCGGGAGGGAGGAAGTTTTCAGATGGGGGGTACTTGAAGGTTTCAGGAAGGTGGGTGCTGAGAGTGATCCCATATGGTGCCCTGAGTCCCCTCCCTGCTTCTTGTCCCCAGGACAACCCGTTCCGCCAGAGGATTGCCCAGGTGTTCTCTGAGGCTGGGGACGGCCACATGACCTTGGACAACTTCCTGGACATGTTTTCCGTAATGAGTGAAATGGCTCCCCGCGACCTCAAAGCCTACTATGCTTTTAAAATTTATGGTGTGTGCAGAGCTCGGGGGTAGGGGAACATGGGGGTGGGGTGGGGGTGGGAACAAGACCAGGTGTGGGGCCAGGAGCTGCCCTGCAGTCACAGATGTCTCCCCAGGGGGCTTTGAGGCCCCGCATGGACTTGTCCTGCGCCCCATATTGCTACTTGCTGACCTCATCCCCTTACTCCTTTCCAGCCACATTGGCCTCTCTCTTCCTCCAGCTCCCCAAACTCCTCCTCCCTCTAGGACTTTGCATCTGCTGTTCCCTCTGCCTGGAACAGCTCTGCCTTGACTCCTGCTTACCTTGAAGTCTAGGTCAAAAGCAGCTTCCACCTTCAACCACTCTACACCCCACATCCTATTTCCTCTCCCAGCATGGAGCAGTGCTGCTTCATTCCTCTTCATACTGATTTCTCTCTGATGAAACCCAAGGGCAGCAAGAGTATCTATTTTTGTCCCCATCTGTCTTCCGTGCCTGGGAAAAAGTAGGCATTCAATATTGTGTGACTAACTGACAGAAAATTTATCACAGCACCTAGCATTCAGTAGGTGCTCACTAAAAGCTTGTCAAATGAACAAAACTTTATCACGGTGCCTAGAACATCGTAGGCACTCACTAAATACTTGTAGATTAAAAACAGTCACATATGCCCGGCACATAGTAGGTCCTCAGTAAGTACTTATGGGGGGAATGAATGACCTCCCAGCAGGACTCTGCCCAATTCTAAAGCAAGATCCAGCTATTACCCCAGGGTCTTGGGCTCCTTCCGGTGCCTCAGTTTCCTCCTCTGCAACAAGGGGACAAGAGGCCCGGCCTGTCTACCCCCAGCTGTGCCCCCACTCCACATCCCCTCTATCCCACTGCACAGACTTTAACAATGACGGCTACATCTGTGCATGGGACCTGGAGCAGACAGTGACCAAGCTGACACGAGGGGAGCTGAGCGCTGAGGAGGTGAGCCTGGTGTGCGAGAAGGTGCTAGATGAGGCCGATGGGGACCACGATGGGCGGCTCTCCCTGGAAGACTTCCAGAACATGATCCTGCGGGCACCCGACTTCCTCAGGTGTGACACTCCTTACCACTTTGCACAATCCATTTCCATGTCTGAGAGGGGCTCCTGCAGAACTAGTGTGCGGACTCCACTTGTGAAAGCTCCTCCATTCATTCATTTGTGACTATAGGGAACTTTCCCAGCCTCCCTGGCCTCAGTCCCTGCATCTTTAAAGTGGGGATAATTGGGGGCCCCATGAGCACCCCCTGTGGGTGGACACAGCTCTTTAGGCAAATGGAACATGGCTGGTCTTCAGCCCTCTCTTGCCTGAACATTTTGCAGTGAACAGAGTGGGCAACTGTGTTTGGCAGTCCTGGGAGGAATCAGAGCCCTCACCGGAGGGCTGATAGCAAGTTAATGGGGGTGGCCAGCCACCTATTTTTGTACCTCGCGGGAGCTAAGAATGACTTTTACATTTTGTAAATGGTGGGGGAAAGGTTAGAGACTAATAGTACTCCACGACACATGAAATGGATATGAAATTCAAATTTCCATGTCCATCAACAGTTTCACTGGGACACAGCCATGCCTGCTTATGTATGTACTGGCCACGGCTACTTTTGAGCTACAAGGCTCAACTGAGTCATTGCACAAAGCTGGAAATATCAACCATTTGGCTCTTTGCAGGAACAGCTGGCTGACCCCCGAGTTAGTACATGGGAAGACTTTAGGGCAGTGCGTGGCACACAGTAGGTGCTCAGTATCTGTGTGCCGGGGTTGCTGTCGTGGCTATAATTACGGGTGGTGTCCTTATGTGCACGGAGGTCCCCCCATCCTCTACCTGGAGGAGCCCGCTGGTCTCTTAGCTGACAGAGACAGGAATAATGACAATTGAATGAGCCCTATCGCTGATAGCAGCTCTGTGCGACAGCACCCTGTGCCTTTGCCCCTTTCGCCCTCATTACAGCCCCATGTAGGAGGGACGGCTATTATCCTTCGTTTACAGAGGAGTAGACTGAAGCCCAGGGCGGGGTAGCCACTCACTTAGAGTCCCACAGCAAGTCTGGGGCGGAGCCGGAAGGTCAACTCCCATCCAAAGAGGTGTGCTTTCCGCCCCTGTGGGAGTCAGGGGAGCCACCGCCTGGGGTTCTTAAGCGGACCCATCTCCCCTTAGTAGCTCCTTGCCTGTGTCAGGGACTCCCCTTGGGAGAGTTCAGGAGGAGGACGAGCCAGGGCCAAGCTCTGCCTCATGACGGACTCTATTTCTCTTTGCGCACAGCACCTTCCACATCCGCATCTGAGAGCACCGTGGGCGAGAAGCTGGGTCAGAGGAGGACCGGGTGACCCCTCACTCCACTGTGGAATCCGGTCTCCGTGGGTTCTGGGAATAAACGCACGTCACTGAGTCACATCTGCTTGGAAGGCATGTTTTTCACCTTAAACCTGCCGGATGAGAGAGAGGATGCCTGGGATCTCACCTCTGCCCTCACTGTGTGACCCTGGGTGTGGCTGCGCCCTCTGTGAGCCATGATCTCCCCAATTATACAAGGAAGTGGCTGATTTCTAGATCTTTGTCCACCATGAGGCCTGGAAGTGCCCCGGTAGCTGTTAGTTTAGGTGGGCAGAGACCAGATGTAGAGATCTGGCCGAAGAGATCTCACCCCAGGGCCTCCCAAGGCTGAGCCCTACCCCCAACCTCCTGAGTTCCCTCTCCCCCCAACAATCCTTGAGTTCCTCAAGGGGACCAAAGCTTTAACTCCTTTCTCATTCATTAGAACTGCCAGAGGAGGCCTCTGAGGGGGTGACAGTAATGTCATTCACTGAGGCTGGCACCATACTTTACAGTTTACAAAGCACCCGTCTCTCTGCCATTGCATTTGCTGCCTATGGCATCCCAGCAGGGCTGACTGAGAAGCAATCACCCTTCATTTAGGGCAAACAGAGTGATTTGCCCAAGGTCACACCTCAAGTCGTCTGCAAAGGCAGCCTTGGATGCTGGAACCTCTTTCCAGATCCCAGGCATCTACACCTTGCAGATGCGAGAAGCCCCCCACCCACTCCACCTATGGTCTTCCTGGGGCCCATCTATAGCCCAGTCAGTCCAGAGAGTGGTCATTCCTGCGATTGAGACTAGCCCCCAGGCACCTTCCCAGACACTTGCACTGTGCATCATGTACAGAGCACCCACTCCCACCCTAACCTCCACTTACTAAGCACCTACTGTGAGCCAAAGCCTCAGCTTTGTGTGCATCCTACTGCTTCATCCTGAGGAAGAGGGACTGCTCTTCTCCTCATTTTCCAAATGAGGAAACAGGCCCAGAGATGTCTAGTGCTCATCAGGGGTCTCACAGCCCTGTGACCTGGGATTTCCTCCAGGGCCCACTGCTAACAGCGACCCTGGGTCATGTCTCTCCTTTATTTAAAAAAAAATTAAAAATATTTTTCATATATATTTTTAAAGATTTTATTTATTTATTCATGAGAGACACAGAGACATAGGCAGAGGGAGAAGCAGGGAGCCCGATACGGTCCTTGATCCGAGGACCCTAGGATCAGGCCCTGAGCTGAAGGCAGATGCTCAACCACCGAGCCACCCAGGCATCCCATCTCTCCTTCTTTAAAGAAAGGAGCTCATATGCCTCTCCTAAAGCTGAACGTGGTGTCAGGAATGTGTACTGTGTGCCAAGCCCTCTACAGGTGTCACCTCCTCCACCTGCATGAGAACCACAGGAGGAAGGTGTGAACAGCTCCATTTACAGGCGAGGATGTACTTGGAGTTGAGCCAGGTGCAAAGGATGTGGGGAAAGGGCTCCAACGGACTGGGTTTCAAATCCTGACACTGACGCCCTGTGGCTGGGTGACCCTGGCCATGTCTCTCCTGCTCTCTGACCCTTAGTCTCTTCTTCAAGATATACAGGATGAGCCTACCTACTGGGCCTGCTCAGAGGCGTAACAGAAATGATGAACTTAGAGGCTTTGGCATGGGGTCTGGCACCCAGTAGGTGCCTCAGACCCTTGCTGTAACCGATTGTTATTATTATGCAAGTAACCAGGCCACCCCATTGGCAACTGCAGGACCAGACCCAAGCAATGTCTGTATTACATTTCTCAGGTTTCTGAGGACTGGCAGATAGACCAGGGGTCCAGTGTGAGCAGCCCCTGGCAGCGAGGGTCCCAGAGCCAGGGCAAACCTCCTCTCTAACAGTACCCAGGGGCAAAGGGCGGCGGTGGGCGGTACTCCTCAGGGAGCCAGTCCTTCTGGGGTTCTATCAAGTCCTTTGTCTCTGATTTGGACACTTTTGAGGACAGGGCCCTCACGACCACTTGGTGCCAACTCCTGGTACTCGGGGTCGCCTCGCTCCAGCTGGCCAATCTTGAGGCCCTCCTGGAGGGGTCACCTCTGTTTCTCAGATCCTGGGGCTCTGAGGGGCTTGCAATGGGCGTGGCCACAAAGCAGTCTGTGTTGACATTATCTTCACAGTTTGTGTCACCTGGCCTGGCCCCCGAGCTGTGTGTCACCACCGGTGGCCCAGAACTCCAGAGTGACGACGAGTTCATAGATGTCTGGTGGGATGTCAGCTGCTGCTGGACCCTCTTGCCCATCTGTGGCAGCATCTTGAGGTTCTTCCAGAGTTTCCGGCGGGTCTCCGCAAGAGGAGCTTTCGGTGGGGAGGGGGAAGTGGCTTCCTGCGTGGAAGCTCTGTCCATCTCTGCTGCTGGCTTCCTTCCCTTCGGCCAGTGGAGGAGGGCAGGCCTCGTTGAGGTCTGAAACCAAGAGCAGGTGAGACCTGGGACCATCTCGCTCCCCAAAACTCTGAATCTGCCTTGGAGGTTGGGACATGGGTTCCACTCAGACATCCAGGGGCTGAAGCCCCAAACCTGATCCCATGCCCTATACTTCCTATCCCCACAAACAGCTCCACTACCTCCCCCAGGGATGGCAAACTCTTCATAAAGGACCAGAGAGCAAATATTTTCAGGTTTGTTGGTCATACGGTCTCTCAGTCCTCAGCCTAGCTGCTGTAGGGCAAAAGCAGCCAGAGATAGTACACCGATGAGTGAGTGCACCTGCATTCCAGCAAAACTATGGACACGGAAATTTGACTTTCCTCTGATTTTCACGGGTCATGAAATATTACCTTTATTTTTATTTTTCTCAACCATTCAAAAACATAAAAGCCACATTTAGCTCGTGGGCCATATGGAGACAGGTCAAATGTGGTGCTCAGGCCCTGATCTACTTGGTTGTTCAAGTGACTAAATTAGTGGCAGATGCCGACAATGCCCCATCCATATCCCTTTGTCCTGGGCACCCAGGGCCCCCGGCTCCACTCCCAAATGCCAGCAGTGGAGCCTACCTGGGGTCCTTCTTCGGCCCTGTGGCAGATCAGAAGTGCCAGAGAATTAAAATCTCCCAGGAACAGCACTTGGCCAGGGACTAATGGAAGATAGAGGATCAGTATCCCAGCTCCTCACCCCTAAGCTGGGATAACTGAAGTGCATGCCCCATGCAGATCCCCAGCCTTCCAAGGGGTAGTGAGCCCTAGATAACCACAGGGAACCTGCTCACTAACACACCCTTCATGGGGCTGCTTTCTCCCATCCCACTTCCCCGCTCCCTTAGTGGCACATCCTTGCCTCCCAAATGATGGAGGACCCAGGGACTCAAACCATGACAAGGTCCTGCTTCCCCTCACCCTCCACCTCCAAGCCACCAGCAGGCTCCCTTCTAAAATGGCCCAAATATCCTCTTCTTGCTCCACCCCCAGAGATCCTTCTCTTGCCCCTCCCACTGGACAGTCCCTGCCTCCTTCCTGCCACCTCCACCACTGCTGCCAGGCAGCCCCTTTTGCAGCTGGCAGCCACAGGCTCTCTGGTGGCAACTCCTCTGCACACCTGGAATAGGACGCCAGCTCCTCATCCTGGCCCCAAGGCCCTGCATGATTTGGCTCCTGCTGATCCTGGCACCTCGGCTCCCAACAACCACCCTTTCACTCACCCCACTCCATCCACACACTGGCTTTTGTTCTTCAAATACACTGAGTCTCAGGACCTTTGCATGTGCTCTTTTCTGAGCTGGAAACACCCTCCCTACATCTCTGTGTGTGACTGATTCTTCCTTATCCTACGTGTCCCAGTTCTATGCCACCTCCTCCAAGAGGTCTTCCCTGACTGTTCTCTTTACCCTTTATCCCACCGCCCCCCCCGCCACTGATATTCATCTTATCACCCTGTTTCATGTCTACTATCATCAGAACTTCCCTGCCATGTGGGAGGCATGGAAGACACTTAGCCTAGGGGCTCCTGAAGGTCCAGTCAACCCTGAGAAGGTGGGATTTGTTACTTTATTCATTCATCTACTCTACAGATTCACTAGTTGCTCACTTTCTCTGTGCCCGGTCTTCTCTGAGGGGAGGAGAGGCAGATAGATGAACAAGATAGGATGAACAAGCCGGATAGATTCCCAGGCCTCCCAGAGCTCACAGTCTGATGGGGGAGGCAGCCAGGAAATGTGAAAACTCACACATTAGCTTTTAACTCAAAAAGACCTTTTAAAGTGTGAGGTGTTCTCTGCAGTAGATAAACAGGGTGATGTGATGGAGAATGCAGAGGGGACTACTTTCAGTCTGGAGTCTGGGGAGGAGACACTTGAAGAAAGAAGCGAGGCATAGGAAATCTGGGGGCAGAGCACACACAGCACATGCAAAGTCCCTGAGGTGGGTGGCACCAACATGCACAAAGGCCCTGAGGTGAGACCAGGACATGCAAATGTCCTGAGGTTAGCTTGATGTATCTGAACAGCAGAAGAGATAGCAGAGGGGCGGGAGCTGGACTGGTGATGAGCACAAAGAGTAGTGAGGTCACAGTTGGGATCTTAATGGCAGTGTCTTGAAAAATCACTAGGTTTCATGCTTGGAGCTATAGGACCCAATTTTCACTCTAAAAAGTCTCTGGCAGCTATTGGCCATTTCTGCTCCTGCCCCTCCCTTGTGTTGGAAGTGCCAGCTGCTTTTCTGTCACATACCTCCTCAGGTGCAGCAGCCCTGGGATAGGAGGAAGGACTCTGAAGTTCCCTGGGGCCATGTGCGGGGCTGGTGACTTCCTCAGTCAATGCATTGGAGTAAAGGAAGAGATCCTCATAATCCACATTCACTGGATCCTCCTGTGGGGCAGAGGAAACCTGCAGCTCAGCCCCAAGGAGGGGGGTGGGCTGGTCCCAGGGTCCCAGACAAACTCTGGAAGGTGGTGCTCAGGAGCTGCATTGCCCACAAGCCTTGTATGGAAGCATGCCCCTCCCACAGGAGCTTCTGAGGGCTGGGACTCCCCCTGCACCTCCTCCTCAGCCCCTGACATGAGTCTTATAAGGAGATACGCTATTCCTAGAGATCAGCCAAGGTTATACCCCCACCACAAATGAACCCTTGTAAAAAAAAATTAGCCTGGGGGCCTGGGGTGAGGCAGGGAACATGGACCAGGAAGGGTGAGGCCATGGGAGGGGGGACACGGGGACCATAAGAGTGACAGATCACCAGAGGCTGAATGGGGTGTGTGGGAACAAAATGAGTCTGGGGCTTGGCCCCTGGCAGGGTGGCTATGGCTCACCACGGTCCCAACCTCACCTGCCCACAGGGCTGTGTCAGCAGGTCTCCATGTGGCCGCACCGGCTGCTGTTGGTGAAAAGTGACCAGGGCATCCAGCGAGGCATGGGTCTTCTCCTGCCCAGGGATCCTGAAGCTCCCATCATCCAAGAGCTTCACCATGAAGTGGCGGCAGCAGCTTTGTGCTCTGTGGCGGCGACAGAGCTAAGGCTGGGAAATCCCATTCCCCCTCATCCCGTCCCCATCTTCCCACTGAGCTGGCAGCAACGAGGCTGCAGTCCGACTGTTCAGGTTCCCATCAGTCTTCTGCACTTTTCAGCCATGAGACACTTGGTGGGTGACTGAACATATTCTGCCTCAGTTTCCCCATCTATGGGGTCACTTTTCATCCTGGGGCTAATGAGGCTGACCTCAGGAGTTCTCATGAAAATGGAATAAGCTACTGCAGATGAAAGCTTAGCTTGGTGCCTGGCCAGGCTCAAATGATCAATAGAAGTGATGATAATGAAAATGGGAGCCGGTCCCAGGCTAAGTCTAGGTGCCTGGCACATGGCAGGTCCTCAGTAAAAGCCCTGTTAATGAATGGATGCATTTATTAATGGTGCATTATGTGCTTACTTAATTTTCACAACAAGACTCTGAATTAATTTTAGCATTCCTGTATTAGAGGTGAGGACTTTGAGGGAGGCACAGGTGGGTCGAGTAACTTGTCCAAGGTCACACAGTATATAAGTGGCAGAGCCAAGCCTTTGATTGTGTGACTCAAAACCTAAGCTTTTCCCACTGTCGGTAACTCTGTAGTGGAGCCATTGGGTTTTTTATTCCTTTGGCCTAGAATCCTTTTGAAAAGTAGTTTGTATTGCTGAACTGGATCAGGTTTTGAGGCCTTAAGGAGCTGGACTGCCCTGAGTTTCCCTAACACGTCTCTTCCAGGTGGAGTCAGAGGGTTGCCAAATAGGTGGTTGAAGGGAGAGGGATAGTTAGGGGAGGGCAGTAGTCACTCCTGGGCTCCCAGCAGCCCCTGTTCTCAGACACACAGGCTGTTGCCACCAAGACCCCCATCTGCTGGTTACAGCCGGACCTGCAGCTGCTCACTTGAGCCAGATTTGGACAGAACTTTATACCAGTTGTTCTCTAAGAAGTTGTGGTATGAAGCGCCCCTTGCCCCCTCCAAGAAATCCCTGGAGCCCTCGTGCCCCTTCCCTGGCCCCTCACCCAGTCCTTACTTGTAGGACAGTGTGTAGCCCACGTGGCTGTGACTCACTCTAATGAGAAAGGATCCCAGTGGCTGTAACTCCAGCAAATTCTCGGCATCCCTGGAAGGACACATACAGGAGGGAGATGGCTGCAGTTCAGCTGCCCACCATATTAGCCAGACTCCTGGTGCACCCGTCATCCCAGGCCTGAACAAGCCTGAAACCCTTTGTGGTTGTTGTTTCAGACCTTGGGCTAATCAGGGACAGGTGTGTTCCCATCAGTGGCAGAAGGCCTCTGATGACCTTGACCCCAGGACAGTCTTCCTCCTATCCCCCACAGCCTTCACAGCGCCTGCCTGCTTCCCCAGTGCCTGAAATATCCCCATTAAGGCATCTTTGAGTGGATCAGGGTGTCAGAGGTAACCATGCAGGAGCTGTTTTCAGGCACACTTGAGCTCAAACCACAGCTTCTCTGTTCATTAGCTGTGTGACACCTGGCAAAGCTCAGGCCCTTTCTGACCTTCAGTTTCCTCAAGGGGAAAGAAAACCCTCACTCCCAGGGCTGATGCAAAAGCAGATCAAATGAATGGAACACGAGTGTGGGAACTGATACTTGGTAACTGCTCACCAGATGCTCACTATGATTATTACTATATTCACTACCATTATTACTACTATTATCTGGGATTCACAGAGAGGAACGTGACCTTCTATGAGACAAAATGGGGAGATCCCAGCTGTCTGCTCCAGAGGCCACTGACCACGTGTGGCACTGAGCACTTAGTGTGGCCAATCCAAATCAAGATGTGCTTTTGGCACAGGATACCAGATTCTGAAGACTTAGCACAAAATAAAGGAACGTATACTATCTCATGAATGAGCTTTTAGTGCTCATGTTAAAGTGATGATATCTTGGATATCGTGGGTTGAATAAAAGATTGGTTTAAAATTAATTCTACCTAAGGGCACTTGGGTGGCTCAGTGGTTGAGCATCTGCCTTTGACTCAGGTTGTGATTCCAAGGCCCTGGGACCGAGTCCCACATGGGGCTCCCCGCAGGGAGCCTGCTTCTCCTTCTGTTTATGTCTCTGCCTCTCTCTGTGTGTCTCTCATGAATAAATAAAATCTTTAAAAATATATAAATAAAATAAAATTAATTCTGCCTATTTCTTTTTACTTCTTTTAATCTAGCTGCTAAAAACTTCAACATTGCAACGTGTGGCTCACAGTATGTTCTTACTGGCGCACCCCAGAACTCAGAGACAATGGCCAATTCATTCTCCCTGTGGCTTTCACAATGTTCTCTTGATTTCTCTACATGCTAATGGTGGCCATAAATGTTCTTCACTTTGTTTATTTAGAACCAAGGGGGTGACTAATGAGGTGGGTTTGTTCATGTCCCCAGAACTCAGTCCAATGTAAAAAGTGCATGTTGGTCATATCCCTGACGGATTGAGAGCAGCTGTTTGGGACACTGTGTTAAGGAGGATTCGGAGGCTGCATCCTGCCGTCAGTGGCCAATGCCTGGCCTTGGGGGAGGGGTCTCTGGCAGTGCTGGTCTGGTGGCCACTTGTATAGAGAAAGCCAAGGTCTGGAGATGGGAAGTAACTGGCCATGGTCACACAATCAGTCCACAGAAAAGGCAGGACTCAAGCCCAAGACTTAAGAGTTGTTTTCACCAAGCCAAGCTGAGCCCAGAATTCTGCAGAAAATCTGCCCAGCGTGGGTGGGGGCAGACAAGGAAAGACGGTGAAGGGCAGGGTAGAAGATATGCGTGTGTCCTTACTCTCTCGAGATGGCACCGTGGAACCATGCAGGAACCCCTCCTTGGGCCAGCTGGCCCACCTGCGTCTGCACGAACCAGTCCAGCCGTGGGGGCAACGGCGGGGGCAGCTTTCTGGCCTCCGTCATGGCTTCCTGGGGGAGCGGTTACCTGGCAGTAAGATGGAGAAGAGAGAGTCAAGCCTCATCCACTGCCTGTATTTTTTCTCTATTCTTTTATTTTTATTTTATTTTTTTATTTATGATAGTCACACACAGAGAGAGAGAGAGAGAAGCAGAGACAAGGGCAGAGGGAGAAGCAGGCTCCATGCACCGGGAGCCCGACATGGGATTCGATCCCGGGTCTCCAGGATCACGCCCTGGGCCAAAGGCAGGCGCTAAACCGCTGTGCCACCCAGGGATTCCTTTTTTCTCTATTCTTACAGCTAGCTCATGGTGCCTCTTCCTTTGAGAAGTCCTCCAGGCTGGGCGGAGCAATGGGCTTGAAACTGCCTTGTGTTTCTTGAGCACCTACTATGCGTGGGCACTTGATGTACATTCATTCATTGGTTCCTTCCAAAAATCCTCCAAGAATTTGTCCTTGTCCTTTCTTATTATGCCATTACTAAAAGCGTTAGAAAGTTCCCTTTATAAATATATGTATTTAAGCTTAAAAGCAGGCTTTATTTAGGGGTGCCTGGGTGGCATAGTTGGTTAAGCACCTGACTCTTGGTTTCTGCTCAGGTCACGATTTCAGGGTCCTGAGATGGAGCTCCGCATTGGGTGCTGCGCTCAGCTTGGGTCTACTTGAGACTTCTCTCCCTCCGCCTCTGCCCTTCCTGCTTGTGCCCTCTCTCAAATAAATAAATACTGTTTTTTTTTTTAAAGAACTGACTTTATTTAAATAAATATCAACATCCCAGGAGGGATGTGGACATGGCAAAATGGTAGTGAAGAAACACTAGAGAGCTGTGGTCCCAAGTAACTCCCTTCGTTCCCAACATCGTCATGTCTGGTGGCCACTGAAGGCACACCTGTAATGTGTCAGGTACATCATTAATTCACATGAGTTTCGACAGTTTGAAGCTCAAGGTAACACTGGACTTTGTGAGCCAATGACATGGAGCTGAAGACAATTAACAGCACTGCTTTATAAAAGAGTATCAGATCAATGCAAAACCAGGTCATGCCCTGCTGGGTGGTCCACTCATGACCCTTCATGGTCACCCTTAATTCTGTCCCTAACCTAGCCCACCCCCTACGCTGGCCCTATCTAATGTTTCAATATTGCAGAAGGTTCATTGTTACTGGGTTGTTTCCAGAGGGTGGGGACATAGTAACTAACCCGGTCAATATTGACTTTCTTCTGCCAGGAGACAGACAGATGCTGAGCACACCCTCCTGGGAGAGACCCAAAGGCATTCTGGGACAAGTAAAATTAAAGAGATAAATTAAGAAATATTTAATAAAGTAGGGTGATAAAGCAATGAAGAGCCTGGAATCAGAGCCAGATAGTCTGGGTTCAAGCCCCAGCTCCCCCACTTAGCTGCTGTGGGACCTTGGGTAAGTCACTTAGTATCTCCGTGCTGTTCTTTTCATCTGTAGTTTGGGGATTTGATATTTACCTGGGAAAGTATGGTTGGTTGGTTCAGAACTAAACACTCCATGTATATAATAAGTATTCATGATCCAGTAGTGTCCTAGCCTGGGGTAATGTATACAGGTTTGTTCTTTTTTCTCCCTGGGAGAACTCCTATTTATCCTTCAAGACCCAGCAAAAATATCCCCTTTTCCAGGCAGGTTTCCTGTCTATTTCCCTGGACAAAGCCTTGGCACCCTGCTTTGTCTCCCATCTTCTCCTCTGTTCCTGCCCACGTTTTTGCCTAGCCTTACCTTGTGGAGCTCAAGTGTCTGTGTGTAGTGTGAGCCCTGACAGTTGGCTTTTACAAACATTTCTTTCTGTAATGCAAGTGCCTGACTTAAGCTTTGAGTGCCAAGTCATCTGCTTTAACTCAATGAACTCTATCTCGAATAAACACATTGCCAGGCCTACAGCTAGATAAAGAGCCAGGATGCTCTCCCTGGACCCCCCTCCCCACTTCCTTACCAAGAGGCTCCTTTGTTTTAGGGATCCTGGTTGATTTAGATAACTGGCCATTTAGGTCACTACCCCCACTTCTTTTTTTCTTTTTCTCTCTTAGCATGCTTTAAATTCCTGCTTTTATGTTTTATACTTATCAACAAGGAGGCCCCCCAAACCCTAGCCCCCCACCCTCAACCCCAGTAAAAGCAGAACCCTAGGGCCATGTGCATTGGCTTTGTCTCTATCAGCAACCTGGTTGTGTGCCCCCCTGGCGTGCCTTGTACACATCAGGGCTGGTAAGTAAGATTTTGTTTTCTTCAAAGTTTCCAGATGGCCATTGCTGATGGGCAGCTTGCAGTCATAAGAACCACAAGGATCAGTCCTGCCTAACTTTGGTTTGGCAAGGGGAGGTGTTTGTGGGAAACTCTCGGGCCTAGGTGAGTATCCCCAGGCATTTACTATTAATAAGCTGAGCACCTACTATGCGTGGGCACTTGATGTACGCTTGATGTACATTCATTCATCGGTTCCATGCACAAAGCACTGCATCTGGCTTTGACTCCCCCATCTGGCTCGCAGAGACCAGGCCCAGGGCTAGGTCTCTAGGTCCCTTGCACTACCTGATACTGGGCAGGCACAGGGGTGTCTGCTGATGAATAGCTATCCGGGGATGAATGAATTCACACTAACTTTCAACTGCCTGACTCTGACATCAGGGCCTCCCCATCTCCTCATCCCCCACATTCCAGCCCTAAGGCCACTCTTGCTCTGTCCTGAACTGACCAAGCTCTGTTTCCCTCCACACCTTCGCCCATGCTGTTCCCCTTGCCAGGAACACCCAGCCCCCCAGCCCCAGCTCCATTTTTCAATGGTCAGCTCCCACTGAAAATTCCTCCTGCTTTTCTGGTCTCTTACACTCTGTCCCTCCTTCTGGCCTAGTCTGGTTCCCATGCTCTGTCTTCTAGAAATCTGGGCTGGAGCTGAGGCTCTTGGGGCCCTGGCCTCACCCAGCATGGGGCAGGCACAGAGTGGGCCTGTGGCTGGCTGAGGGATTCCGGCCCGGCACATACCTGGGAGACTCTTGAGCGGCCCGGCACATACCTGGGAGACTCTTGAGCAGCCGAGGCTCTCACTCTTGCTGGGCTCAGAGCCTGTGGGAGCCTTGGTTTCGATTCAGGGTCTGCACGTCAGCGGGGTGGGGCTGTTGCCCCTGGCCTGTTCCTGTTTCCTTAAGCAGGTGAGCCCCAGGGGCGGGACCAGGACAACCCTGGTTGCCCTCGGTCTGCAGTCCAAAAAAGCTGCTGAGTTGCAGGTGGAGGGACACCAATTGCTTCACCCACAACAAGCTGTTATTGAGCACCTACTGTGTGCCAGATCCTCAGGGGGCAGAGAGGGGACCCCAAGAGGTGTGAGCCCCACTCCCTTGGCATCTATGATCTGGCAAGCAATGAAGAAGAGTAAGAAATTATTAATGCTGCAAAGCAGACAGCCTGTCAGGAAGGAGTGGCATCTGTTGCAAGAATCCCCAGATGGGGTCTTAACTGATCTGGAGGAAGAAGGACTTGAGTGGGGGCAGGTAGTTGTTAACTTGATTGTGGGGTGCGAAAAGGGAGGGCAATAGGTGGGGGATGAGCATGGGCAGAGGCCCTGAGGCAGGGTCAAGCCTGGACTCTCTGGGGCCTCATGATGCACATGGAGCCACGTTATGACTTCTTCTGTAACAAAACGAAACACAACAGAAAACCACATTTAAAGAACGTCTGGGTGGCTCAGCAGTTGGGTGTCTGCCTTTGGCCCAGGGCATGATCCTGGGGTCCTGGGATCGAGCCCCACATCAGGCTCCCTGCGCGGAGCCTGCTTCTCCCTCTGCCTGTGTCTCTGCCTCTCTCTCTCATGAATAAATAAAATCTTAAAAAGAAAGAAAACCACATTTAAAATGATATTTTATGACTGTGATGGTTCCTAGACTGGTATAGTCTGGGCTGGATTATTATATATTAATTATTATTGCATTCATTTTTAATTCTGATAAAAAAACAAAACAAAACAAAACAAAACAAAACATTCTAGGGAGCCCTACACACATTGTAGGCCCTGAGTGTAGGAACTTGTGTCTAACGGACCAGGCAGCCCGGATGTGTGTTAGCTACGCCTCCTTCCCCAGTACTGGACAAAACCACTTCCTTCTCCCCTTTTAGGCAGCAGTGGCCCAGATGGTCGTGGCTGAGCTGGGGGCCTCCCCTTGGGCCTATCACCTCATTGCAGGCTCCAGGTCAGTGACCTCACCGCCCCCTGCTCCAGGGGTGGGGAATGGCCTTGTCTGGAGTCTTCAGGTCTACAAGGCCCAAGCAGGAGACATGTGGAATCTGGCTTCCTACTCACCCCACTGTGAAGCCTTGGGTGGCTTTCTCAACCTCTCTGGGCCTCAGTTTCCTTAACTATGAAGTGGGCTTAACAGTCTTCCTTAATCACATGATGATGACAGGGGCGACAGCCATCAAGCATGCAGCATGGGGCTCATGTTAAGAGTAAAACCAGGACTCTTCACTGTGACTTAATCTGATGCCTTTGTGCCTGGCTGGGGAGATGCAAGCTCAGGCTCCAGACTTCACAGGCTGGGCCACCTTGGGCCACTCGTGTCACCCCCATGATCTCTGTAGCCCAGTGGGTAAGCTACCAGCCTCCATGATAAGGAGCGACACTGTTGGGGAGGGGCTTGTGCCTGCCTCAGAGACCCTCATCCCTTAGAAAGCTTGGCCTCATTAGCATGAAGTTGTTTCCAGAAATGTGGGGTGTTTCAGGCCACTTCTGGCCCACCCCCAAAGCCCCACCTCTCTGACCCACTTGGGAGATGTGGTCTTACACATATCACAACAGAATCATCCCCCACTCCGTGGTGACCACATTCCTCAAAAGTGTGAACGGACAGGCGGCCCCCAGAAGAACTCGCGGAAGAGGACTGGCAGGGGGGATATGGGGCTGGGACTACAAGGTCCCTCCTGCTTTGGTGTTAGGTCTGGACTTTTCACTGGAGGCCTCAGTCAGTGAGCAGGACTTTCATGGCCTTGTGGGGGTGGCTCTCCCAGGAGGGACCACAGGGCCTTCTCAGCTCTGGGGACATGCAGGGGTGGGGCAGCCAGGCTCTGCCAATGCTGAGCTTTATGTGTTTTCAACCATTCTATGGTCCTACAATGCTTTCATTCTTACTCACTAACTCATTGGCTCCACAAACATTGGCTGAAAGCCCCAACTGCGGGCATCGGGCACTGTGCTAGATGCTGGGGATGGAGCAGAAGACAAAACAGGCACTATCCCTGCCCTGCTGGAGCCCACAGCCCCATGCCCTTGGTTACCCCTCAAGTTTGCACGCAGCAAAGGCTTTCACAAGAGAGAAGAGCAAGGTAAAGGCTTGGGGTAGGAATAAACCTGGCACCCCTGAGGAATAGCCTGCCAACACGTCCAAAGGGTGGAAATAACCCAATGTCCACCAGTGGATGAACAGATTTTATAAAGTCTGTCCATACGATGGAATATTATTCAGCCATAAAAAAGAATGCAGCCCTCACATGTGCTACAACACGATGGATCTAGAAAACCACACTGAGCCAAAGAGGCCAGATAACAAAAGGAAAACCACAGTGTATGATTTCATTTACATGAAATGTGCAGAACAGGCCAATCCAGAAACAGAAAGACTAATGGTTGCCAGGGGCTGGGCAGGGCAGGTGGGATGGGGAGTGACTGCTCATGGGGATGGGGTGATGAAAATGTTCAAAACAGACTGTGGGGACAGCCACACAACTCTGTGAATATACCAAGGATCGCTTCATTGCACTTTGGTGGCTGGATTGTTTGGCGTGTGAATTACATCTCAATAGAGAGGTTACAAAAAAAAGTCGAGGTGTCACCTCTCCCTCCCTACAGGGGGACAACAGCCGAGGAGCCACTTCCCTGCCACCACAGCGAAGTCCTAGCGACTCTCGGAGGCTGAGTTCAAGCACCCCAGCCTGACCTGGTTGGGGGCCATGGGTGCAAAGTTGGGACAGCATGGTGCAGATACTTCCAGCTCAGAGCTGTGAGCTATGTATGTGACTTGTGCCCTGTTAAGAGATAAGATGTGAAGAGAAGTGAGTTTTTCTCTTGGGGCACAAGACAAATAGCGATGCTAATAATAACGATGACAACTGTGATGTTGGTGGCAGCTCATCTCTGAGGGCTTAGTAGACATCAATCCCAGCCTGAGATGCGCCATCTCACTGGCTCATGCCTGCTTTACAGATGAGGGGATCTAATGAGGCTCAGCCCAAAGCTGTGCTGGGGCTCAGATAGGGGTTCGGAACCCAGCACTTGACTTGGCAAACATGGGTGCCGCAGGGATCCAGATGAGAGAACCATGTGGAAGAGATGGGGTCTAATGTTGACCAGGAAGGTTCAACAGGGAACGTGGCGTCCCAGGTGGTACTGTAGGTGCGGACACCTCTCTGTTTTCCTGCAAAGTCGGGGTGGAGCTGGGGGTCGGGAAGCTTCTTCTTCTAAGTCACAGTATCATCTCAGAGTTTGGAGTAACCGACCACCTCTGCTTTGATCCTCTCTAGATCTGGGGTAGCAATGAACCTGGCACACCTCAGGTGCAGACAAGAGCCAAGCATGCAAAAGGTACTGGGTCTGGAGGCCCCACCAGCCGGGCCTGTGTTAAATTACAGGCCTCCTGAGGACCCTCAATCCAATACCCAGCCATATCCATGTATCCCATTAACTTTAACCTAGTCCAATCTCTAATTTTACAGGTGAAATTAAAACCAAGAAATACGCTATATAAAAAAAAATCTGTTAACTTTAAAATGAGCTTTAATTTGTTTTCCTTAAGTGCATTTATCGATGTAAACAGAGCATGTTAAGAGATTTCAGGGGAGAGCAGACTATTGCTGGTATGTTGGTTTTAATTGACAAAAGAAAAAACTACAACGCCAATGGCTTGGACTGACAGTAGCTTTGGGCGGGGTACGAGGGGCCGGTAGGAAAAGAGAAAGAAAGGCTCCCAGGTGACCCCCCTCTAACCTGGTTACCTGGTCCCAGTTGTACAGTCTCTACAGGAGGGCAGAGCTGTCACAACAGAACCGGGCGATGGCAGTTAGAAACCAACTCAGACTGCTCTGTGGTCAGTCTGGTGCCCCTGTGCCCCAGCCTGTGCCAGGCGCTGCCCCATGCCTCCAGCCTGTCCAGCTGGAGGTGTGCGTGAGTTCCCAATCACCTGGGTCTACCGCTGGAAATCAGAGACGGAATCACTTCATGACACTACAGATCTGAAAAAATAAAAATCTCAGCTAGAAAGGATGTCCGATTTGGAGACAGCGGGAGGGAAGAGGAGCGGTGGGGGGTGGAGGGGGGTTGCTCAAGGGCCAAGAGGCAGGTGCCCTAAGCACAGGCGGACCATGCGTGGTGGCATGTTTGGGGTCACCTGTGGCACATGTGGCATCCCCTCGGTGCTCAGGCGGGGACTACCATGAGGCCCACTGACCACGCCCGAGGCCTCGCTGGACTACAGACCAGCACCTGGCTGTGAAAAGGAAGGTGCTTCTTTCCTCAGGATTTCCGTAATTTGTGCTTCCCTTTGGTTTGGTTTGACAGTTGAGAAGGGGGGGGGGGGGGGGGGGCGGAAGAGCGGTTTTTGTCACTTGTCCAAAACTGACAGAAGAGGAGAAAGTGGGCGTCAGATGTACTAGGTGGACGCTTCGTGGGCCCGGCGTGCATCGCCTCACTCAGAGTGTAGAGCCTGGCACTCCTGGCACCCTCGCTGGCCTCTGGGGGCCTGGCTTCTGTGGTGGGGATGTGGACGGGCTTTTCGGCAGGGCTTCCGTTGTGTTGCAGGGTGATGAGGATTAAAGGCCTGGAGATGGAGGCCTGCCATGGTGGCTGATGCTGATAGCCATGCCTCACCTCCATCTTTCTCTCTGGTGACACGACGAGAGGGCCCGTTCAGCAGACATCGTGGGAAAGATACCAAATTCTTAACTTACTCCATCTCCAAAGTTGAAAAAGATCAGACAGTTACTAAAATAAACGATTTCTTAATTGTGTCTGGTGGCCATGGGCCCAGTGGCTGGCACGGCAGGGAGTATTGGAGGGGGAGGGCCCCGGCTGAGTGAGGAGGGCTCACTCAGGACAGGCACAGTCAGCTCAGCTGAGCGAGGCTCAGAGTAAGGCAGTGTTCCTCACAGAAGAACACATCGGAAAAAGCTGCTCCTCTTCTGCTGGTCTGGTGTGATTTTGACTCCCTGGTTGCTCCCTTGGGGACTGTTGCCTTCCTGAAATGGCAAAAGATTTTCTGAGGTCATGGCTGAGCATCAGCACAATGTCTCTTAACCAATCAGTCAACCCAACCAATGAACCAACCAACCATCCATCTGCCAGTCTATTTACCTATCCATTCTCCCCCATCTGTCAAACCTCTGTGACCTTCCAACCAGCCAACCAGCCAATTGTCCCTTCCAACTGACGACCCACTTTTCACAAACCCACACATCTGCTACCTGCCTCCCCTTTGCAACCATCCCATACTTGCCTGCCCATAACCCCCTATTCATCCCTTCAACATCTTTCCCATCATTTGCTCATCCCACCCATCTCAACCTCCTCTCCCTAATTCCTTTTCTCCATTCATCTACCCATCTGTGCTGAGCCCCTCCCAGTGAGGCAGCCCAGGGGCAGCAGAAAGACTGTTCCCTAGGATTGCGTTCAAGGTCACAATGCCACCCACATGTGGCTGGTCTTCACGTCCCTGTACCAAGGCTCTAGCTTACTGCCTCCTGCCTTGTCCATCTTCTGCCCCACAGCTGGTGATGTGAGCCCTAAACTCTAATTTTATCCACTCACTCCATAATGAAACCCACCCATACTCCCCCATTTTCAGGGGAATGCCCTAAATCTGTCTCCTAGCATTTGAAGCCTCTCCCTGTGATCTAGCCCCTGCCTACATTGGGAACTCTGATTCTATTTTCTCCCATTTCACCCTGGTTGCACAATCTGGTCCCCTTTTCTTTGACTAATTCCTACTCATCCTTCTGCTCTTAGGTAAAACCTGAATTTATTTAAGTAACCATCAAATGCTTATGCTGTGCTGGGTACTTTTGTGGGCACTGGGCATGTGGTGGTGCACAAAAGATCTTGCCTTTGGGAGCTTACACCGTATGGGGCAGATAGATCGCACGGGTAAACAAATAAGCAGTGATTCCCCATAGCAGCAAGTAATGAGAGACAAAATAGGCAAAGGGTGAGAAGTGTTTTTGCTGAAGTGAGGCCACGGAAAGGCCAGGGGTTGTGGTCAGAAGAATAACTGCCCCCCAGGATGTTTATGCCCTAGTCCCTGGAACCTGTGTGGATGGAAATCTGATGTGGCAGGAGGGGCTTTGCACATGTGATTGAGTTGAGATGGGGAGACTGACCTGGATCATCCAGGTGAGCCCAATCTAACCATGTAATTCCTTAAAACAGCAGAGCAACTTTTCCAGCTGTGGTCAAGAAAGAGCAGGAAGAAGGAAGCAGGGTTGGAGAGATGCTGGGTGGCTGGCTCGGAGGATGGAGGAAGGGCTCGTAAGGTGAGGCAGGTGGCAGCCTCTAGAAGCTGGACAAGGCAAGGAAGCAGGTTCTCCTCTAGGGCCCCCAGAGATGTGGGCACCTCTGCTGATACTGTGATCTTGGTCTGGTGAGACCCGTTTCAGACTTGTGACTTCCAGAACTTTTATATGTGTGTGCTGTTCAAGCTGTTAAGACCATTGGGGGAATCTGTGGTGGCAACCCCAGGACACTAATGCAGGAGGGGAGCACGTCAGGTGGAGGGGAAAGTCCAAAGGAACATGGGGGTTGCGGTTCAAGGCCGGTGTGGCTGGAGCAGACGACAGGGAAGCAGCAGGGTGCAAGGTGGGGAGGGTGACCTAGGCAGTGAGCAGGGCTGGGTGGAGGAGAGCGGGAGAACGCCAGGGATCTGGGAGTAGGGTGGACATTGGCAGAGCCTGGATTTCTAGGACACTCTCAAGAGAGAAGGCAGGGGTGGGCAGAGCCAGCCGCATCAGCGATGTAAGAGACAGGAACTTGCAACTAGTAGATGAGTAGGTTCTGGAGATATGATGCACAGCATAGTGATTACAGCCGACAAAGTTGCTAAGAGACACGATCTTAATTGTTCTCAACACAAAGAAGGAATGATAGCTAAGGGAGGTAATAAAGGTGTTAGCTAACGCTACTGTAGTAATCAGATTTCAAAATACAAACGTATTAAAAACAACATACTGTACACCTCGAACATGCATAATGTTACATGCCAATTATATTTCAATTAAGAAGACAAGACCGAGATGAAGTGGTATGGTGCATGAATATAAACAAAGGTGCCAGGAAATGAGTAGGAATTTAACTGTCAGTATTGTGCGATTCAGTTCAGACAAAGAGGACTCGCAAGGACTGTGGCTGCACCTTAGGGCTTCAGGCTCTGCTATGGAGGATACAGTGCTTCTGGAGGCAATCTACAGGCTGATGCCAAAAGCACAGGCTGAGGAAAGCAGGGTGTCATCATGACTGCTTCACATAACTGTCAGTGGGCAAGTGTCAGAAGGACCATCCAGAATCACAATTTTACTGTCATACTGACGAGAAAAGAAATGATAGAAAAACGACATGCTGTTTCTGGTCAGTGTGTTTACGTGGGCTGCTCCCTGTTTTGGTTAAAAGGCTGCTATGAAATCGGTTATATCCCTTATGACTCCATTTGCAGCACCTCAGAATGATGAAGGCATGTATTAAATCGGAGGTGAACTATTTGAGTGGCGTTTTGTGTTATACTGACACTCCTGTATGACCAGACGTAACCTGAGCAACAAATAGATGGCTTTACACTGTATCAGACGACAAGGGGAGGGAAAGGGCTGGGAAAGAGTGGCCACTGGATTGGAGGCTCTGGGTCAAGACTCACGGCAGTGTTCAGGTGCTAAACATGCCCAAGGTATATAGCCAAGTGTGTAGACATGACCAGAGGTGCCACTAGAAATGCCCAGTGCCTGGGACCGTGAAACAAAAAAGCCAGAAAATAAAAGGTTGGATAGAGAGGAATCCAGGCAGGACCCCTCAGATGCCCCAAGGCCTGGAGACCCACTGAAGGTCACAGAGCTGTCACCGGGTGGACTGAGGCTCTGGACTAGCCTTGAGAGGGCGTTCTCTCCTCACGCATGCTGTCTCCCGGATGAGACAGAAAAGGCCGTGTGTTCCCTGCTAGCCCACCGGCTAAGCAGACAGCACCTGGCATAGGGCAGCTCCGAGCCATGGAGGAAGGATGGAGCAGACCAGTGCACCTGGCTGTGGATGCCCAAACGTCTCCTGCTAAAACCCTTGCCCCTTTCCCAGAGATGCCCTACTGGGTCTGGCTGGGCCCAGATGAGTAGCATCTGCCTGGGGATGCATCACAGAGCTAAGGCCAAGTACAGCTGGCTCCATCAGGGATCCATGCAAGGATTCAAAGAGGACATACACTCACCAATTTTTTGTCCATCTTTGCTTTGATGTCTCTGGCGAGAGTGAAAAATGCCTGTGGAACAAGCATGTCATTATGTCATTAGTGCCCCTGGAGCAGGGAGCAGATAGGGGCTTGTTAGTTCCGGGCTGCCCCTGTGTAGGAGACATGGCGGGGTTGGGGGTAGGGGTGGCCAGAGTTAGGGTAGCTCCCTGGGTGTGGGTGTCACCTGTCCAGCCCCATCTCCTGCCACTACTGGGGTACTCCTGCCAACCTGGATAGCCACCTCCCTTGAACCAATGACCTGGGATGTGGGGACACTGTCCTTAACTGAACAGAGAGGAAACTTTGGTTCAAAGCAGTCGGTGACTTGTCTGAAGGCAGTCAGTGTCTAACTGTCAGAGCTGGAAGGATCCAGTAGGAGGACCTAGCTCCCCATCCCGGACTCCCGGGCTCTGTCCACTTCAGCCCCTGCTTCTGATGGTCAGGAACGGAGCAGAAACAAAGACAAGCCGTTCTTAGTCAAACAAGCTTCATTTGGGGCCCCTGTTGGCAGGGAGGCCTAGAAGGGGCGGTACCAGGTGAAAAGTTATCTCCTCATGCTTGACGAAGGCTCGCCCAGGCCCCTCTTGGGGCCACGTGATGTGGAAAGTTCTGCTGTGGCGGGTGACTTGGGGGTGCTAGGGAAGCCCAAAGCAGGGGGGCATATGGGTCTAGGAGACAGGAGACACTTTCCTGGGGAGGGCCCACCTGGGCTGGCTCCCAAGGGTAAAGGGGGTACGAGGAAGGTGCTGCACAGGCAGCCTGGGATGGAGAGCGGTGGGCAAGGCCCAAGCAAGCTGTGGGTGGCACACACTGGCTGGGGCTGGTAAGGAAGGACCTTTTCTGCCAGGCGTATTGGGTTGAGCTTGGGAGCAACATGGAAGATCCATTTTAGAAAGATTACTGGGGCAGTGGGATGGAGGCTTGCAGGTTAACTGCAAGGCTGGCATCGCCATGGCGAAGAGAGTGGCCTGGGCCAAGGCTCAGCCAGGGTTCCTGACTCCATCTAGGCAAGCGCCTGGGGCCTGTCTGTGAGGGTGGTGTGTCCAAGAGAACAAACTTAGAGCCAGACCTGGGCACCAGTCAGCTGGGCCTGTCTGAGCCTCAGTTTCTCTACCTACGAAACTGTGCCTGCTCCCCAGCATTGCCCAAAAGCCACTGAGCTAATACTAATACCCTAGGTGGCCAGCCAGAGTCTGCACCTGCTGATGTCACAACATGGCAGCGAGTGATTCCCCTGGGGGGCCTGGCATGTGGCACTGCCCAGAAAGTGTCTCCCGGCCAGCTGGCTGATAAGGCAGCCCGGAGCCTGAGGCAGACCCTCCCCAGGGGGTACAGCCTGTCCCTCAGCCCAGAGGGTCTGTGCTGCAGGCCCAGGACTCACGTTCTCCACATTGATGTTGGCCTTCGCACTGGTCTCCATGAACTTGATTCCATAGTCCAGGGCCAGCTGTGAGGAAGGGAGACACACACATGCACACCGGCCACCAGGCACTCACCCCCAAGCCCAACAAACCACCCTGAGTGGGTAGAAATGAAGTGTGGGGGGGTGTCTCAGGCTGTGGATCTGACCTCCTGGGCTGCTCCCACAAGTCCCCAGTGGAGAGCAGGTGGTGGATGTCCCTGGCAGGAGGATGGGGGGGCCTGGCTCAAACCACGGCTGTGTCATCTGCTCCCAGTGGTCTCAACACGTTCCCACCAGACACCATACAGGAGCAGAAGGACACCCTAGAAGCCCCTGTGCTTGCAGTCTTTAGACTGAAGCCCAGCTGGGTGAGTGCTTTCCACTCTCCCTTCCCAAGGAAAGCACCAGAATGGTGCAACCAATGTGTCCTGGTTTGCTTGGCAAAGTCCTGAGTCTCAGACCCCTGAAGTCTTGTACAAGCCAGGATGGCGGGTCACTGTATGCTCATAAAGACTGTGAAGGGGTCTCCCCCAAAGCCCACTTCACCAGCAGCAATCGGGAACCCTCCATGCAGAGAACCCTAAAATCCCAAGGTCCCTTTGCCATGCGGCACCAGGTCCAAACCAGTTGCCACACTCACCTTTTCTCCCCGTTCCTTGGAAACTTGTCTTTTGTCGTTCACATCACACTTGTTTCCGAGTATCATCTTTTCGACATCTGCAGAAGCATGCTGACAGGGAGAGGGGACGGGAGGTGAGGGACTACAGGCCAACATGCAGTTTGTCCCGAAATCAGCACGGTGGGCGAAGACCGCAAGCATACCCTTGTACAGGTGACAAGCTGAGGCTCAGAGGGGCTGAGTGGCCTGTCCCACATCACACAGCTAACACAAGAGCAGGGTCTAGGTTCTAATACCCTGAGCAACCACATGCCTTCTGGCTGCTGATGACAGCTTCTCTATGGGCTGTGTCACCCAGGCTCCAAGGTCATCCCTGGACTCCTGGCAGGGACTAGCCTATGGGAGGCAAGCAGGGCTGGGCTATTTAGCCCTGTTCACCTCCCTCCCTTTGTGGCTCTTCTGCCGGAGGACCCTCTGCCTCCCCACCCCCCAGCTCGCTCTGTTTGGGCTCTGGAAGTGGGCCATGCCTGTCTGGGGTGCCCCCACCCCCACCCCCCTACTGCAGCCAGTCCTGGGTGCTTCCCTATCCCTTGGCACTCCCACCACTGCCCCCGGGGCCTGAACAGGGCTCCTCCTCCAACCCTTTCTCCAGAGGAGGGGCCTGTGCTTCCTGAAGGACCAGAGTGTGAGAGCTTCCTAGTGTAGCTTAGATCTGGTCTTAGTGAAATACCCTGTACTGCTCCCAGCCTAACTTCCTGTTATCTGCAAGACCCCCTTCTTCCACAAAGATCCAACATGAGCGGTCCTTGTCCTCAGCCAGGGCCCAGCCTCTTAACCAGCAAACACAGGGGTGTCAGGAGGAGGCCTGATGCCACTGCTCACAGATGCCAGCAGTGATATGACCTTTGGCCACGGCTTTATGGATGGGTGAAGTCCTCTGGCTGCATCTCAGACCTGAAGCCCCACCTAATGAGTCATCAAGAGCCTCAAGTGCCATTGTCCAAGAAGGCTTTGCAGGTGACAGCAAGCTCTATGCAAAGCTGAAGGGCAAGGGCACTGGTTGTGGGATGGGAAGGTAGGGATAGCTGCCTTCTTTTCCCTCCTTGGTTCCAGGTCTTCTTTCCCAGCCAGGTGTAGCTGTAGAGCTGCTGCCCAAACATGGTTAGCTCAAACCAGCTCATGCCCTGCTCTGTTGAAACTCAGTACAATCTGAAATGCCATCTCACAATATCCACCAAATGCAAGGGTCATGCCTATTCTAGAACCTTCCTTTTCTAGAAAGCACCAAATGCTGATGGCAATCAAGAGCTCAGATATCCCTTCTTTCCTGAGACACTGCCCAAACCCAATAGCCTGCTGGGGAAATGGGCTCTCAGGGCCACCCTATAAGGCCAGGCCCTTGTATGGACTCCAGGGTCAGCCGCCTGGGTTCCAGTCTCCATTCTGGTTATGTTCTTAGCTACGGGGCTCTTGGCAAGTGACTTCTAGTGGTCTCTGTGCCTCAGTGATCTCGTCTGTGAACTAGGCAGCTCTGGGGTGGGGACTGAGGAGACGGCATGTATGAAGCTCCTAGGCATGTGAGGAGCAGCAGGCCTTACCTCCTCAATGTTCCGAATCCAGTTCCGGATATTGTCAAAGGATTTCTCGTTGGTGATGTCATAGACCAGCATGATGCCCTAAGGGAGAGAGACATGCACGCCGGATGAGCTGTGAGCTGAGGGGGAGGCCCCCAGCAAGGTGGGATGGCCGGGACCAGCACCAACAGAACACACCCCCCACTACCTCCCTCCACTCCACCCCTGGGGCCCTTCCTTCTGCTGAACTGCAGCACCAGCTCCTCCCCAGGCTCTAGTCCTGCCTACTTAGCCACTAAGGTCCTTCACCTTACAGACCAGATCCCACCATATTCATGCTTACAGATGAGCCCTATAGGCTCCTCAGTGCCAGCAGGATAAGACTGGCCCATGCCCTGGCAGCCCTCAAGGCCCTGCCGACCTCCTAGCGTCATGTCCCACAGCTCCCTGCCCTGCATGCTGTGTTCCATGGCCCCAGCACCCACTGGGATCCCCCTTACACCCACCCTCTACTGTGCTCAGCCTCCTCCACACCCTCCCTCACCCCGCCATGCCAGAGTTTCGTCTGGGCACTCCAGCATGACCTCTCATCTGGCACCTACTATGGGCCAGGTACTGCAGTAGGGTCTCACTGAAGCTACATAGGTGCTGGTCAGATGGGTGCCAAGGTCCCCACTCTGCAGATGGAGACCCTGAAGTGGAGGGATGGCTAGGCCCACTTGTCCCATGGGAGAGCCAAGGGCACAAATGGGGGCTGAAACCTTGATGGCCTGATCTTGACACCCTTGTGCATTCTAGTGACTCCATCTAAGTGGGGGCCAGCTTGGAGCATGGGGCTGGGCAGCACTGAGGTCCCTGAGGTTCCACAGCTAATGCATGAACACCCAGGAGATAGTCCAGGGGTCTCGAGAAAGAGCGGCAGAATGAACCCACTTCCACCTTGGCCCATGATCTTACCACCATCAAGAAGGGCCAACATCCTGTTCGATACAAGGGAAGCTGAGGCACACAGAAGTGGCCTTTAAGATTGAAGCCCGGACAAGACTAACTCTGAAGAAGCTGATCACACCAGCTTCAGTTAGGAACCTCCCTGGGTCCTCATCAGGACCAAGCAATGCTGAGGGCCACCTTTGAGGCCCATGGCCCCAGCTATCCTGCCCTAGCCTGGTTTACTGCATTCCCTCATGCCACCCCCTCCAAGGGCCCAGCCATGCACCCATGACCTCTGGTGCTGGCTAAGATGTGTCTGAGGCTGCCTGAGTCTGCAGAGTAAGAACACAGGCTGTGGGTGCCAGGAGAGCAGGGTGCGTGATGATCATGAGGAGGATGTGTGACAAAACCTCAAAGACAGGGCAAGAGAACCACCAGATCCCGCATCTCAGCCAGGAACCTGAGGAGACACATGGCAGCCTCATAGCTTGCCACAACCACGGCCATAGCCAGGACCCATCAAAATGCTATCTGAGGGCCCTTTCCCAGGGCTCTCTTGGGGGGACTGAAGAGAGGCCACTTGCAGGATAACTCAAAGGAGCTTTCAGCAGCCACACTGTCTACCATCCCCTAGCCAAGGCCAGCTTGAGTAGGAGACCCTGGCATGCCATTAATCAAGCATCATGGAGGCCTCTGCCCAGTAGCTGCCCTCTGGCCATGAGGGGCAAGAAATGCCACAGGGTCCTGAGGCCTTTCCATTCATTTACCCAGGGACTGGCCCTCTGGTGGCCCAGGACTCTGGCTACCACCAGCAAGTTGATACCCCATGCCCAAGATTCCAAGGTCCCAGATATTCACCAACCAAGGGGTATAGGCAGTAGGTAAAGCTCTACCAGGAAAGAGAAGTATCTAGAAAACACAGGATCACCCTATTCTAGGTCCTCCTGGAAACTCTCCTTGGAGCCTCAATGGACCATTCTCCCAGACTGCATTGCACACAGCACCCTCATTGGGTTGTAAACTCACGATGGGACAACAAACATCAAATGTTGCCCAAGTTTGGGACCCAAGAGTCTAGTACTGTGCAGGGAAAGAACAATGGCTTCCAGGGTGGCACTGTTCTCTGAGCTGTCCTGTGAGGTTACCACTGGCCACACGTGGCTCTAGGGTAGCTAAAATGCAACTAGTGCTCCTGAGGAGTTGGACTTCTCTTTTAATCAATTTAAATTCAAAGAGCCACATGTGGTTGCTGGGTTATATATGGGTTAGCAGAGATCTAGGACTGTAAGCCACAAACTCCTACGGCTGGACAGGGCCATACAGATGGCTCAGCCCAGGGTCACCAGGGGCTGGCTGAGGATGTGGGCAATGGAGGCAGCCAATCAGTAGTGGCCCAGCCTTCTACCCTCTGCGTGAATTTAAGCAGGGCACGGAACTGAGCTGAGCCTCAGGTTCCCCATCTATAAAATGGGGATAACCGTAGCACCTATGCTCAGGGATTAATGGCCAAGACCTGGGCCCCAGCAGCTGGCCCAGGAAGGGGCTCAGTGAATGGAGCAATAGGTGGCTATTTCAGGCCAGACAGGGATGCGGCCCACCTGAGGCCACAAAGAAGAATCTCCCCTAGGACCCCAGATCCCCAAGGCCCCTGCCCCACCAAAGCACAGCAAGGTGAGAGGAAAATTGGTAAATAAATTTTAATGAGGAGGGCTAAGGTTGCAACCCATGTGACTGAGTTTCTATTATATTTCAGAAGCTGTGTAGGATACACTAAATACTTAATGCCTCCATTCATTTCTGCTGTCCACCAGTATTTCCTGAATACCCACCACACACCCAGCATGGTCCCAGGCACAAGGCATGAGGCCGTGACCAACCCATGGCCCTGCCCTCACAGAGTTTATGGGCTAGTGGGGGAACTAGGCCATCTAGGTAGTTACAGGATGGGGTATACGCTGGGAAGGGCAGTGTACAATGGGAGCTGCCCATCCATCCTCACAGCTGCCCAGAACATAGTCCTGTTCTGTGTTCTACTTTCCAAGTGAGGAAGTAGAGCTCAGAGGGTGAACCAGGGCACTGAGCCTGGTCGTAGGGGTTGGCCTCCCTCACTCTCTGGCCCGAGTGCTCAGTTCTGTACACATCATACACATGCATACACATGTGCATGACCTGCTTGAAGCCCTTGAGGGCAGGAACTCGGCCTACCTCAGGTCCTCCTCTACATGTAGCTCAGGCCTGGCCTAGAGAAGGTGCTCGGTAAAAGTACTTGAGGGGTGAGGAACAAGTCTTCCTATCATGTCACCCTGCCTCTGACCCAGGTGACAAATGCTAACGGCCAATAGCCCAGATCAAGTGAGCTCCTGGATGATCTTCAAGTTTTCAGTAGCAAATTCCATAGAGACTACGTGGGCCACGTGAACGCTCCTAAGTGTTGGGGCATGCCATCTCCAATTTCACTGACCTCACCTGGAAGAACCGGCTTCCTGGGTCTTCCCTCATTTCCAAAGAATTAGGTTTCCTTAAACCCTGCAGAAGGGGATGTATGCAGGGGTGGGGGCAGGGCACACAGTCTTTTCCTGAAACTAACCTGGGACCAAGGACCTCTAGGAAGCCTGAGCATGGGCTCCCTAGAAGCTTTGGTATCCAGGCTTTGGTATCTGAGACAGTGATGTTCATTTTGACTTAAAAAAAAAAAAGAAAAAAGAAACAAAAACCAATCCATACCATTGCGCCCCTGTAATAGGCTGTTGTGATCGTCCGAAACCGTTCTTGACCAGCTGTGTCCCTAAAGGAGAGGAAGGGATACTAGTAACAGCAAATAGGAATCACCATCACAGTGGGAACAATGGGCATTTACCCAGGATGGACACCCCGCTTTCTCACAGGTCTCACAGGTCATCTCCTGTGAGATTCACTGTCCTGCTGTGGGGCAGCAGCCTCATTCTCTGTTCTTACAGAGAAACAAACTGTGACTTGGAAGTGCTAAGGATCTGTCCTATTGGGCATAAAGTCATGTCCCCCCATGATTCCTCTGTTTCCTGGGGATTCTCCCTAGAGTTTCTAGGTCACCAAAGATCCAAGGTCAGATATCTGAAAATCCAGGGCCACATGGGTATAGGAAGGGCTGGTTACACGGCTGAAGGGCTGAGCTGGGCAATCTCACAAGGGCCCCAGAAGTACTTTTGCACTTGTTGTTGGGGTTGAGGCCAGGGAGAAAGTCCCTCATCGGTGCCGAGGTGATACCTTGGTAAGACACCCCATGCCCATCCCAGCATCTAGCAAGGAGGGTAGTCAGTGTTTGGGGTAAAGGGGACTTTACTGATTGGTGGCAGAGCCAGGTAAAGACCCAAAGCTTTTGTCTCTGGACCCAGGGTTCCTTTCACGACCCTGCACCCCCATCCTGCCCTGGGAAGGACTGCATGTCTGGACTGCACAGAAGTGCCTCCCTTGGGGCTCTGCTGACTTTCTGATGCCAACAGCAGGTGACATTAGTGGTTATGAATAGCCATTTTATTCTCAACCATGGCTCTAGTCTAGAAAAGCTTTATGAAAGTCACTAACCCCATCAAGATTGCTGAGAGCACAAGAAGGAAGGGAGGAGGAGAAGAAAGTGAAACTTCTGGCTGCTGCTAGTGTCACTTTGGACTTCAGGCACCCGAGGCTGCTGGGAGCCACGTGTTGCAGGCAGAGGTACTTCTAGGGCTTACAACTTAACTGACAAGCCTTTAGGCCTCATTCAGATTTTGACTCAGAGGTGAACACCATGAAAGCCAAGGAGGTGCACTCAGCAAGCAGGGTGATGCTTGCGCTCTCTGAGGCTGCAGTGAGGGAGACAGGCTGCAGGGAAGGTGGCTCTGTGGTCCGTCTCACCGCCTCCTCCCCACCCCCCCGCCAATAGGTGCTTGCTCAGACTGGGAGACTACACCACCCTCTCAAATAGGACTTCTCTTTAACTTTGCTCAGGGCACATACTTCCCTGTAAGTGATGTGGCTACAGGGTGGGACACCCCTCCATCTGACCAGCTCAGCTAGGCTTCCCTGGCGCCGTGGGCTATCAACCACGGTCAGCCTCAGTGACAGGGACTTACAATGCCTCTAATTTTATGTGTCACAAGAAGTCAGCTCCAGGTAAGCAGATTAGAAATGGGTCTTACCAGTGGGCCTGGCCGTGGTTTATTTTTGGTTCTGGGGTTTCAGCTCTGTTAGAGAAGTAAGGCCTGGGCTTCCCCAGGACAGAAAAGAGGAAGCGACATCTGGCCTTCTTTAGCGGGCTGATAGGCTCAAGAGGAAACGCTGGGCTGGGGAATCTTACTGTTCCACAGCCTTCACCACTGCCTGGGCAGAGGGAGTGCTGCAAGTTCAAGGGAAGCAGGCCTCCCGGAAGACTAGATCCAGCTGTGCCCACATCAGCATGTTGAGCTAACCAGGACCAGTGGCTCTGTCCCCAGAAGGTGCTGATGCAGACTCCAGGCCTCAGTAACCAGCAGGACACATGTTCTGGGGTTTCTGAAGAAAGCCTGACGTGTACAGCTGGGCACCAAGAGATAAGAGGCCATGGTCACAGAGAAGGGGAAGAGGCACCAGAGCTGCTGGTTCAAAGCACTCACGGGTTAAGGGGGTGATGGTGGCAATGACTCTTACCATATCTGTAGCTTAATTCTCTTGCCATCGAGCTCTATGGTCCTAATTTTAAAGTCAATTCCTGGAAGAAAAAAAAGGAAAAAAAAAAAGACACATCACTGTCAGCCTGTTTCCCACGCTGCATCTGAGGAGGGCACTGCCAGCATGTACAGGTAATAGCATCCACGGCTTATGGGGCACCTGGCCTGGCACCAGGCATGTGGGCTCTCCGAATCTCCCACAACAAATCTGGAGGCACCTGGAGAGCTTTTCCCTCTTGCGGCAGGGGAAGCTGAGGTTCAGAGGGCAGACAGAGCTGTCCAGAGTGAAGCCACAGGTGGCACAGCTAGCAGGCAAACCCGGGTAGGTCAGGTGCCAAAGCCTTGTTCTAGCCCCTCTCTCCACCCAGCCACCTCTCAGGAGTAGGCCTCCACAGAACGCTTTGCAAGCCAGAACCCCACACTTTCCGGCACCCAGCACCAGGCCCTGCAGGCACACAGGGCATGGAGCCCCCAGGACACCCCACAATGTCGCCCCCTCAGCCTCTGGCTTTCCCACGCGTTGGTCCTTCTCTGTGGGTGGTCCCCACCCCATCCACCTGTCAGCCTGACAAACTCTCTCCTTTAAGACTTCCTGAAAAATCACCTTCCAAGCTTTCCTGACTCTGCTTCCCCAAGTCCCCTTTCCCTATGCCCAGGGTGACCTGGTCTTCTTCAATTGCTCTCCAGGCTTCCATCCTCTCAATCCCCTCCCCAGCTTTCCAAACCACATTCAACCCTGTCACAAAGCCAACCTCTGTTCCAAATCTTCCAGTGTGTCTGCCAACGGATGGATGGATGACCCAAATGTGGTCCATCCACACTACTAGTCAGCCATGACCAAGAAAGAAGCCCTGACACACACTGCCACATTGACGAACCTTGAGAACATCACGCTGAGTGAGAGAAGCCATATGAAAGGTCACATAGTGTATGACTTCATTCTTATGAATTCTCCAGAACAGGCAAATCCAAACAGCAAGGAGATTATCCGTCGCCAGGGGTTGCAGGGGGACTGAAGATTCAGGGGGTTGACTAAGGGGCTTGGGGTTCCTTTTTGTTGTAATGAAAACGTTCCAGAATTGCCTGTGATGATGTTATTCAAACATGTGAATATATCAAAAGCCACTGACTTGTATGCTTTAAATGGGTGAACTGCATGGTTCACAAACTGTCTCTCAATACTGCTAAACAAATAAACAAAACAAAACAAAACTTCCACTGGCTTCCTACCAGCCCACTGGCCCCAAAATAAAATGAGAACAGTTGTGTGTGTGCTCTAAGGTCCTGCCACCTCTCCGCACTCAGGGCTTATGTGACTTTTCCCAAAATCCCAAGCACAACCTGGCCTCAGGGATCTCATGCTTGGTCTTCCCATTCTTGGGATGTTGTTTCCTTCACCTCCTCCAGGGAGCCTTCCTGACCATATTTACTCTCTCCTCTCGCTTTTTTTCTTCTTCATGGGCTTATTCCTGACAGTGTACATTTGTTTATTTGTTCCATGGATCTGGGAATAAAACTTGCCCATCTGAATGGCCTGTATGGAGGGCAAATAGCCCAAATCTCTGCCTGTGAAGCCTTGAGGCTGAAGCCTGGCTTGATCCCTCAGAACTGATGATGGGGATGCTAATTCCATCCCTGCCCCACCGCAGGGACTGTCCAGGCGACCACAGGGAATATCAGCCTGCACTTGAAATGTGTCCACTGGAACATAAGCTCCACGAGGGCAGGGACTCAGATGTCTAACTCATGGCTGTGTCTCCAATAACTTAGCATGGCAGAGGCCAACAACGTATTTGCTAGAAGCTGATCACCCAGTCCTTGCACACACACCTTGACTACAGGCCTTGTTACATTTGTTTCCCTGATTCATCCAAGTTATGCAGATGCAGACCGGCTGTCATGCAGTCATTCAGATGTGCAGCCCTGCTGGCAGCCAGCAGGCATTGGGGAAAGATGGCAGGACAACAGAACTAAGAGGAACGGGGTCTACATGGTGCTGCGTGGTTTACGAAGCACTTTGACGCTGTGCCATCTGTCTCCCTGAAGGAATGAGTGAATGGGACCCTGAGGAGACGTTGGAAGCTGAGCCAGGCTGTGAAGAAGCAATTCCAGGAGCCACGGGGCCAAGTTTACACCACAAATGATTGATGGAGCTTAGGAGAATAGGCTTTGGCAAAACGAAACGTGGGCAGGAAACGAACAGCCACTTAATCCCTGATCTATAAAGCAAGCCCAGAGGTACACTCAGCACCAACAGAGAATCACCTTTATCCAGTCAGTTTGTGTCTCAGGACTCAGGGGCCCAGTGCTATTCCTTCCTAAAACACTCCCCACCTCCTGTCACAGATGCACAGGGCCATATAAAATCAAGAAGCACCGTTCTACTGGCAAGGTTCCACAGCATCACTCTGTCCTCATCTCTTCCTGCATTTCATGAACACACCAAATATAATTAGGAAGTGTAAACTTTACAAGGCTAAGAATTATGAGGCCATTACTTCAAGGCCAGGATGAATTAAATTTTCTTAGAAGACAGAGACCTGCAGGAAAACTATAAATGTAATGAGAATGCCAAGGTGGGAGGAGGGAGGGATTCCGGGCTCAAGTGCGACCTGTGTCCCCAGGTGACCTGGCCCAAGTCATATCTTTGTCTGGAAGTGGAGGCCAGTCTTCTCAGAGCCCTAAAGTGCTAGACTGGGCTTTCTGGTTGAGAATTAGAAACCGAACAAAAAAGCCCAATCTCTGAATTGATCTCACTAGTGCCTGTACTGAACAGCAAGTTCCTGAGGCTGGGAAACTGAGGTCTGGGTTGAGGACGAGCCACAGCCTGCCAGGAGTTAACATCTCTTCCTGACCGGTGGGGATGGGATGCAAGGGTTGTCCCAAAGTTTGACCTTGGGGTGGTGGAAGGGGAGGAATCAGAAGCATCTGTGTCTAGGGAGGGGATGGTGTCACTGCAGGAGACATTCTGCTTCCTCCAGGCAGCCTCTGGCCATGATGACCACCTCTTATTCACTATATAGTTCTGATCCTCAACCATCCAGGGCACTGGCCAAGGCAGAAAGCATTACTCCTAAACTGAAGGAATAGGACTCAGAGAGGCTAAGTGCTGGTTCAAGGGCAAACAACAGCTGGCAAGCAGGCATGACGATTTCCAGTGCGATTCTCTCCACTCTGCATCAGGAACATAACTGTAACGTGCAGCTCCTGGAGGAGGGCAAGGATGGAATGAGCAGCTCATCACGGGGTTCAGAGAGATAAGGTGATTGGATTCAAGTTACACGGGGGTAAAGCAAAGCCTGGTGCCCAGGTTTTCCCCATTCAGAATCAACTCCTGAGCTTGGTGACCACTCTGCAGCAAGGCTGTGGAGCTCACAGGCCACGCGATTTGATCGGCGTTACTTCCAGGTCAAATGTTTTCACATGGGCAATGGCTGTTTTTGTGGCGTCGGGAGAAGTCAGCTCCACTTTTGTGGATATCAGAACTGAGAAGCAACAAGCCAATTCTGTTCAACCACAATGTGGGCTGGCCCTGTGGGAAAGGCTGTTCTGCAAAGTGACAACTGGTGTTCTGGGCCTCCAGATAGGGAAGTCAGGGCTGTCTGTGGCAGCGGCTGATTTTGGTTTGTCACTCAAGTTTTTATCTGGCATCTCCTTGGGGGTGACAGGTCCTAGGGCAGGCAGTGGTCACTCACCCTTGACACCCTCAAGTGATGGAAGTTTGGGCGGAGAAAGGCTCCAGACTCCTTCTCACCATTCCTTCTAGGAGAAATTCACCCATAGGGGAAACAGGGTCAGGGAGCCGGGCTTACCCCCTGAACATTCCAGAGGAAAGAGCAGGAGAGAGTTGGTTGAGAGTGCTGGTTCTCAGATGGACCAGCAGTGTTTGCCCTGGGGACCAGCGCTCACATCCCTCCGGCAGGATCCTGCCTTGAGCTTTCGTGTTAGACCCACATGGATTCAAATTCCACCTCTGCCACCTGCAGACGTGACCTTGGGGGAGTCCCCCGTTTCCCTGAGCTTCAAATTCCTCATGTGAGACGGGCTCATTTAGAGCACCTAACACAGAGGACTGGAAAGTGTGATAATGCCCATAAAGCGGCTAGCACACAGTAAATGCTTAATAAGGTTCAGATGTCACAGGCCTCTTCCGATGGCCTACTCCCCAAGCCTGTTTCGCTTCTGTAAGGCGGGGACCCCAAAGGAACAGCTTCGAAGGCTGCCGTGTGAACAGAACGAGACGACCGGAGCCGGGACCCCAGCCCGAGACACATACTTCCTGACAAGCAGCCTGAGGGGTGGGGCCTCAGTCCCCCCATCTGCAAAATGGGCACTTGGTTCGCCGCCTCCCCCCGCTGCCCGGTAACCCCCGGAAGGCGGCGGAGGCGGCTGCTCTCCGCCCCTCCGGCCCCCTCGACCCTCTCAGATCCCTGGATCCGTCCGGCCCAGCCGCTCCCTCAACCCCAGCCCTTCAGGGGCGCGCCCGGCCCGGGCCTCCGGCGTCCTCCGCCGCTCCCCGGCCCCGCTACCTATGGTGGAGATGAAAGTTGAGTTGAAGGCGTCCTCGGAGAAGCGGAACAGGACACAGGTCTTCCCCACCCCCGAGTCCCCGATCAGCAGCAGCTTGAACAGGTAATCGTAGGTCTTCGCCATATTACACTCTCTCCCCGACGGGAAGTGCGGCCAGCGCCTCGCCACTGGCCGCGGGCCCCGTCCATCAGCGCCGAGCCCGCCCCCTATTGGCTCCCAGCCCGCCGCGCGTCACCGCGGCCGCCGCCCGCTCCCGCGCCCCGCCCGTCGCGGGGAGAGCTGGGGAAGGGGCGAGCGAGGCGCGGTGCCGGAAGCGGCCCGAGCGCGCCGCTCATTGGTCGGCGCTCGGGACAGGGCGGGCTCCAATTGGCCAGCCCTGAAGAGTCGGGGGCTTCAAATGCAGCCCGGCGGGGGGCGTGGCCTCCCGGGTCCCCGCCTTCTTTCCCTCTCCCCCCCCCCCCACCTCTCCCGGCTCCGGGGCGGCCCCGCCCCCCGGCGGGAGGGGAGGGCGGGGCACGTCGCCAACGGCTCCGCGCGCCCGCGGCTCGGGGGCGGGGCTTGGGACGTGCGTACGGGGCCGGGGGGATCGTTAGGCGCCAGCAGAGGGCGCGCGCGCGGCGGGCCCTGGCTCTCCCGCCCTCACGCCTGCGCAGCCTCAGTAGGCGCTGGGAAGAACGCGGGAAGGGGCCGCGCGGGTGGCCGCGTTGTGCGGCGGCTGCGGCGTCGGGCCCCGGCGCGAGAAGGGGAAGGCAGAGCCGGGGTCGAAGCGAGGTCCCCGCGAGACGTCCTCCGGGGCCTCGGCGCTGGCCAGGGGACCGCTTGGCGCTGCCGGGCCTCCGCCGCCCGAGCCGCGAGGCCCTCGGACCTAACCGGAGCCTGCGCAGAGCCCGAGCGCCGGCCGCCCCGCCGCGGATGCAGCCCCGTGAGGATGCTGGGACGTCGCTCCGAGCTTGGTGTTGGCCTGCCCGAGTGGTCCGCACTGGGAAAACAACACCAGGTGGCCCCACTCCGACCCGCCGGCTTGGTACTGGGCTTCCCGCCCGTTGATGGGTTAGAAAACCGAGCTTCAGTGATTTCCCCAGGCTCCCGAATGGGGAACCGGGCCCGAGCTCAGACGCGCAGGCTTGGGAAGCCCGAGATGACCTGCGGGTCGGAGGTGGGCCGCGCCGTCGGGGGGTGCGGGCATCTACACTCGGATCTGGATCCAGATCCGGGCGCGGCGGGGGGGGGGGGGGCCGAGGGGGGAGCTTCCAGCGGAGCCGCCGCCCACCCTCCTTGCGGGTGTCTCCCGTCGCCCACGCCTGGCCCCCTCTGGGTGCTGCTCCTCGGATTGTGTCGCAGTCCCCGGGGTCCCCGCGTGTGCTTTAGGCGTTGCCGGTGGTCCCAGGTCTGCTGGCACCCTGGGGCAGCTCGTTCACTCTCCGTACAGGTGATTCTTTGAGGAAATCCATCCCCCAGCCATCCACCAGCCGCTTTCTTGGATTTGGCCCAGGGACTTCGACCTGTCTGGCAACTGAACATGGCAACTTCTACTCCAACGGGCCTGGCCCGAATTGCCTTATGAGTGAAGCCGAAGTCATCCTTGACCCTGCTCTTTCATCGTCTCCCATCTTGGTTCTAAGTAGTTGTTGAACCTTGCTCCTCTCTCCACCCGCCTCCCTGATGATTCTGTTCTCTGATCCAGATTTCACTCCGCAGTGTACTCCTCCTAAGGCACCTGTCAGTGCCCCCCACTCAGGGTCTGTCAGGATCAGGTCTTCACACTCTGCTCCTAAGCTCTCCCTGCGTTCCACAATACACTTCACGGGATCTGGAACTCCGGGAGATCCGAGATCGGTTTAACAAACCCAGAACACTTCTTTATGTAGCGAGGCACCTGATTGACTGGAACAGTAGTATCCTGAGATTAGGTTGCAGCCCAAGGCGATGGGCAAGAGGGGGGAGAAGGAACTTCTGTCTAGTAATGGTAGGGCCCTTAGAGAAGGCAATTATACTTTAGTCATTGACATTCTCCGCATCTACCATCTAAACAAGGTCACAGGGACGCCTGGGTGGCTCAGTGGTTGAGCTGCTGCCTTTGGCTCAGGGTGTGATCCCGGAGTCCCAGGATCGAGTCCTGCATTGGGCTCTCCCCTGCCTGTGTCTCTGCCTCTCTCTCTCTCAGGTCTCTCATGAATAAATAAATAAAATATTAAAAAAAATAAGCTCACAGCAGCAGCTAAATGTTAATACTCAACATCAAGGAGATGTTTTTAATTGTACTTGGTGGCAAAAAAAAAAATGGTTTGCATACCACATTAGTTTTTTAAAGGCTTTCATTTCTCTTTTTGATTCCCTACCCCACTTCCCCAAGATCAGATCTTGAGGCAGATAGCAGAACAATTCAGGTAGTGAAACTGCAGTCATCTTTTGACACTTTTCTTTTTCAGGTCACCTGCCAGCTGGTCAGCTGTCTTAAGATTACTTCCTCCAGATCACTTCTTCCTTTTCATTCCACGGCAAGCACCATCTGGGGTTAATGGAGACATCTCCCTAACTGGCCTTACTGCCCACTGGTCTGCTCCCACTCTTGTCCTCCTTGAAAATAGACTAAGTGAATTTTCCTAATGTGTTTCTTTGTTGATTAGTCTTTAACAGCTCTCCTCCTGACCAAAGTTTTAAGTTCAGGCTTTCTTCAGTATGGACCCAGCTTACCTACTTCTTTCCTTTATATATGCAGGCAGGCCTTGTGCTTTCCTGACTCAACAGGGACCATTTTCCCTGCTCCTGTCTCATCCTAGTAAAATCCTAGTTATTCTTCACAGCCTGGCTCAGGCATGACTGGGTCTAACAAAGGATAGGGGCTTTTGAATTACTGAGGCAAAGTGCTCTCCTGAATGTAGAGATCATAATCCCCATATGAAGTCATTGTATAAAGCAAGGAACGTTTGTTAATAATCTTGGCACAGTTATCTTTCCCTCCCATCCCATTAACACTCATTGAACCAGAGTACCTTCCACGTCACCCCCCCCCAAATACATTCTAAAGTTCACACAAATTATAGTTTATGTAAAAATTTATTTGACCAAAATGTAGAAAAAGTGATACTATTACATATGATACAGTTGCAAGAATCTAAATGAAAAGTGGGTTTTATTCAATTGCACAATTTGCTAGTGTACCTTTGGGTAGTGTGATGCTTAATAAATAGGAGTGAGGGGCAGAGGATTTGGATAAGCTAGAAGCAGGGTAATTTTGTCAGCATTGTAAACTTGAGTTGGCCCCCACACTGCTGGGGAATGTGGAATGTTTCAGCTCTGAGATGTTAATCAAGAAAGCAGAAATTACAACAAAGCCAAAATGTGCAGCCCTGCCTACAAAATACTCCATATCCAGTTTAATCAGGAGTTTCTTCTTGGTCTTTTATTAACTTGGTCCTGAAGAAGGAATTAAAGTCCTACATAACTAAATCTTCAGTTTGCCATTCCTGAAGTTTAAAGGAGATGAAACTAGGCCAATTACTTTATCTCTACTTTGCTGTCAGAAAGGCCCCCTTCTGCCCAATATTTGTTAACAACTACTCAGTTATTGATGGCTAGTGGTCTTCCTGATAGGACTTCTCGAAATAAGACTGACTTCTACCCACACTTATTCCTGCTGAATAGACGGTCTCAGATCAGAGCAGACAAGCATGGGTCATTATTGGAATAAGCTATCTGCTCCTCAGAGACCAACTTTAGAATGAGAGGAACATGTAGAAGAGCGTAACATCAAGGATCTATCCAGAAAATATTTGGGTAATTATTATGATTATTTCCTAAGTATTCTCATGCTGACTGCTCAGAGAATGTTTGTTCTGCATGGTGGAGTGTGGGAAAGAGCCAAGATGATTAGGTTAATCTTTCTATGGTTTATGAATTCCCACAAAGCCAGCCCCCTCCCCCTGGCTTTTCACACCGCCCCCCCCCCCCCCCCCGGGAAATCCCTACCCATATTTTAATGTGATGGTCCCTGGATACCTGTCGTGTGACACAGTGGCCCAGAAGATTATATATTCCTTGGCCTTTTAAATTGACCCTTGACTAGATACTGGAGTTGTTTTTGAAAGTGTAGGGTTGTCTATTCTCCCAGGAACCAAATGCCCTCAGTCTTAAGAGAGTATGCTCAATATGAAATACCCTGCCTACCTTATGAATAAATGCAACTTAAGGATAAAAATAGAGCTGAAAAAGCTGGTGCCGTTTGAAAAAAAGGAAGGAATTTGATTTAACTGGTGCTCAAAGCTTCTCTGATACAAAATATTTGGTCATGTATTCGTAATTTGCTTGACATTTCCAGCAAAGCGAAGATTCAATAGCAAAAGAAACTTCTTACAAGAAAAGAGAAAGACACGGAGCTCTGGAGTTTCTGTTGGAACAAGACTCTTCTGTTTTGGTTATATACAGTTAAGTTCGTTTAGTGTCTGATCCAGTGTCTGATGTAAGCCCACATTCTCTTCCTTGGCCTGGGCAAGTTTTTCTGGTAAAGATTAAGAGTGGGGGGGAAAATAAATTAATAAGCATCTTTGTTAAGGAAAAAAAGTTTCTAAACTCCACAAACTGTCAAAGTCAGAGCAGAGAAAGTACTTTACATTTTACTTACAGTAGTATACCATGGGATAATAGAGATCAAGCTTCAAAAATATGGGAGTCAGAGTTGTAAGATAAAATACACAGTCTTCAATTAAATTTGAATTTCAAGTAAACAAATAATTTGTTAGTACCAGTATATCCCAAATGTTGCGTGAAATATACTTATGCTAAAAAACTATTCATTGCCTATCTGAAATTCAAATTTAACTGGGTGTCCTATGTTTCCATTTGTTAAATCTGGCAATCTAGAGTTAGAACACCTGCACTTAAACTCCAGCTGTGCTACTGGAATGCGCCATTTAACCTTGCTAACTCTCAGTTTCCCCATCTGTCAAGGATAACAATAGCAATACAGGGCATGGGGATTAGCATAAGGAAAAACAATGAGCACTTCAGAACTGAAGAAGGGTTACACAAACATAAGACTTTAGTCCTAGATATGGGAAACTACATTTCCCCCCTAGTGCCAGTTAGTTAGCCTTTGGTAGGAAATTATAATCCTGAACCTGATTTTCCTTTGGAGGTTTTGGGAGCGGCCATTTAAATTCCAGGCAAAACTGTGTTACTCTTATCTGTGTCCATAGCAATATATATAGTCAAACCCTAGATAAATGCAACATGCCTCAAAATCTAAGACTATAGGTGAGTTACTACGTGACTGAGCTGACAAATTTTTAAACACTGAAAAAGTAAGGTGCCCTGTAGAGCTATGCATGACAGTGATCATGACAGAACTGGTTTGCAATGAGTGATGGCTGATAACAGACTAGGCCAAGAATCATTAAAATACTGTAGGAAAGCAAAATGCCTCAACCGTGATAGGATCAGCTTGGAAATTTTCAGAAAGGAAAAAGAAAATGACTGCAACGATGGCAGTCTTTCAACTAGAACTGCTGAACCTTTCATCTGATGCAGTTAAAAACATCACGTTGCTATGATTGGGGCGAATTCTGTCAGAGAAACATACAGCGAGTGCCGTGGGCCTGACTAACATGGATGGACAGTGCCCACTCCGTGTGAGCCAGTTTCTCCACAATCTCACCTAACCCTCAGTAACTGAGCTACCACTTTTGCAGAAAAGCTAAGCAGCTTGTTGAAGACCCTCAAATGGCAGGGCTGAGATTCAAACCCAGGTCTCTCCACTACAAATCCTGACCTCCCTTCACCTTGCCACTTGGGATTCCCTGGCAGCCACTCTGTATTAGGTGTGAGATAAAAATGACTTTCTCTTAAAGTATCAATTGCCCTTGAGAAGTGTGACAGGCTCGTAGACTGTCAACGGGTAGTGGCTGATCTCCACAGCCCAAATCTCTGTAAATGAAGTTCCACTTAGGCACTTAGTTAAGCAGAATGACTGGATAAGCAGGGCTGCAGTTATTTCAAAGGGTGGAGGCTACATACATTTGGAAAAATCCCAGGAACAAATATACAGAGTGAACAAACAACACCCACCCCTACATAGTCTAACCTTTCCACGAGCGTAAGTATGTCAGTGTGTGAGGGGAATGGCTTATGGAAAAGCTCAGGGTGGATAACAGGAAACCAGGGAGCGGCTGGGGGTGAAAGGCTATACAGTTTAAGGGGAGAGGGATTTTGGAGGGATGATTATGAAGAATTGGGACAGAGGTTCCCACCTGGATAAGAAATTCTAGGATGAGGGATAAGCTATAGTGACCAAAAAAAACTGATGATCTAATTGGAGATGTTCATTCTACTCCCAGGTTCAAGGGGGAGTCTAGAAGACAAGCTGGGACATCAAGATGGCAGGGTTTCTGAGATAATTTATGGTGGTGTGGATGGGGTGCAGAGAAATGGATAAAATATTTAAAATTTGGATTTTTGTGGAAAAATCTATGAGCTTTCGGTTACTATATGCATGGTCTCTTCATGCCCATAGGCTAACTTTATGAGTTCTCACCAAACCAAACCAAGGTTCCTGCTTTGAGTTAAATTAAGGATGAGAAGATAGATGTTAGCATCTCAGGCAACTTTGTTTGGAACTCGGGAATGAATCATCTCTTTCTGTCTGGCTTTCCAGCAGCTTCCACCCCCTTTCCCTGCTAATGGGATACACTTTCATTCCTTGTGTAGTTGTTTTCTATTTTTTTTTTTTTTTTTTTTTTTGTAGTTGTTTTCTAAGGGCAAGGGACAGAGGTGAGGCTCACTGGTGAACTTCCTGGCAGGACAGAGGGCTGGGTAGATGTTCCATGCACAGTGAGGACACAGGGAAACCTGGACACCACTCTCAAAACACAGAGAAAACAAATGCGAAAAGGAAGAAATAAGGAGACCAGAATGCCGTTGCCGCTTTATGAATCCGTAGGTCAAACCCCATTCAAGAGTAGCTTCTTTTTAGACGCAAGCCTGCCAGTTTTTGCGAGTTCTGCTGACTCTACCCAGCTGCTTAAGAGGCTGGATGAGTCTCCATTCAAAAACAATTTCTATTTAAGGAAAAACTGCTATTGGCATGCAGATATAGTTAGCTAGTGCATATTTGAGAGCTCATGCCAAATTGGCTCTTGTTTCCATACAGGCAGAAAAGAATCATGTGGGCACCATTTTCCTTTTGAAATGAGCTCTTCATTTGAACCACCCACTTTCTGTTGTAGCCATCGTCAAGGGCCTCACAGCTACGGTTCAAAAGCGGCAAGTGAAGAAAATGAAAATGAGGGCCTGGGCATGAGGAACGCCTGTCTTTATTTCAGTCACACAGTCACAGACACAGCAGAGGAAAGCTTGAAAGACCAAACCAGGAGGCAGGAAACAGGCTTCTAGAAGCCCACGGGAAGCGTAGGCATCACAGTGAGAAGGCCAACTTCGGTATTGCTAGGACAGAGGGTGGCACCCCAGCTCCCTCTTAGAGAGAGGTCATGTCGTTGAGAGCATGGTCCAGTTCCTCGCTGATAGCTTTGTACTTGAGCTTCTGAGCGTATAGCTCGTCTAGAGGGTGGAGGTCCCCAGGGAGAGAGTTCGGAAGAAGAGGTACAGGGAACAGAACGCGAGGGTCGGAATGGAGTGCCATAGATGAACAATGAGAGGAAGGAAAAAAAAGTGAGAAAACAAAGCATGAACTAGAAGAAAGTTTCGTCCTATGTAAAACAAATGAAGCAGCCAAAGATCAATGGAGTGGTTTCTAAGTGATTTGAGGCTCTGGGGGATTAGCCATAATGAGCCTTTAACAGAATGGGGCTCAAAATGGACACAGCTTCTACACCCCAGGTTATTTCGGACTTTCAGTGACATCAGCCAGACCAAAGGTTATACTTTGGGGGGTATTTTCACTTATACGGAAGCCTCACCTCCCAAACCAAACACTGGGACACGTGGTCTGAGGAAGAAGTTTGGCACCCTTTCTGGGTGGGACAGATAGTTTTAGGATGTTCTGTCTGAATCCCAAGATGCTAGAATTTCCCAGTTATTTTATGAAAAACACAGGACAGAATTCTCTCTCTCTCTCTCTCTCTTTTTTTTTTTTTAGTTGGAACTCTTCAAGAGATTCTGGGATATGTGGGCACCAGACTTGCAGACTGGAGTCTTTTTTTTCAGTCTACATTCTCTGTATTTCCATTTTCTCATATTGTGATAAGCTCTGAGCTCTCTGGGAGAGAGCTTCTGTAAAAATGAAAGGCATTTAAAAAATGCAAGGCGTCTTTCAGGAATGAGCAAATTGAAGGAAATTCTGAAGACTTTTAAAACAAAATCAGCCATATTTGGGTCTCTGTATTCACATGTGGCACCAATTAAGCAAAGAGATTTTTTTACTCATTGAAAAATGGAAACCCAGGTCTGAATTTAACTTGCGCTGTCCTGTTCCAGTGCTCCAGATTTCCAGAATGTGCTGTCACTCCGCACTTCACTTTCCCAGGATGAACAAAGCCCAGCTCAACCCCTCCCACCTATCAGCAGACTGTCACGAAGTGGGAGGCAGAACAAACATAATTAGGTAGTAGCTTCATACCTTCCAGGTCATCAATTGTCTTTTCCAGTTTTGCAACCGTTCTCTCTGCAAATTCAGCACGGGTCTCAGCCTAGAAGGAAGGAAAGGAGTCACTATGATTGCTTCAGGACTAGCCGCGAGACGAACTTGAACTAGCTGAGTATGATCATGCTCACCTCTTTCAGTTTGTCGGACAAAAGTTTGATTTCTTCTTCATATTTATCCTCCTTTTCAGAATACTGTGTGAGAAACCAAAACAGTACTTTAAAAGAAAAAAAAAGTACCAAAAAAAAAAAAAAAAAAAAGCATAGAAGAATATAGGTTCTCTATTCCTTGGAGAAAAGCATGTACTTGAAGCACTATGGACATGCCCAAGAAGCAAAGTGGACGCAGCATCTTTTCAGGTAGAAAAAAAAGTGTACAAAACTCAAGAGAAAAAAACAACAAAACTCAAGAGAATTTGTTGAGGAGCCCTCTGGGATGGGACTGAGCTGAAGGCCTGGGCTGGATAACTTGAGTTGACATTGTGATGAAGTTGGAGCAGATGGCTGAATGGAAATACAAGCCACAGAGAGCCCTCCACAGCTGGCCTAATTGATGTTTCCAACCCCACTCCCCACCAGCTTTCCCAAACACGTTCTGTGCACTCTCCAGGCTCCCAGCCTTGGGCCCCCCAAACCCCCAAGCATAGGATGTTCCTTTCCCTGTGACTACCTGTCAGAAATTATTCTTGTCTTACAAGGTTCAATTCGGATGTAGTATCAGCTAATCTTTATAGCTGCTCACTATGTTGTTAGATATACTCGATCCCATTTTACAGATGAGTAAAGAGTCACAGAGAGGTTAAGTAGTTTGTTTAGGGTCACATGGCTATGAGGTGACCATACCACGACTGGAACCTGACTCTGGAATTTGAGCTCCTGGCCTTCATCATGCTTTATAGCCCTTTTAAATGTCACCTCCTCATGATACATTCCCCAACTTCCCAAGGTCCCTTTGTTAAAGTCCCTTTATTACTGGGGTCAGAGTCTACTCAACTACCGTCTGAGGCCTTGAAGAGTAGAAGCTATATTACTACTGTAACATCTACCCCCCCATGGCCCAGGACAGCATTTAGCATGCACACATGAGCTACAACTGCTCATCAACTCTCCTGGTATCCCTGTTAATACTAATGACACAACTCTAAAACAAGACAGACATAGTCCCTGTCCCTAAGACTTACAACCTAGCAAAGAAGGCATGTAATTAATTATGACAAATGTGATCAACCATCATGATAGGAAAAGAAGTATGTGGGGCTATACAGCCGAGAAACCCCTAACCTAGAGGTTCAGTGCAACTGGAGGGCAGTAGGAGGGCAGGAGACTGAGGAAGTGAGGACAGTGAATTCATAGGGCAGGCCATGGAGGAGTACGTACAGTGTTCCTCGTATGGTTCTATCCTGTAATGACTGCTTTGGGTACGATTTCAACCTAAAGAGCCCAATTCCACCTCTCATATCTGCTGCTCAATCTTTTAGAGTGTTATTTCTGAGGATCCAAGGGATTCATGAGAGTGAAGCTCTGTATACAATCTTGCTCAGATCTCCCTAAAAGGAGCCTGACCAGGTACGAATCCCATAGTCCATCTCCACCTCACAGAAAGTGGAGATAAAAGATGGTGCAAAGACCCTACTGAAGGAAATCTAACCACCGGACAGTTCTTTCTATGGGGGAAAAACCTTGTTTCTGGGCACCAAAGCTACTGTTAGGAAATACAGGTTAGACCCCTGATACCCTGGCATACTCCCAAGCATCATGGGAGAAGAAAAAAGTCCAATGAATCACCAATGCCAAGCCAACCACCAACCTTTTCAGATGCAGCCTCGAGTGACTTCAGATTGTTAGTGACATTCTTGAGTTCTTCTTCTAGGTCACCACATTTACTGTGCAAAGACAAAGAAGTTTTATGTCCCATCCTCCCTAGCAAGGCAATTCCCCTGAAAGCTTTCAAAAAGAGGAATCCACGCTGCCTAGGGCCCCCAGAAGGAATGCGGGGGAAAAATGTTAATGGCTTTTTTCAGAGCTATAGTGCTGTGCACTTATCAAAACCCTATCATGCCTGGCAAAGGCGCAGCAGGCCGAGGAATATTTGGAAGGTTTGTAAAGCACTCCTGGGCTCTCGCCAAGGGTGAGGCAACAGGGACTTGTGAAATCTATGATTGATGAGGCTAACTCCGGAAGGTGTAAGAATGAAATGGAGTGCAGGAGGCTGAGATACAGCAATCAGTTTGCACCCAACACTCCAGGAGGCAAGCTCTGAATGGATTTGCGAAACTAGATCCTCTCTCTCAGCACTGCAGGATGCTCCACTGGGCTGAACTCCTCACAGAAAGCCAAGGGGAGAGGCTTTTTGTTTGTTCAGAGCTTGCAGGACCTGTGGTCAGCTTCTCACCTCCACACCCCCCAACCCCAGGAATGTGTCACAGGCAAACAATGACATCAAGAACAAGGCAGTGAAACGCTGACAAATCAGCCTTCCATAGGTAAGTGTTCTCTTAAGAAGGCACAGCCTCCTGAGCTATCCTTTCTGGGAAAATGGGACTTCCAGGTTTCTCTGCTACTGCCTTGCTCACTTCTATTTCCCAATACCTTTGTGGGAAGAGTCAACACATAGGCAGCACTTTCCAGGGCAGCAAGAACAAAAAGACACTCTCTGTTAGCCAGGGAGGCCCGGAGGAGGGGCCGAGCTACGACTCCCAGCTGCCCATCCAAGTGAGCAGAGGCCTTACCGAGTCAGTCAATTTCCTACCTGACAAACTCCCTCCCACTGTGCCCTAGGAGCCCAGCTGGGTCCCTCTCTGTCCTGCTCTACCACTCACAGTTCAGACACCTCGGCACGCTCCTCCGCCCTCTCCAGCTCGCCTTCCAGGATGACCAATTTACGAGCCACCTGCAGACAGAAAGGATCAACTGAGACCCCCAACATCCATGTCCACTAGGATGCCCCCTGCCACCGCCCTCATAGACAGCAAGGCTTCATCCAGATCATCTGCGAAGATGTGGGCCCCAGAAGTGAGGCAGACGTCGGGGAAGCCGACTACCGAGGCCGGCAGGAAAGCAACTGAGCTTTCGTGGTCTGAAGATCTCGGATTCCCAATTTGAGCCAAACCGTACTAAAACACCCGGTAGCGAGACAAAAAGTGATCTGATCAATTGGTTTCCCTACTAAGGAAGACAAGTGTCATACAATTCCCCGGGCCTTTCTGGCATTGTGGAAAGATAGTTTCCTAGCCAAGTGGCTATCTCTGGAAGAACAGATGTGGACACAGAAGGACAGCTGAACTAACCAAAAGCTTCCTTTGGCGGCCCCAGGGCTCTCCCTATCGCAGATCCATTTCCTCCCCACTTCCTGCTGCTGCCATCTGCCAGCCCCACTCACCTCCTCATACTTGCGGTCGGCCTCCTCAGCGATGTGCTTGGCCTCTTTGAGCTGCATCTCCTGAATCTCCATCTTCTCCTCATCTTTCATGGCCCGGTTTTCTATCACCTTCATTCCTCTGCAAGGAGCAAGCTTGTCATTACCTTCACAGGTTACCGCTCATCATACAGCTGCATACATCTGCTCATCCAAATACCCCTCTGACATCTATCTACCAAGAACCATGCTCTAAAGAGTACATTGAAAAGCGGTTCTCATTCACTTCCCCTTTGCCCTCAACTTCATGAATGCCCTATGAGGGACACCATCCCCACTTTACGGAGGAATTAGCTGAGGCATAGGCCAAGTAAGTTGCTCAAGGTTGTGTAGCTAGTAAGTGGCAGAGCTGGGATTCCAACTCCAGTGATCTGGCTCCAGGGTCCATACTCCCATCCTATACAGCCTCTCACTGACTAGTAACAAGAGGTACTTATGTGCCAACAGTTACCACAATGTGATGAGGTCTGGGACAGCCTTGCTGTGGGAATGATGAGTTCTACCGCACGGGGGGCAGAGGTGTGTTATGTGTCATGGAAGCCTTTCCAGAAGAGAATACAGGGAAGCAGAGGATGGTTTCAAAAACAATGAATGGAAACCAGAAAGATGAAGGGAGTACAGTGGGAAGACCAGGTCAGAGGCAGATGCCCACAAAGGGAAGGGTGAGAAGGACCTGAACTGAAGTGGATACATCCAGTCTGGAAAGGACAGTGTCCTGGGACAGCTGGGAATGTACCGCACAGCTTGGTGACTATGAACTGAGCTCACTGGCCTGCACTGCTTGGAGTGTACTACTTAAGATCAGATACCTCCAAAGAGGCCAACCCAGGATAATGTACTGACGTGTGTCACGCCTGCCCTGAGCGGAGGACCATACAGGTCTTGCTGTTCAATAAAGACTTCCATTTGGGCTGTCACTAGTGTTTCTAACTCACTGTCAAGACGTCTTCACATCTGTGCTAAGCCTTAACCTCAGCATCCGAGCAAGCTTGGGAAACCTTTGCAGCACTGGAGAGATCAAAGTGACTTGCCCAATATGAAGTAAGCAGCAGTGGAAAAGACCTGAATCTCAATCCTCTGGTTCCCAAGTATAGAATTCTTTCTACCATAACCAGCAGCCTCCTAACAAGGGTGTCACCAAAGGTCTCTGGTGATAGGAAACAGATAAGTGAGGGGCCCTCCCAGGCTCTCTGGGTTTGGTGAGGTCCTGGAAGTGAGACACCTGGCCAGCCTGGTCTGCCTATGAACATGGGCAACAGCTAACCCAGGCCCCAGGCACAGCTATGAGCAACCTGTGACCAGATCCTCCATACTTTTTGGTGGCTGAAGCAGAGTCTCCACTGGGGTGTATGCCCTCCCCTGACACAGGCCACTCCACTGCCTGGGGAAGAAATTTCCTACATGGGCAACTGGCAAAGTCAATCTCCAAGACTCCCCAGTTGGTTCTGAGTCTCCAATTTATGGTTACAACAGCATAATCAAAAATTAATCCTTTGGAGGGGTTTATACCAGGAACCCACAGTGGATGGGTGAAATGAGAATCCTGGTGTGATCGTGTGGTAGATACACAATGACCAGTGGCCCAGCCCACACCATCACCACACAAGGAACCCATTTACCACCACACAGAGACGGCTGCTTCTGTGAATTACACAATCTGCCCTCAGTCCTCCAGAGCCTGCACCAAGGAACGCAGAATTATCCTGCTCTGGAGGACGGAGTAACCTTTTGGAGGCCCAAATGTAGAGGGCATGCCACAGAGGTGAGGGACACTGTCAGTTCCAAGTACGTTAATGGTGCTGGTTTGCATGTGTCCTTGACACACAGTTGTCACTGCCCAGCAATCTAAAGCCTGCCTGATGGGAGGGTGTTAACAATCCATCCATCCATATGGCCCATTTCAAGTTTTCACCTCCCTTCCCCCTCTCCCATTCCCCGGGGAACTTGGTATCCTGAGAACACCAGTGAGATGCACTGGCTCTCAGAAAACACACGAAATAGCCCTCTGCAAACTGGTGGCCAGTGACAGTCATATTTGTAGGCTTACATCTACCCATTTTTAAATCTTCTCTGCCGGTTTTGAGTTTTCTTCATAATCACCCCAATGACAAACACTTCTACATAGCATGGCAGCCCACAAGGCACTGTCGTGCCTTCCTATGTGTGTGCACATGAGCACGTCCATGTTGTCTCCTTCAGTTGCACCCCGGCTCTAGGTGGTGAGTCACACAGCACAATCCCCACTTCTGAGAAGCAAACACTGATGCCGCCAGGTCTAAAGCATCCTTACCTCTCGCTCTCATCCGCAGCCTTTTCTGCCTCTTCCAGCTTCTGCAGGGCTGTGGCCAGTCGTTCCTGAGCCCTGTCCAGCTCCTCCTCCACCAGCTGGATGCGTCGATTGAGAGCTGCTACATCCCCTTCGGCCTGGGGAGGTCAGAGGTGCAGCCGGGTTAAGAAGGAAAAGGCCAGCCCGGCAGCAGGGAGTCCCCAGCTCACATGGCACTCTTCCCTTGGTTGACAGGCTCCCCCCTACCCCCAAAGCCCACCCGGGAATGCAGGCAGTAAGGAATTCACACTCTCCTCTGGAGAATGTGAATTTTCCATTATGATCTTCCTCGAAAACATCCGGGAACATCCACCACTCAAGGACAAAGATGTGTATCTCAGTATAGGACAGGCAGTCAAGTCAACGCAGAAGAGTGACAAGTGTACCCCATGCTGTGAGAAGACAGCGCTGGCTGGCCTCTCTGGGATTCCCAGAGACTAAGGCCACCAGTGCCCTGGCTCACCCTGTCATATAAGGAGCTCCTCCACTCCCTGTCACCTCCATGGTAAGAGGCATGCAAGAGCATGGAAGCCTCAGGTCAACATTGGCCATGCAACATGGGAGAGGTGGGTGACACCATCAGAACACCACCCTGAACTAGGTCTGGCCCAGAGATAAAGGGACAAAAAAATCTAAGTAAGGAAAGAGAACTCGGTTACAGGCACAGAAGGGATGTCGGAACAGTGATACCGGCTTTTCAAGGTATTTTCACCTACAAGGAAGGTAATATGGCAGCATACATAAAAATAGGAACTCCAGACTCAAAGAGCCCTGGGTCAGAATCCCTTGTTTGGCCAATTTGTAGCCATGTGGCATTGGGCAGGTTGCTTCACTGCTCTGAGCCTCCCCCGTCCCAACACCACAAATACCTGTCACTGAGGGTGTGGCATCGCACCTGGTGTGTGGGAAGTCCTATGATTTCACCTCATTTAATCCTCCAGTGTTTTACAACGGGGAAAGTGAGAGGTCCAACTACGTGCAGTCAGAACTGGTGAGAAACGGCCTCAGGAACCCCAGCCCACGGCTCTTCCCTGGCTGAACCTGTTTATACCCTGCGGAGTCCCGTGGGGGCTTCGAGGGCAGCCACCCGCAGCAAGAAATATTGAAGAGTTGGTGAAATTTGACTCAACCAAGAGGAAATGTGGGAAGCTACACTGGCTGCTTCATATCAAGGCAATCTCTGAAGTGGGGAAGGCCATAAAAATTAGTAGGAAACTGCTCCCTCCCCTAACCCCCTGAATTTATAAGCCAAAAAAAAAAAAAAAAAAAAAAAGTGAAAGAATGAGGCCAGAGATGCTGAAAAACGCAGAGATTCAGGAAACTTTCCTCAGCTCCAGATTCTTAGCAGCAGATGGAGGGCATACTCCCACAGGTGTTTCTGATTGCAACTTCCTATGAAACACCAATTTGGAGAATACATTAAAACCACCAATGAACTATTTTAAGAAATTCACCCACTTCTTCCAAGGAGTGGGTGCC